>NC_074666.1:56231571-56553133 GCF_029448725.1 Salvelinus fontinalis
GCTGACCTTTCAGCTAGCAGTGTCTCACAGCCCTTCGGAGTGTGTATTGCTGTTATAAAAACACACACACACAAGAGGCTGCCTTACACAAGGTGTTCAGGGGCATAAGGGCTGTGCTCGACTCTCACTTACAGCTTTCACATACTAACCGCACGACTGGGGGGGGGGGGGGGGGGGGGGGATTCTACCAGCCGCCAGACCACCTTACAACCCAATAACACTAAATTACTCAACTATTTATATTCCGAATGATTGATATTCAATATTACAGATGAGGGGCTTGAGGCCATGGTGAATTTGATTCAGTTACAGGAAAGGGGAATCACAAGAAGAGATCACTAGCTGTGGCTGCGACACCTGGAATAGATCACTAGCACACTTTTCTCATAGGAACGAATAAGTCATATTTCCATCTGCTACGACACACCCCAAAAAATATCAGCCCTTCTTCTTCACAGCAAATGTATGTCTGTGGCCTGAAACGATAGTGACTGAGTCAGAGCTTCGGGGCCCAGACCCCTTCATTGCTCTCCTCGAGATGTAGAGCAGTCTGCTGCTCATCCGTTCCTCCAGGGGGTGTCAGAGCAGATGATAACAGAGCAGAGCAGGCAGCTGATGTCCTGGGATCCTCCTGGTTCACACTGACTGCAGACATCAGAGCCATAGCCTGACCTAGACATATACAGTTGAAGTCGGAAGTTTACATACACCTTTGCCAAATACATTTAAACTCAGTATTTCACAATTCCTGACATTTAATCCGAGTAACAATTCCCTGTCTTAGGATCAGCACTTTATTTTAAGAATGTGAAATGTCAGAATAATAGTAGAGAGAATTATTTATTTCAGCTTTCATTTCTTTCATCACATTCCCAGTGGGTCAGAAGTTTACATACACTCAATTAGTATTCGGTAGCATTGCCTTTAAATTGTTTAACTTGGGTCAAAGGTTTCAGGTAGCCTTCCACAAGCTTCCCAAAATAAGTTGGGTGAATTTTAGCCCATTCCTCCTGACAGAACTGGTTTAACTGGTTTGTAGGCCTCCTTGCTTGCACACGTCTTTTCAGTTCTAGGATTGAGGTCAGGGCTTTGTGATGGCCACTCCAGTACCTTGACTTTGTTGTCCTTAAGCTATTTTGCCACAACGTTGGAAGTATGCTTGGGGTCATTGTCCATTTGGAAGACCCATTTGCGACCAAGCTTTAAACTTCCTGACTGATGTATTGAGATGTGGATATATTGAAGCAACATCATTTTCCTTCTCATGATGCCATCTATTTTGTAAAGTGCACCAGTCCCTCCTGCAGCAAAGCACCCCCACAACATGATGCTGCCACCCCCGTGCTTCACGGTTGGGATGTGGTTCTTCGCCATACAAGCCTCCCCCTTTTTACTCCAAACATAACGATGGTCATTATGGCCAAACAGTTCTATTTTTGCTTCATCAGACCAGAGGACATTTCTCTAAAAAGTACGATCTTTGTCCCCATGTGGAGTTGCAAACTGTAGTCTGGCTTTTTTATGGCGGTTTTGGAGCAGTGGCTTCTTCCTTGCTGAGCAGCCTTTCAGGTTATGTCAATATATGACTCGTTTTACTGTGGATATAGATACTTTTGTACCTGTTTGTTCCAGCACCTTCACAAGGTCCTTTGCTGTTGTTCGGGGATATCCTCTAGGAGACAGAAGGCATCTCCTTCCTGAGCAGTATGACGGCTGCGTGATCCCATGGTGTTTATACTTGCGTACTATTGTTTGTACAGATGAACGTGGTACCTTCAGGCTTTTGAAAATTGCTCCCAAGGATGAACCAGACTTGTTGAGGTCTACCATTTTTTTCCGGAGGTCTTGGCTGATTTCTTTTGATTTTCTTATGATGTCAAGCAAAGAGGCACTGAGTTTGAAGATAGGCTAATTGACATTATTTGAGTCTATTGGAGGTGTACCTGTGGATGTATTTGAAAGCCTATCAGAAGTTTCTAAAGTCATTACATAATTTTCTGGAATTTTCCAAGCTGTTTAAAGGCACAGTCAACGTAGTGTATGTAAACTTCTGACCCACTGGAATTGTGATACAGTGAATTATAAGTGAAATAATCTGTCTGTAAACAATTGTTGGGGGAAAATACTTGTGTCATGCACAAAGTAGATGTCCTAATCGACTTACCAAAACTATATTTTGTTAACAAGACATTTGTGGAGTGGTTGAAAAACGAGTTCTAATGACTCCAACCTAAGTGTATGTAAACTTCCGACTTCAACTGTACATGACACCCAGCTAGCGGTCTGGCCGTCTGTCTCCCTGCTAGGAGAATGTACACATGAGAAGTCTCTTTCATGAGCATGCCCTAAATTGCTAGGCCTCCTTTCGGCACCAGTGTCAGAAAGCAGGGATGGAAAGGGGGGGGGGGGGGGGGGGGGCTGCTGGGTGGTTCAGGTGTAACTCAGAATCATGTCTGGCATATAATATCACAAGATTTTTTAATTCCAGCTGAGATCCATCCACTCATTGTAGATCAGAGCCCGTTTCAATAAAGCCTCTCAGAGTAGGAGTGCTGATCTAGGATCAGGTCCCCACCTGTCTTATTCATTATGATCTAAACTTTTTTTTTTTTTTTTTTTAAACTGCACTCCTACTCTGAGACGCTTTGTGGATACAGGCCCAAGACTGGCGTGTCTAAAAGAAATGCACAGTAGCGGCAAACTGACACTGGAACACTGTCAACTGACCCTCTCATAACCAAACATGTAACCCATATCTCAAACTGATCACATCGCCCGTATTATGTTCATGAACTAGCAGTCAGAAATGTTGATAGCCACTGTAGTAATAGAAGTATGTTGACAAGACAAAGGAGGCCTGAATCTATGAACCTGGCAGTCGGACAGCAATGCCAGAGGAGTGCTGATAGGGAGAGATTCTATATTGACTGAACCCTGGTGATTGATTTTCCTTTGTGTGTGAGAGGCCGAGAGAGAGGAGAGAGAGAGGGAGAGAGACCTGTTTGTGAGATTCCTCCCTCCCTGCCTGCCTGTCTGCCAGTGATTGCAATGTACTAGAGGGGTGTGTTTTCCCCTGCTCTCTCAGGAGACATTGACCGCAGGCCTCAGGAATCCACAGCTGCAGCTCCACAGCACCGCATTAAAGCAGCCAGCCAGCCCAGCTAATCTACCTCTAATCTGGACAGGGGGGGGGGGTGGATACACAAGGCTAATTTACACCAACCCAGTGACACCCGGTCTGAGACAAAATGGCAGACGATTGGCGGGGGAGATAAGGATGTCTCAGTGTATTATGGAGCGACCGGGGGCCGTGAGAGAGAATGGGCTCAGGAGAGGAGAGGTCTGCAATAACTCAGGCCAAATCCATGTTCTGATGAGGCAGCACTCTTGTACTTTGTACTGTGGGTAACTTTGCTGAGAGCTTCCCAGACACCATCTAACAGCTTCAACCATGTCATGTCACTGGTCATATAACCGGACATATAGAACAGGCAAAGTGGGGGCAGTGTTTTTCCACCTCATGAAGGGGCGTGTGTGTTTATTAGGGCTGGGCAATATGGTCTAAAAATCAAATTTTTCTAATTTATGAGCAATTCACAATACAGTGTATTCAGAAAGTGTTCAGACCACTTTATTATTTAAGCATTTTGTTACATTCGACGTACCCCCCCCCCCCCCCCCCACACACAATACCCCATTATGACAAAGCAAAAAGAGGTTTTTCAGAAATGTTTGCAAATGTATAAAAAAAATAGAGGAATATCACATTTACATAAGTATTCAGACCCTTTACTCAGTACTTTGTTGAATGACCTTTGGCAAAGATTACAGCCTCGAGTCTTCTTGGGTATGCTTAGCACACCTGTATTTTGGGAGTTCTCTCATTCTTCTCTGCAGATCCTCTCAAGCTCTGTCAGGTTGGATGGGGAGCATCGCTGCACAGCTATTTTCAGGTCTCTCCAGAGATGTTCAACCGGGTTCAAGTCCGGGCTCTGGCTGGGCCACTCAAGGACATTCAGAGACTTGTCCTGAAGCCACTCCTGCACTGTCTTGACTGTGTGATTAGGGTTGTTGTCCTGTTGGAAGGTGAACCTTCGCCCCAGTCTGAAGTCTTGAGCAGGTTTTTAAAATCAAGGATCTTTCTGTACTTTGCCTCGATCCTGACAGTGCCTGCTGCTGAAAAACATACCCACAGCATGATACTGCCACCACCCTGTTTCACAGTAGGGATGGTGCCAGGTTTCCTTCAGACATGACACTTGGCATTCAGGCCAAAGAGTTCAATCTTGGTTTCATCAGACCAGAGAATCTTGTTTCTCATAGTCAGAGTTTTTAGGTGCCTTTTGGCAAACTCCAAGCGGGCTGTCATGTGCCTTTTACTGAGGAGTGGCTTCTGTCTGGTCACTCTACTATAAAGGCCTGATAGGTGGAGTGCTGCAGAGATGGTTGTCCTTCTGGAAGGTTCTCCCATCTCCACAGAGGAGCTCTGGAGCTATGTCAGTGTGACCTTCAGGTTCTTGGTCATCTCCCTGACCAAAGCCCTTCTCCCCCGATTGCTCAGTTTGGACGGGTGGCCAGCTCTAAGAAGAGTCTTGGTGGTTCCAAACTTCTTCCATTTAAGAATGATGGCCACTGTGTTCTTGGGGACCTTCACTGCTGCAGAATTTTTTTTGTACCCTTCCCCAGATTTGTGCCTCGACACAATCCTGTCTTGGTGCTCAACGGACAATTCCTTCGACCTCATGGCTTGGTTTTTGCTCTAACATGCACTGTCAACTCTGGGACCTTATATAGACAGGTGTGTGCCTTTCCAAATCATGTCCAATCAATTTGATTTACCACAGGTGGACTCCAATCAAGTTGTAGAAACATCACAAGGATGATCAATGGAAACAGGATGGACCTGAGCTCATTTTCGATTCACATAGCAAAGGGTCTGAATACTTACAGTGCCAGTCAAAAGTTTGGACACATCTACTCATTCAAGGGTTTTTCTTTATTTTTAAATATTTTTAAAATTGTAAAATAATAGTGAAGACATCAACACCATAAAATAACATATATGGGATCATGTACAGTAGTAACCAAATGTGTTAAACAAATCAAACCATATTTTATATTTGAGATTCTTTAAAGAAGCCACCCTTTGCCTTGACAGCTTTGCACACTCTTGGCATTTGGTCAACCAACTTCACCTGTAATGCTTTTCCAATAGTCTTGAAGGAGTTCCCACATATGCTGTTCCCACAAACGGACAATAAAAATAAAAAACGTTATTCTTGAGACACAGGCATTCTCTTTCTCCGCTCTATCCCTCTCTCCTTCCCTTTCTCTCTGGGCTCTGTGTTGGTGCATGGACTTAAAGGTGAGCTCCCTCTGTCTGCCACTGTACAGATCAAACCACTCTCCCCTGCTGCCTCGATGGCTCAGATTCAAACCACTCCCAGAGCAGCGCCAAGGCAGGCACCACACAAACCTTTTAGCAGTGTGTTTGGTGAGAGACCAAAAAGATGAGTAGAGGGTGGGGAACCTGACTTCAAAGCAGAAGTCAAAGAGAAGGAGAGCAGGCTAATATGGACAAACACTAGGCTGACCTTAACCTTGATGGCTCATTCCATCTATTCTACAGTGTCTCAGCCTGCCGGCCAGCCTCTGGCTCTTTGCTGCAGTGTAACTTCAGAGCAGGACAGTTGGACTATCTTCATAGAGTTAATTGATTCTGTTCAACAGCCGGCTTCACAATCAGCAAGGCTGCAGGGGGACGAATGGATGTTTTGGTCTGTCTGTCTGTGGGATTAAAGAGACTATGTAATATTCCTCTCCACAGACCACAGACTGACAGCTTCAGCCGGTAGGGAAGTATATAGAAGCGGGGGCCTGCTGCCTCGCATGCAGAGAAATTGGATGACAGAACTGACTGAAGCAAAACAGAGATGAGACAACGTAATGGTGCGACGAGATAAGAGATAGAGAAAGGAAGGCCTATAAAAGACTCAGGAAAGCCAACCAGCATAGCACCCAGCCAGCTTTCCTCTGAAGTTAAACAGGATTGGCTCTGATCGAGAGACCACCCGTGAAGATACAGTAAGGTTGGAGAACAAGTAGGGGACGCTCTTTCCTCTGCTCTAAGGAGAGTCCAATGCACCAGGGTAGTGACAGGGACCCTGCCCTGCAGAGTCCTTCGGATGAGATGTTAAACCGAGGTCCTGTGGTCACAAAAGATCCCACGGCATTTCTCTCTCCAAAATGGACACCACGAATCAGCCAGGTGGGTTAAGCCGTCAGCATGCTTCAGCTAGCCGTACAAGTGTGCTTACATACTCCCTGAAAGGACCTTCACTTGAAAAACGAGAGAGAAAAAAGCAGCAATAGTACTGTTTGTCCATTTTGAGAAGCCGTAGCCAGTGTACACTTCCTCAAAATAGTCAGAAAAGTATGACACGGATGGTGTGCAGAAAAAGAGGGCTGTGTGTGTGTGTGTGTGTGTGTGTGTGTGTGTGTGTGTGTTGAATCATCGTGACAGACGTAGAACAGATAGAGGGCTAGAGCTGATAGATGTGTCATGTCTGCTGTAGAGAGATGGTGTGTGTGTGTTTCATACCGTGAGGCAGTGTTATGCTATAACAGTGAGGGGACGGTTGAAAGAGGGCAGGGGTCTATGGAATGTGTGACGTATCGTGTGGCAGTGTTATGATACAGGCTAACAAAGAGAGTGGGCAGAGACAGAGCTGACAAAGGAGTAGATATGTTTGGTGTGTGTCGTACCGTGTGGCAACGTTATGCTGGCCCCGTCGATGATGGCCTGGGCCAGTTCATGGTCGTTGCTCTCGAAGGCCTGGGCGGCGGCCCTGAGTGCGTCCCAGATCTCCTTGCGGCCCTCGAAGGCAGGCGCAGTGTCCCAGAACTCATCCCGCTTACTGCGCAGCTGGCCGTCCGTCATTGGATAGTCACTCTTCCATTTGGGCTTCTCTCTCTTCAAGGCCTGGTTACGCCCAAGAGCCACTGAGAAAGAAAGAGTTCTAAATTTGTTTGTGTATTCATTTCTTATGTACAGTTGAAGTCGGAAGTTTACATACACCTTAGCCAAATACATTTAAACTCAGTTTTTTACAATTTCTGACATTTAATTCTAGTAAAAATTCCCTGTCTTAGGTCAGTTAGGATCACCAGTTTATTTTAAGAATGTGAAATGATTTATTTCATCCATTCTTTCATCACATTCCCAGTGGGTCAGAAGTTTACATACACTTAATTAGTATTTGGTAGCTGTGCCTTTAAATTGTTTAACTTGGGTCAAACATTTCAGGTAGCCTTCCACAAGCTTCCCACAATAAGTTGGGTGAATTTTGGCCCATTCCATTTGACAGAGCTGGTGTAACTGAGTCAGGTTTGTAGGCCTCCTTACTTGCATAAGCTTTTCAGTTCTGCCCACAAATTTTCTATAGGATTGAGGTCAGGGCTTTGTGATGGCCACTCCAGTACCTTGACTTTGTTGTCTTTAAGCCATTTTGCCACAACTTTGGAAGTATGCTTGGGGTCATTGTCCATTTGGAAGACCCATTTGCGACCAAGCTTTAAAAACTTTCTGACTGATGTATTGAGATGTTGCTTCAATATATCCACATCATTGTCCTTCTCATGATGCCATCTATTGTGTGAAGTGCACCAGTCCCTCCTGCAGCAAAGCACCCTCACAACATGATGCTGCCACCCCCGTGCTTCATGGTTGGGATGGTGTTCCTCAGCTTGCAAGCCTCCCCCGTTTCCCTCCAAACATAACGATGGTCATTATGGCCAAACAGTTCTATTTTTGTTTCATCAGACCAGAGGACATTTCTCCAAAAAGTATGATCTTTGTCCCCATGTGCAGTTGCAAACCGTAGTCTGGCTTTTTTATGGCGGTTTTGGAGCAGTGGCTTCTTCCTTGATGAGCGGCCTTTCAGGTTATGTCGATATAGGACTCGTTTTACTGTGGATATAGCTACTTGTACCCGTTTCCTCCAGCATCTTCATAAGGTCCTTTGCTGTTGTTCTGGGATTGATTTGCACTTTTCGCACCAAGGTACGTTCATCTCTAGGAGAGAGAACACGTCTCCTTCCTGAGTGGTATGACAGCTGCGTGGTCCAATGGTGTTTATACTTGCGTACTATTGTTTGTACATCTGAACGTGGTACCTTCAGGAGTTTGGAATATGCTCCCAAGGATGAACCAGACTTGTGGAGATCCACAATTTTTTTCTGAGGTCTTCGCTGATTTCTTTTCATTTTCCCATGATGTCAAGCAAAGAGGAAAAATACCTCCACAGGTACACCTCTGATTGATTCAAATTATGTCAATTAGCCTATCAGAAGCTTCTAAAGCCATGACATCATTTTCTGGAATTTCCCAAGCTGTTTAAAGGCTCAGTCAACTTGATGTATGTAAACTTCTGACCCAATAGAATTGTGATACAATGAATTATAAATGAAATAATGTCTGTAAACAATTGTTGGAAAATAAAAGATCCCAGAAACGTTCGATACGCACAAAAAGCGTATTTCTCTCAAATGTTTTTGCACAAATTTGTTCACATCCCTGTTAGTATTTCTCCTTTGCCAAGATAATCCATCCACCTGACAGTTGTGGGATATTATGAAGTTGATTAAACAGCATAATCATTACACAGGTGCACCTTGTGCCGAGGACAATAAAAGGCCACTAAAATGTGCTTTTTTGTCACACAACACAATGTCACAGATCTCAAGTTGAGGGAGCGTGCAATTGGCATGCTGACTGCAATAATGTCTACCAGCGCTGTTGCCAGAGAATTTAAATGTTAATTTCTCTACCATAAGCCAACTTCAACGTCATTTTAGAGAATTTGGCTGTACGTCAAACCGGCCTCACAATCGCAGACCATATGTATGGCGTTGTGTGAGTGAGCGGTTTGCTGATGTAAACTTTGTGAACAGAGTGCCCCATGGTGGTGTTGGGGTTATGGTATGGGCAGGCATAAACTACAGACAACGAACACAACTGCATTATATCGATAGCAATTTGAACGCACTGAGATTCCATGAGGCCATCATGAGGCCCACTGTCGTGCCATTCATCCACCGCCATCGGGGCGGCAGGTAGCCTAATAGATAGATAGAATCCCAGGGGGGACAAGGTAAAAATCTGTCGTTCTGCCCCTGAACAAGGCAGTTAACCCACTGTTCCCCGGTAGGCCGTCATTGTAAATAAGAATTTGTTCTTAACCGTAATTGCCAAGTTAAATAAAGGTTACATATATTTTTTTTTAAAGCACCTCATGTTTCAGCATGATAATACACAGCCCCATGTTGCAAAGATCTGTACACAATTCCTGGAAGCCAAAAATGTCCCAGATCATCCATGGCCTGCATGTCATCCATTGAGCATGTTTGCGATGCTCTGGATCGACGTGTACGACAGCGTGTTCTAGTTTTAGCCAATATCCAGCAACTTCGCGCAGCCATTGAAGAGGAGTGGGACAACATTCCACAGGCCACAATCAACAGCCTGATGAACTCTATGAGAAGGAGATGTCGCGCAGCATGAGGCAAATGGTGGTCTCACCAGATACTCACTGGTTTTTTGATCCACACCCATACCTTTGGTATCTGTGAAATCCATAGATTAGGGTCTAATGAATTTCTCAATTGACCGATTTCCTTACATAAACTGTAACTCAGTGAAATCTTTGAAATTGTTGCATGTTGCGTTTATATTTTTGTTCAGTATAGATACTCAATGTCCTTTAGGCTATAGGGAAATTCTACTTCCACCATTAAAATATAAAACCAAACAGGTTCTCGGGAGGAATGATCATATAGTATTACCAGGTCCTTTCGCTGAGCCAAATCAAAAAGGGAAACACCCACATTTGGTTAAAACTCAAATGCACAATCCTTAGTGACAATGATATCTATATAGGCGCAGTGTATGCTTCTCCCTCAGATTCCTCTTACTATGATGATCATGTCCAAAGAGAGAACAACCTGTTTCAAACTGAGGGAAATGTGCTTTTGTGTAGATATTTGAATACTAAAACCGGTTCTGAACTTGAATGTGTAGACCCTGAGGGTTATAGACATATTTTTGGACATCCCTCCATATACCCGTCCCATCACTGGTAATAGAAATGGCCCAGACCAGGTAGTGAACAAAAATGGAAAGGAGTTGGTGCATCTACAGTATGTCGAGCCTTAGTCACGTATTTTACTATCACGAGGGAAAAATGGATCTTTATCAAATAGAATACGTCACCAACCACAGGATAGAGACGTTCCGAGTATTTGGAGAAATCTGAAAGAGATTGAAGACCCCATTGATGGAAACCAGTTCTGAATGAAATGGAATAGTCCAAATGGAAAACAGAGGAATGACCTCGCCATTCAAAATGGAAACATTTGGAAGATTCATTTTGAAAGTCTCTATGGAATAACACCATCAGACGACCCCAAAAATATGCAAGAAAATCTCAGCTCCTTTGAACACACAATGAAAAACATCCAGAACCCAAATGAACACCAAATTACACAGGCTGAATGGT
This sequence comes from Salvelinus fontinalis, assembly GCF_029448725.1. Lineage (NCBI taxonomy): Eukaryota > Metazoa > Chordata > Actinopteri > Salmoniformes > Salmonidae > Salvelinus > Salvelinus fontinalis. The sequence continues at coordinate 56,242,128 of NC_074666.1, forward strand.
CAAAGAAAATACAAAACATGTGGTCCTGACAGCATCAGGAATGGAATGCTTAAACACAGTACTACTGAGCTGCGGGATGCCTTATTAAAACTATTCAACCTGGTGTTGGAGTGGCTGCTTCCCTGATATTTGGAACCAGGGGCTCGTAACCCACATGTATTAAAAAAAAGGTGACAAACTAGACCCTAATAACTATAGGATAATATGTGTCACTAGTAACACCGGGAAACTGTTCTGCTCTACTCTCAATAACCAAATACAGACCTTCCTTACACAACATAGTGCTCTCAGCAAACAAATTATTGGCTTTCTACCCAAACACAGAACAGACCACACACACAAAGCATGTTCAGAGAGGAAAAGAATTTGCATGTTTTGTTGATTTTAAGAATCTAGAATCGGCTTCCTATTTCGCAACAAAGCCTCCTTCACTCATGCTGCCAAACATACCCTCGTAAAACTGACTATCCTACCGATACTTGACCTCGACGATGTCATTTAAAAAATAGCCTCCAACACTCTACTCAGCAAATTGGATGTCGTCTATCACAGTGCCATCTGTTTTGTCACCGAAGCCCCATATACTACCCACCACTGCGACCTGTATGCTCTCGTTGGCTGGCCCTCGCTTCATATTAGTCGCCAAACCCACTGGCTCCAGGTCATCTATAAGTCTTTGCTAGGTAAAGCCCCGCCTTATCTCAGCTCACTGGTCACTATAGCAACACCCACCCATAGCACGCACTCCAGCAGGTATATTTCACTGGTCATCCCCAAAGCCAACTCCTCCTTTGGCCGCCTTTCCTTCCAGTTCTCTGCTGCCAATGACTGGAACGAATTGCAAAGATCACTTAAGCTGGAGTCTTATATCTCCCTCACTATCTTTAAGCATCAGCTTTCAAAGCATCTTACCGATCACTGCACCTGTACACAGCCCATCTGTAATTAGCCCACCCAACTACCTGCACTGTAATTACTTCGCCACTATGGCCTATATATTGCATTACCTCCCTAATCTCCCTAAACTACATTTGCACACACTGTATATAGATTGTTCTATTGTGTTATTGACTGTACGTTTGTTTATTCCCTGTGTAACTCTGTTGTTGTTTGTGTCGCACTGCTTTGCTTTATCTTGGCCAGGTCGCAGTTGTAAATGAGAACTTGTTCTCAACTGGCCTACCTGGTTAAATAAAGGTGAAATCAAATGTAAAAATTGTAAAAAGAGAATACAAATTGGCAGAATAGTTCTACTGTCAGATATACAAAACAGAGACAGCTCCGGACCAATCACAGGCTCACTGAGCACCAATTGGCTATAGATTAAAAAAAAGGGAGACACAAAATGACATGGCTACCCAAAGAGGAGCGTCTCTGTGGTCACTGCACGACGGGGGAGGTAGAGACAGAGATGCACTTTTCCTCTACTGTGAGAAATACTCCCAAATAAGATCATGTTTTTTCTAGAAAATATCTCAAACCAATTCCCAACTGTGCATTTACTAATGACAATAAGCTGGGAATTATTCTGGGTGAGGTAGAAACCGCAAATATTACTTCCAGATATGTATATGATTGCCAGAGCCTGAAAGACATCCCATGACCATTAATTCACTGAAGTATTTACATTTTATATAACTTACAAGTAATACATAGTGTAACCATCATCCATGTACAGTTTATTTATTTGTTAGCCATTCTTTTTTTATAATCTTCTTTTTTATTTTATTTAATGTATCAATAGAAGACTACACAGTGCAACAGCAGTAGTGTTGTACCTGTATACATGATTATATATGTACTATTATTACTACTACTGAAAGGAACTGTATTTCATTAGCTTCATTGCATTGCATTTACTGAAATGCTGTACCACTATACTGCTTTGGCAATATCTACAAATTGTATTTCATGCCAATAAAGCAATGTGAATTTTAACACTTGAATTTGAGAAAGGGAGAGAAAGAAAAAGAGCAAAAGAAAAGGTGAGAGAAAAAGAGAGAGCGAGAGCAAGACAGAAATGGTAACAACAATAAAATGGTAGCAACAATTGGACATCATAACGTTTTGGAAACATTCAGTATAGCAATTGCAGCCTATTTACAACTTTGCCTGTTCTACAATTTTGCTTAAATTCCACTGAGGTCAGCTAAAGCACGATTTAATGGTTTATAAAAACGACTATTTATATCCATAATAAACTTGGCTATCATGTTGCTGAAGTAGGCATCTGGTGCACATAAAGTGAGTGGGCTACTGTGTTGCACAACTCCTGCCTGGCTGTTTGCATTCATGTAAAGCTGTGTGAGAGAGAGAACAAAGAGGGTAGAGACAGACAGAGACCCTCCCTCCCTCCATCCCTCCTGTTTTGGAGACTGACTGAACTTAAATCATTCCATCCCTCCCCTCCCCCCAGTCTGCTCTGCCTGTTCGTCTGAAGTCTCTGAGGTTAGAGCTGGGAGACGCACACAAGCATGCGCGCATACACACACGCACGCTCACACACACACGCGCTCACCTGCCAGTGTGTCAACAGTCAGAGCCCACAGCTCAGCCCCTGCAACATGTTCATGCATGGAGGCACACTGTAAACACAGAGCTCCATCCCAACAGTCATGAGCCATGTCTTCCTATAGGGGGGGTACAGGGAATAGCCAGCCCTGAGTAGGCTCTATACCAGTAGATCACCCTTAAGCACTGTGCTATCAGCAGACCCACACACTGGCTGAGCCTGAGCCCTCGTCAAACATGGAACCCGTGAGAGCCCTGGGGGTGAATAAGGTGGCAGGTAGCCTACCGGTTAGAGAGGCCAGCCAGAAACCGGAGGGTTGCCAGTTCAATCCTGGGTCTGACCGGAAAAATATGACGGGAAGTGAGCTGGCAACCGGAGGCTTGTGGCAGCGCCCTGCTTCAACCTCTCCTACCTGTATATGTGTCTTTTAGAGGGGTTGGGATAAAGCAGAAGTAACATTTTGGTTGGACCTTGTGTACAATTGACGAATAAATTGAACTTCATCTTAAAAACGGGTGGTTTTAGGCCTGTTCCACGGACAGACAGGGCTGCCATCCAAGCCAAGATCTTAGGCAGCCTTACATCGGCGGGCTGCCGCGCCTGACCCGCCCCAGAGCCTGTGGAAAATAGAGGGGAGGTCGGGAGAGGAAGGTATACTGGGGGAAAACATCTGTCTGCTATTATTCAACACATCGGCTCTGGGACTGACAAACAATAGCTAGAGCCCTGCGCTGACACAGAGAGACAGAGAGAGAGCCTTGCTCTCCTTGGGTGCTGCTGCTGGTTCCAGCCACATGTACCAACAGCACATCGTCTCACAGTCTCCCTCACAGCACAGCAGACATGTGTTCCATAACCGTTGCCATGGGCCCCCAGCCACAGACAGAGGCGGGCTGATGGGAGTTGTTTAACGGGGACTTCGCTTATGGCATTATCAGAGAGCAGCCTCCAAAGGTTTAGTTGGCTCAAAAACACACAGCCTCTGAGGTTAGAGCTGGGAGACAGTCGTCTGCGCACACACCCCACACACACTGTGCTGTGCTAATAGGGATACCCACCAACTCTCCTCAGTCTGAACACAGTTTGCAGCGTTCCCAGTGAGAGTGAGTGAGAGACAGAGACACCAGGTCATACATTGTCAGGCCACTCCACATGCTGTGCATCAATAATTCAGCCATAGGCGATGAATCAGTGCACCATTCTGCCCTTACTCCTAGTTGACACAGAAACAACGAGTCTATACATTGACAGAGAGACAGAGGACAGCAACACAATTAGACCCAACCAAATCATGAGAAAACAACAATATAATTACTTGACACATTAGAAATAATTAACAAAAAAACAACAAAGCAATCTATAATGCTATTTGGCCCTAAACAGAGAGTACACAGTGGCAGAACACCTGCCCACTGTGACTCAACCAAAATTAAGCAAAGCTTTGACTATGTACAGACTCTGTGAGCATAGCCTTGCTATTGAGAGGCCATCGTAGCCAGACCTGGCAGGCTGTGTGCACGCTGCCCACAAAATTAGGTGGAAACTGATCTGCACTTCCTAACCTCCTGCCAAATGTATGACCATATTAGAGACACATATTTCCCTCAGATTACACAGACCCACAAGGAATTTGAAAACAAGTCCAATTTTGATAAACTCCCATATTTATTGGGTGAAATACCAATGTGCCATCACAGCAGCAAGATTTGTGACCTGTTGCTACAAGGGCAACCAGTGAAGAACCCCATTGTAAATACAACCCATATTTATGTTATTTATTTTCCCTTTTTGTACTTTAACTATTTACACATCATTACAAAACTGTATATAGACATAATGACACTTCGAATGTCTCTTTACTGCAATTTTTTTATTGTTTATTTCACTTTGGTTTATAATCCATTTCACTTGCTTTGTCAATGTAAGCATATGTTTCCCATGCCAGCAAAGCCCTTTGAAATGAGAGAAATAAAAAGTTAGTTACAAAGATATTACAGAGCGAGAGAGGAAGCAGAGGTAAAGTGACTATGCATAGATAAACAGAGTAGCAGTAGCATTAAAATGGGAGGGGGGGGGGGGGGGGTCAATGCAAGGAGTCTTATGGCTTGGGGGTAGAAGCTGGTAAGAAGCCTTTTGGACTGCAGAGAGAACAGTCCATGACTAGCATGGCTGGAGTCTAACAATTTCTAGGGCCTTCCCCTGACACCATCTGGTGTAGAGGTCCTGGATGGCAGGAAGCTTGGCCCCGGTGATGTACTGGGCAGTACGCACTACCCTCTGTAGTACCCTGCGGTCGGAGGCCGAGCAGTTGCCATATCAGGCGGTGATGCAACCAGTCAGGATGCTCAATTGTGCAGCTGTAGAACCTTTTGAGGATCTGAGGACACATGCCAAATCTGTTCAGTCTCCTGAGGGGGAACAGGCGTTGTCGTGCCCGCTTCACAACTGTCTTGGTGTGTTAGGACCATGATAGTTTGTTGGCGATGTGGATACCAAGGAACTTGAAACTAACAACCTGCTCCACTTACAGCCCTGTCGATGAGACTGAGGGTGTGCTCAGCCCTACTTTTCCCGCAGTCCATGATTCTCTCCTTTGTCTTGATCTCGTTGAGGGAGAGGTTGTCATCCTCCCTATAGGCTGTCTCAACGTTGTCGGTGATCAGGCCTACCACTGTTGTGTCATCGGAAAACTTAATGATGGTGTTGGAGTCGTGCTTGGCCACGCAGTAGTGGGTGAACAGGGAGTGCAGGAGGGGACTGAGAACGCACCCGAGGGGCCCCCGTGTTGATTATCAGCCTGGCAGATGTGTTGTTACCTACCCTTACCACCTGGGGGCGGCCTGTCAGGAAGACCAGGATCCAGTTACAGAGGGAGGTGTTTAGTCCCAGGGTTCTTAGCTTAGTGATGAGCTTTGCGGGCACTATGGTGTTGAACGCTGAGCTCTAGTCAATGAATCGCATTCTCACGTAGGTGTTCCTTTTGTCAAGGTGGGAAAGGGCAGTGTGGAGTGCAATTGAGATAGCATCATCATCTGTGGATCTGTTGGGGCGGTATGCAAATTGGAGTGGGTCTAGTATTTCTGGGATAATGGTGGTCCCGATGGTCTGACAGAGCTCTAGAGTTCCTCTGTTGGGATGGAAGAAACCTCCAGAAGGACAACCATCTCTGCAGTACTCCACCAAATCAGGCCTTTATGGTAGATTGGCCAGACGGAAGCAACTGCTCAGTAAAAAGGCACATGAAATCCCACTTGGAGTTTGCCAAAAAGGCACCTAAACACTCTTAGACCATGAGAAACAAGATTGAACTCTTTGGCCTTTTTGGATTTTGCCAACCATCACATCTGGAAGAAACTTGGCACCATCCCTACTGTGAAGCATGGTGGTGGCAGCATCATGCTGTGGGGACGTTTTTCAACGGCAGGGACTGGGAGAATAGTCAGGACTGAGGGAAAGATGACCAAAAAGTGCTGAGAGATCCTCGATGAAAACCTGCTCCAGAGCGCTCAGGACCTCAGACTGGGGTGAAGATTCACCCTCCAAGATGACCCTGAACAGACAGCCAAGACAATTCAGAAGTGGCTTTGTAACAAGTCTCTAAAATGTCCTTGAATGACCGAGACAAACCCCGACAAACATTTCTGGAGAGACCTGAAAATAGCTGTGCAGCGACGCTGGGAAGAATGGGAGAAACTCTCCAAATACAGGTCTGCCAAGTACTAAGTAAAGGGTCTGAATAATATGCGATTTCAGTTTGTTTTTAAATACATTTGCAAAAATAGATTGATGGCAGAAAAAAAAATATTTGATCAATTTTAGAATAAGGCTGTAACCTAACAAAATGTGGAAAAAGTTGAGGGGTCTGAATACTTTCCGAAGGCGCTGTCTATGGTGTACTGCGTGATGACGTAGTGCACATAGAATTTAACCTCAAGGTATTTTTATGTACCTAACAAAATAAAAGTTATATTTCCATTGCATTTTCAACTCTACATTCACAATAAATGTTGTGTTATATAGCGAGTTCTCCCACTCTGGTATTGGCACGTGCGCTGTAGCTAACAGCACTATAACACGATAAGATTATTATTATGGACAAAAGAGCGAGATTCTTTTTAATTTGACAAATGGCAGCAAAGAATCAATTATCATGTCACCAGAATAAGACCCTCAATATTTATTGGAAATCAAACTCATCACCTTGCACATTCACCACCCTGTGAAGTTCATCATCATTTATTTCATGTGTAGACTAATAGTCCTAAACTGCATGCTTTCCCGACAAGTTGTAATTGGAGGACCAGCGTGACTCCAAGTATACTTCGATATGATGGTTATTTTGTCAATATTTGTACAATAAAAGCATTTCCACCGACATCTCGCATAATTAATTTTACAGACAAAAAAAGATACTACCTTGAATAGCGTATTTAGTTTTGTTGACATTTGGAAAAATTGTCTGTTTCCATCAGGCCTGTCATGACGATTTTTAACCGACATACTTCACTCATAAAAAAGGTTGGATGGAAACCTGGTTATTGACATTGAAAAATTGACGTGGATAAAATACTTTGAGCCCGTTTTGTCCATCTATTTTTTTTTTCACCTTTATTTAACCAGGTAGGCTAGTTGAGAACAAGTTCTCATTTACAACTGCGACCTGGCCAAGATAAAGCATAGCAGTGTGAACAGACAACAACAGAGTTACACATGGAGTAAACAATAAACAAGTCAATAACACAGTAGGGGGGAAAAATGAGTCTATATACATTGTGTGCAAAAGGCATGAGGAGGTAGGCAATAAATAGGCCATAGGAGCGAATAATTACAATTTAGCAGATTAACACTGGAGTGATAAATCATCAGATGATCATGTGCAAGTAGAGATACTGGTGTGCAAAAGAGCAGAAAAGTAAATAAATAAAAACAGTAAGGGGATGAGGTAGGGCTGTTTACAGATGGACTATGTACAGCTGCAGCGATTGGTTAGCTGCTCAGATAGCAGATGTTTAAAGTTGGTGAGGGAAATAAAAGTCTCCAACATCAGCGATTTTTGCAATTCGTTCCAGTCACAGGCAGCAGAGAACTGGAAGGAAAGGCGGCCAAATGAGCCGTTGGCTTTTGGGATGATCAGTGAGATACCTGCTGGAGCGCCTGCTACGGGTGGGTGTTGTTATCGTGACCAGTGAACTGAGATAAGGCGGAGCTTTACCTAGCATGGACTTATAGATGACCTGGAGCCAGTGGGTCTGGCGACGAATATGTAGCGAGTGCCAGCCAACTAGAGCATACAGGTTGCAGTGGTGGGTGGTATAATGTGTTTTAGTAACAAAACGGATGGCACTATGATAAACTGCATCTAGTTTGCTGAGTAGAGTATTAGAAGCTATTTTGTAGATGACATCGCCGAAATTGAGGATCGGTAGGATAGTCAGTTTTATTAGGGTAAGTTTGGCAGCGTGAGTGAAGGAGGCTTTGTTGCGAAATAGAAAGCCTATTCTTGATTTGATTTTGGATTGGAGAGGTTTAATATGAGTCTGGAAGGAGAGTTTACAGTCTAGCCAGACACCTAGGTATTTATAGATGTCCACATATTCTAGGTCGGAACCGTCGAGGGTGGTGATGCTAGTCGGGCGGGCGGGTGCAGGCAGCGAATGGTTGAAAAGCATGCATTTGGTTTTACTAGCGTTTAAGAGCAGTTTGAGGCCACGGAAGAAGTGTTGTATGGCATTGAAGCTCGTTTGGAGGTTAGATAGCACAATGTCCAAGGAAGGGCCAGAAGTATACAGAATGGTGTCGTCTGCGTAGAGGTGGATCAGGGAATCGCCCGCAGCAAGAGCAACATCATTGATATATACAGAGAAAAGAGTTGGCCCGAGAATTGAACCCTGTGGTACCCCCATAGAGACTGCCAGAGGACCGGACAACATGCCCTCCGATTTGACACAATGAACTCTGTCTGCAAGGTAGGACCTCAGACTGGGGCGAAGGTTCACCTTCCAACAGGACAATGACCCTAAGCATACAGCCAAGAAAATGCAGGAGTGGCTTTGGGACAAGTCTCTGAATGTCCTTGAGTGGCCCAGCCAGAGCCCCTGACCTGAAAATAGCTGTACAGCGATGCTCCCCATCCAACCTGACAGAGCTTGAGAGGATCTGCAGAGAAGAAATGGGAGAAACTCCCCAAATACAGATGTGCCAAGCTTGTACAGTCTAATTGCTGCCAAAGGTGCTTCAACAAAGTACTGAGTGAAGGGTCGGAATACTTATGTAAATGTGATATTTCAGTACATTTTTATAAAATGTGCAAACATTTCTAAAAACCTGTTTTTGCTTTGTCATTATGAGGTGTTGTGCGTAGATTGATGAGGGGGAAATAAAAATGTAATCCATTTTAGAACAAGGCAGTAATATAACAAAGTGTGGAAAAAGGGGTCCAAATACTTTTTGAATGCACTGTATGCTATGCGCAGCACTTCGTTCAATTTATCGAATCAGGTATTGATTTCTTACTCAATCCGCGAGTAACACCTGTCAAACTCAGACATTTCTCTCAAAAAACACAGATGTCGAATTACACGGGACAAGTATTATCAGAAGACCTTGGAGTAAGCCAAAAAAAAAGTAGGTTATTCTGGCTGGAATTGTTAATCTCCTACCATGTAAATATGACTGACATGGCAGATTCGGACGGGACTAAAATTACAGATGTGGTGTTTTGTGCTCGTTCACATAATTACATTACCCAAACTTCCCCAGTAAAAGAGATGCCATCCGAATAGGGCTCATGATTTTATACATAACAAAGATTGAAAAAAATGAAGTTTTCACCACCAGGGTTGAGGGGGAGGTATTTTTTTAATTTATGAATCACTAAATCACATTGTTTATTTAATCTCCAGAAATGACTGTCAAAGCAACAAAATAACTAGGGCTTCACAATGATGGTGAAAACTTGGGGGAATATTGGGGTTAAAATCTTCCTAGGCACTGAGGGACATGCAATAATGCTGTATTTTTGCACTTAAGCAAGTCGTCATTCATATAAAAAAATCTGACTGTGTTGATTTTCAGAAAACTTAACATGTGTAAATATTTGCATGAACATAACAAGATTCAACAACTGAGACATACACTGAACAATTTCCACAGGCATGTGACATCACCGGCAACAACGTTGCCTACGGGCTCAAACCCACCGTCGCTGGACCAGACAGGACTGGCAAAAAGTGCTCTTCACTAACGAGTCGCGGTTTATATAGGCCCTCATATATATATATAAAAATGAGGGCCTCCCGAGTCAGTGGTCTAAGGCACTGCTGTGCCACGACCGGCCGTGGCCAGGAGTCCCTCAGGACGGCGCACTATTGGCCCAGCATAGTACGGGTAAGGGGAAGGTTTGGCCGGTGGGACTTTACTTGGCTCATCGCGCTCTAGCGACTCCTTGTGGCAGACTGGGTGGCTGCGGCTGACACATTGTTTCCTCCGGACACATTGGTGCGGCTGGCTTCCGGCTTAAGTTGGCTGGTGTTAATAAGGAGCGTGACTTGGCGGGTCATGTTTCAGAGGATGCATGACTCCACCTTCGCCTCTCCCGAGCCCGTTGGGGAGATGCAACGATGAGACAAGATTGAAATTGGGGAGAAAAAGGTGATAAAAAACAAAAAAATAGATATATTAAATGGATGCAAAGGGGACTCATTTCATGGAATGACGCTACCACCACCACAGCTACCACTACTATTGATACTACTAATATTTCCACCACCATCATCATAACAACTAATACCACCACCACTACAATAACTACTACCACCATAACTCCTACTACCACTACCTTTTACTCCAGTTCCTCATTCAATATTAGTTCCTTTGTTGTGTGAGAGCGCCTTCCTGCTGTGTTCCCTGCCTGCCGGGGATTTAATAAGATGAAAACAATAGATAAGTGATTCCTCATTCGAAAGAGAGGCCAGGTTTACACTCCAGCTGCAGACATAAAATCCATGCTCTGATTAGCATCATAGGCGTATTTCCTGTTCAGTGACTAATGTACTGGAAGTGAAATAAGATGGGCGGGCACATTAATCACATTTATCAGAGCCACCGTTGCATTTACAAGTGCTGTTAGTAGGGTTGCAAAGGGTAGTGAAACTTTCTGGTAAATTCCACGGGTAGTTAAGCCGGGAATTTGTGGAATTATGCATAAATTCATCAAAAAAAAGTTAGCTTATAACAGTTAACCTTTTTTGTGGGATACACAAGGCAATTTCAGGTCTTGTATCATATTTTGGTTCAACTATCGCCAATTCAATGGAATTGCAACCCTCTGCATGCCCATTCTTCTATCACATGTACAGCTGATTCTCAAGATTTTGCACACTAATGAGATGCTATTGAGCCCACACTACTACACTGTCCGAGCCAAAGACTAGTTGAAGTAAGAAGTTTACATACACCTTAGCCAAATATAATTAAACTCGGTTTCACAATTTTGGCCCATTCCTCCTGACAGAACTGGTGTAACTGAGTCAGGTTTGTAGGCCTCCTTGCTCGCACACACTTTTTCAGTTCTGCCCACAAATTTTCTGTAGGATTGATGGTCACTCCAATACCTTGACTTTGTTGTCCTTAAGCCATTTTGCCACAACTTTGGAAGTATGCTTGGGGTCATTGTTCATTTGGAAGACCCATTTGTGACCAAGCTTTAACTTTCTGACTGATGTCTTAAAATGTTGCTTCAATATATCCACATCATTTTCCTGCCTCATGATGCCATCTATTTTGTGAAGTGCACCAGTCCCTCCTGCAGCAAAGCACCCCCACAACATGATGCTGCCACCCCGTGCGTCACGGTTGGGATGGTGTTCTTCGGCTTGCAAGCCTCCCACTTTTTCCTCCAAAAATAACAATGGTCATTATGGCCAAACAGTTCAATTTTTGTTTCATCAGACCAGAGGACATTTCTCCAAAAAATACGATCTTTGTCCCCATGTGCAGTTGCAAACCGTAGTCTGGCTTTTTTATGGCGGTTTTGGAGCAGTGGCTTCTTCCTTGCTGAGCGACCATTCAGGTTATGTCAATATAGGACTCGTTTTACTGTGGATATAGATACTTTGCACCCGTTTCCTCCAGCATCTTCACAAGGTCCTTTGCTGTTGTTCTGGGATTGATTTGCACCTTCCGCACCAAAGTACGTTTATCTCTAGAAGACAGAACGCGTCTCCTTCCTGAGCGGTATGACAGCGTCGTGGTCCCATGGTGTTTATACTTGCGTACTATTGTTTGTACAGATGAACATGGTACCAGGCGTTTGGAAATTGCTCTTCAGGATGTACCAGACTTGTGGAGATCTACCATTTTTTTCCTGAGGTCTTGGCTGCTTTCTTTTGATTTTCCCATGATGTCAAGCAAAGAGGCACTGAGTTTGAAGGTAGGCCTTCAAATACTTCCATTGGTACACTTCCAATTGACTCAAATGATGTCAATTAGCCTATCAAAAGCTTCTAAAGCCATAATATTTTCTGGAATTTTCTAAGCTGTTTAAAGGCAGTCAACTTAGTGTATGTAAACTTCTGACCCACTGGAATTGTGATGCAGTGAATTATAAGTGAAATAATCTGTCTGTAAACAATTGTTGGAAAAATTACGTGTCATGCACAAAGTAGATGTCCTAACCGACTTGCCAAAACTATACTTTTTTATCAAGAAATGTGTGGAGTGGTTGAAAAAGGAGTTTTAATGACTCCAACCTAAGTATGTAAACTTCCGACTTCAACTATACATGATATCTGGTAAGTTTTGATTACAATATTGGGTGGGGTGAATATATTTTTTCTATGACATAACATGATTTTTTGTTAACTAGTAAATAGTACCCACCAGCAAAGTGTGTTTAAATCATTTCTAACTTAATTTCAGCTAGTTAGTTTTAGCTTGCTTGAGCCTGCTAACTAAGGAGTGTTAATTCACCTGTTTCAATACGCGTTTCATTTGAAAACATTTATCTTACAAAGGAGTTGTTTAATCTATCTGCTTAACTATTCATCTGTACATGTAATTGTAGTTGGGGTTTTTTACTAAATTTTCCTAATCTTTACAGGAAAATGCCACGGGCACCATGTGATGTGTGGAGACATTTCACTGCATCTAAAAGCTGTGTACATTTGCAAATACTGTGCCAAATCTGTGTGAAGAATGCAACAAAGATGCAGAATCATCTGGCCAAGTGCATAAAGTTCCCTCAGCACTCACAACATCTGACAAAAGTCCCTCTACTTCTATTCGAGGTGAAAATTATGAATCAGACACCTGGAATCAGAAGTTTTGACTCAATAAAGCAATGTAGCCAGAGAAATGATGATGAATGTCTTGCTCGAGCTGTGTATGCAACTGGTTCACCTCTGATCCTCATAGGCAATGTGTATTGGAAGAGATTTCTGAATGTTCTTCGCCCAGCATACACCCCTCCAACCAGACATGCTTTATCTACTCATTTGCTGGATGCAGAGTTCAACAGAAGGTCAAGCAAATGATAGAGAAAGCAGACTATTGCAATCATCCCTGATGGGTGGTCAAACATTCGTGGGCAAGGAATAATTAACTACATCATCTCCACCCCTCAACCAGTATTCTACAAGAGCAGAGACACGAGGGACAACAGACACACCGGTCTCTACATTTCAGATGAGCTGAAGGCAGTCAATGACCTTAGATCACAGAAAGTATTTGCACTGGTGACAGACAATGCTGCGAACATGAAGGCTGTTTGGTCTTAAGTGGAGGAGTCCTATCCTCACATCACAACCGTTGGCTGTGCTGCTCATGCATTGAATCTGCTCCTCAAGGACATCATGGCACTGAAAACAATGGATACACACTACAAGAGAGCCAAGGAAATGGTTAGGTATGTGAATGGTCATCAAGTTACAGCAGCAATCTACCTCACCAAGCAAAGTGAGAAGAATAAGAGCACCACATTGAAGTTGCCCAGCAACACCCGTTGAGGTGTTGTTGTCATCGTGTTTGACAGTCTCCTGGAGGGGAAGGAGTCTCTCCAAGAAATGGCCATATCAGTTTTCCCGATCTCAGTCTGCCGATCACAGTCTGCCAAGAGCCCTATCAAGAGGATCCTCCTGGATGATGTATTTTGGGAGAGTGGTAAGCAGCCTGAAACTCCTGAAACCTATTGCAGTAGCCATTGCACGGATTGAGGGAGACAATGCCATCCTGTCTGATGTTCAGACTCTGCTTGCAAATGTAAAATAAGAAATCCATACTGCCCTGCCCACTTCACTGTTGCTCCAAGCAGAGGAAACTGCAGTTCTGAAATGCATCAAAAAGCGCCAAGATTTCTGCCTGAAGCCCATACACACCACGGCGTACATTTTGGACCCCAAGTATGCTGGCAAGAGCATCCTGTCTGGTTCAGAGATCAACAAGGCCTATGGTGTCATCACTACTGTGTCTCGCCACCTTGGCCTGGATGAGGGCAAGGTTCTTGGCAGTCTGGCGAAGTACACTTCCAAGCAAGGGCTTTGGGATGGAGATGCAATATGGCAGTCGGGCCAACATATCTCATCAGCCACCTGGTGGAAGGGACTTTGTGGATCTGAGGCGCTTTCCCCCGTTGCCTCCATCATCCTCCAAATCCCACCAACATCAGCCACCTCAGAGCAGCCACCTCATCAGCCACCTCAACTGGTCCTTGTTTGGAAACAAACACACACACACACAAACAGGCTGACCAATACAAGGGTTGAAAAATTGGTGGCCACCCAGGCAAATTTGAGGCTTTTTGAGCCTGACAACGAGCCATCCTCAACAAGGTTGGAAAGGGACAGTGAAGATGAGGCCTCAGAGTCTGATGTTCAAGAGGTGGATATTGAGGAGGTCCAGGGAGAAGACGTGGAAGCCTGAGAGGAAGACAACCAAAGCTATAGTTTCTAGACTATCATTTCACAGATGTATGTTGAAAACGTTTTTTGGGAGACGTGATGGATCATTGGGGATTATTCAATATTCCCTTTATTTTGTTGTTCAGTGAAATCATCCCATGTGAAGAGTCAACTCTTTTAATTCGTTTTTGTTATTTCTATTGGAAGGATTTAATAATTTGCAATTATGTCTACTTATGATAAGGTAAAAGGTTTATGTTTGTCTCCATATGATATGGTAAATGTATCCAATGCAAAAAACATCTAAATTTAAATGGTATTAATATTAATTAGCATATATTTCCGTTAATTCCCATGTGTTCCCGTTAATTCCCACGGAAAGTTTCCACCTCTGAATATTCCCCAAAATGTGCAACCCTAGCTGTTAGTCACCCTGGGCAGAGCAGGCATAGCCCTCCACCTCGGACCACCAGGCTGGAACATAGAGTACCGATCACAACAGAACCATCTAAACAGTATGGACAGAGATACAGCTACATGGGGCATGGGCTGGACTCAATAAACACAGGTTAACAACACCTCTAATACACAGCAGGGGCCCATATGGGAACAGTCTGTGACCTTAACCTGTTGGGGATGGGGGCGCTGTTTAGACTATTTATGCTAATTTGGCTAATTTTTTAAACGGCTTCCCACAAAATCCTTGATCGTACAATATGCATATTATTATTATTATTGGATAGAAAACAGTCTATAGTTTCTATAGGAGTTGAAATTTTGTCTCTAAGTGGAACAGAGCCCATTCTACAGCAATTTCCCTGACATGGAGTCAGATTTGAGAAATGTTGGCCACTTTTCTGAAGTCAGTTAAAAGGGCACTGTCGTTGCTATGACTATACGGACACTTCTTACGTCTTCCCCTGGATGCCTTTACGTGATGACGATTCCAACGGGGTCGATTGCGCGTTCACAGGCCCTACAAATGAAAAAACCCTGAAGCTAGTCATTCTTTGGGAGCTGCGTCATGAGCCTAGAGGACACCGGCGCGCACCTGTTCCAAGCGTTAGTTTAGCCTGTTATATTTCTCCGGTCATCTTTTCACTCGTTATAGGAGTTAAAAACATCATAAAGTAGTTAATTTAAAGCGTTTTATAGCAATTTATATCCGTTTAGTGCGATTTTGGGACATTTATTTTTGCAACGATGTGAAAAGTTGGGCACGCTTTTCAGTTCATCCCGAACGCAGTTGACATTTCCACATGGCAAGAGGACAGCTTTCCACCAAAAGACGATTTCTCCCAAGAAAGGATCCTTTGCCCAAGATACTGATGGAAGAACAGCTCAAGGTAGGACATTTTTATTATGATAAATCGTGTTTCTGTCGAAACATTTTAGTGGCTTAGGACGCCATGTTTTTTGACGTAGCTTCGCTTGGCGCAAACTGTATTGAAAAGTAAGGATAAATTAAAAAATGTAATAACGCAATTGTATTAAGAATTAAATTGTCTATCAATCCCTGTCCACCCTATATTTTTTAGTCACGTTTATGAGTATTTATGTATAAGAGTAGATCACTGTCTAAGTGGCGCAAGGACATTTTCTGACCAGCTGAGCTACATTTCACATTGTCTAACCATGATTTTGGTGGCTAAATATAAACATTTTCGATCAAACTCTATATGGATTGTGTAATATGATGTTACAGGAGTGTCATCGGAAGAATTCTGAGAAGGTTAGTGAAAAAATTAATATCTTTTGGCGATGTTGACTTTTATCGCTCACTTTGGCTAGAATCAATGCTGGGCTGCTAATTGCTATGTGCTAAGCTAATATAACGATTTATTGTGTTTTCGCTGTAAGACACTTAGAAAATCTGAAATATTGTCTGTATTCACAGGATCTGTGTCTTTCGATTCGTGTATGCTGTGTATTTTTACGAAATGTTTGATGATTAGTAGTTAGGTAAACACGTTGCTCATTGTAATTATTCTAGTCCATTTGTGATGGTGGGTGCAATTGTAAACTATGCCATATACCTGAAATATGCACTTTTTTCTAACAAAACCTATCCCATACCATAAATATGTTATCAGACTGTCATCTGATGAGTTTTTTTGTTGGTTAGGGGCTATAAATATCTTAGTTTAGTCGAATTGGTGATGGCTACTGGTGTTGGTGGACAAATAAAAGATGGTGGATTATGCTAATGTGTTTTTAGGTAATAGATGTACATCTTTACATATTGTGTCTTCCCTGTAAAACATTTTAAAAATCGGAAATGTTGACTGGATTCACAAGATCTGTGTCTTTCATTAGCTGTATTGGACTTTAATGTGTGAAAGTTAAATATTTAAAAAATATATATTTTTTGAATTTCGCGGCACTGGTTTTTCAGTGGGGGGGGGGGGGGGTGTGCCGCTAGCGCCACGCTGATCCTAGACAGGTTAAGAGGGCCCTGACGTAACATGCCTGTAAATGCCTGTAAAGAGTATCTGAGGCCACGGGATGTAAGACTGACTGACTGACGTAGTGAAGGAGGTACTAGGGCCTAGGGAGCTGTAGAGATCAGAGAGATGGGGTAAACCACCATTCACATTGGGCCTGGCAGGAGTAAAGAGCAATTACTGTTAGACACCAGTGTGTCATGGAGATAAAAGCATGTGGTTTAGACTAAATACATTGTGTTCCACTTAAAATAGACCCGGCCAACATCTGTGCCCCCTAGCATGGACGGAATGAACACCCTCCTAGAGGACGCAAGATGGCCCGCTCAATAGTAGAAATGTCGACACTACCACAGACATCTAAACCCTGAACAACAGAACAGCTTCTGATCATATGCAATGGATGTATCATTACTGAAACACAAGAAGTACTAAAAGAATATGCTGTGCAGTTACTGTGCCATGACCCACTGAATTAGATATGTTTTTGCAGGATTTGACCATGTGAATTGAATTTTGACCAAAATTCCAATTGAGAAGCATCTGGAATAAACTCTAATTAATCCCCAGCTCCTGTGTGGGTGAGGATAATCACAATCTATACTAAACAAAACATGCAACAATTTCATTGATTTTACTGAGTTACGGTTCATAAGGAAATTAAGCCGTAATCTATGGATTTCAAATGACTGGGCAGGGGTGTAGTCATTGGTGGATATGGAAAGCCATAGGTCCACCCACTGGGGAGCCAGGCCCAGCCAATCATGATATATTTTCCCCCACAAAGGGGCATTTCTACAGACAGAAATACTTCTCAGTTTCATCAGCTGTCCGGGTGCCTGGTCTCAGACGATCCCGCAGGTGAAGAAGCCGGATGTGGAGGTCCTGGGCTGGCATGGTTACACGTGGTCTGCGGTTGTGAGGCCGGTTGGACGTACTACCAAATTCCCTGAAACCGTTGGAGGCGGCTTATGGTAGAGAAATTAACATTAAATTATCTGGCAACAGCTCTGGTGGACATTCCTGCAGTCAGCAGCAATTCCACACTCCCTCAAAACTTGAGAAATCTGTGGCATTGTGTTGTGTGAAAACTGCACATTTTAGAGTGACCTTTTATTGTTCCCAGCACAAGGTGGACCTGTGTAATGATCATGATATGCCACACCTGTCAGGTGGATGGATTATCTTGGCAAAGGAGAAATACTCACAAACAGGGATATAAATAAATGTGTGCACAACATTTGAAAGGAATAAGCTTTTTGCGAGTATTGAACATGTTTGGGATCTTTTATTTCAGCTTATGAAACATGGGACCAACATTTTACATGTTGCATTTATATTTTTGTTCAATATATTTATTTACATTCAATTATAATATTTATTGTGTAAAAAAAACAAAAAAAACACTGTCTGTGGACATCTATCACATTACTTTAACGCTTAAGCTCCTGCAAAAAAAAAAAAAAAAAAAAAACATTTTTTGGAGTTAACATCCCTAAACATGGGTGAAAAAAAGTTAACGATTAACTGTTAAAATCGGTTAGCCGCCGAAATACATTTGACTGGCCAATAGGTTAATTTGCATAATTTTGTGGAATTAAATTGGCGCGTGCTTATTTTCGTAAATCGTCATGTATCCTATTTATCACACGCACACAGCATACAGAGCCTAGTTTGAGGAGAGGAATCGCCTATCAAATGTCAGACAGCGCGAGAGCAGCTCCTCACTTGAGTGAAACCTGCTTTTGTAAGTGCAGTCACTGTGCAATCAAATAACAATTCTAAATGCAATCGCGTGTGAAAATCTGTTTGGGCCACGATTAAAAATAGCTATTTTTTCATTTCGCAATCTCAAACCGTAATTAAAGCGCGCCCACCATTCGAGTGCGTAGGCTATAGACGGGTTAGATGATGTCATCACGAAAACGATGCGCACGCTTTCAATGGTGCAGAAGTCCGTGTGTTGTGAGTCTGGGTGGTCAGATTGCTGCTAGCTTTTGCTGCTAGCTATGACAAGAAGCTGCCATGTGGGGAATAGTAGGTGGCTCATTTCAGCTAGTGTTATCTTGTTCTTGATACCATGTCTTGTTTTGAGGTCTTTTGACTGATGTCACTTCTATACTAATATGGCAAAAAAAACTGCTACCTAGCTAACCAAGAACTGTAATGATGTATTTGAGAGACAAGTGCTCATTGTGCAAGCTTATGTTTTCAATAAACATTGGAGATGACGTAGTTAACATGTTGTCAACATTCTAAGCCATCCAAGCCAGTTTTGCCCCATAGTTAAACAACCAACCCGTCAATGGTCAACTGTAGGCAGGCTATTAGCGCGTCACCCACCACCTTGTTTGATAAAATTAACCGAGAATTTAATCCGGACGCATTTTGTGAATGAGAATTTGGGGTGAAAATGTAACAAATTCTGGTGAAAATGTAAAATTTATTTAAAATAAGACACTTTCCGGGCCTCCCGGGTGGCGCAGTGGTCTAGGGCACTGCATCGCAGTGCTAACTGCGCCACCAGAGTCTCTGGGTTCGCCCCCAGGCTCTGTCGCAGCCTAGCGTCGTCCGGGTTAGGGAGGGTTTGGCCGGTAAGGATATCCTTGTTTCATCGCGCACTAGCGACTCCTGTGGCGGGCCGGGCACAGTGCACGCTAACCAGGTCGCCAGGTGTACGGTGTTTCCTCCGACACATTGGTGCGGCTGGCTTCCGGGTTGGAGGCGCGCTGTGTTAAAGAAGCAGTGCGGCTTGGTTGGGTTGTACCTCGGAGGACGCATGGCTTTCGACCTTCGTCTCTCCCGAGCCCGTACGGGAGTTGTAGCGATGAGACAAGCTAGTAATTACTAGCGATTGGATACCACGAAAATTGGGGAGAAAAGGGGATAACATTTTTAAAAAATAAATAAATAACTAAGACACTTTCCCAAAAACTACACATCTTAGTACTCAGAATGATAGTCGATTTTTGCAGATGCATCATGATTTTGTAACTCAATTTGCTACAGACATTTTAAAACTGCTTTCATGAGAAGCACACATTTTCTCAGAGGCAGCTCGTAGCCTACGGGCCTAATGTGTGGATTATGTCCTTGAAGGCTTTCTTTCCCACCGTTTAGATCGAAACCATTTATGTTGTTATACACTGCTCAAAAAAATAAAGGGAACACTAAAATAACACATCCTAGATCTGAATGAATGAAATATTCTTATGAAATACTTTTTTCTTTACATAGTTGAATGTGCTGACAACAAAATCACACAAGAATTATCAATGGAAATCAAATTTATCAACCCATGGAGGTCTGGATTTGGAGTCACACTCAAAATTAAAGTGGAAAACCACACTACAGGCTGATCCAACTTTGGTGTAATGCCCTTAAAACAAGTCAAAATGAGGCTCAGTAGTGTGTGTGGCCTCCACATGCCTGTATGACCTCCCTACAACGCCTGGGCATGCTCCTGATGAGGTGGCGGATGGTCTCCTGAGGGATCTCCCAGACCTGGACTAAAGCATCCGCCAACTCCTGGACAGTCTGTGGTGCAACGTGGCGTTGGTGGATGGAGCGAGACATGATGTCCCAGATGTGCTCAATTGGATTCAGGTCTGGGGAACAGGCGGGCCAGTCCATAGCATCAATGCCTTCCTCTTGCAGGAACTGCTGACACCCTCCAGCCACATGAGGTCTAGCATTGTCTTGCATTAGGAGGAACCGAGGGCCAACCGCACCAGCATATGGTCTCACAAGGGGTCTGAGGATCTCATCTCGGTACCTAATGGCAGTCAGGCTACCTCTGGCGAGCACATGGAGGGCTGTGCGGCCCCCAAAGAAATGCCACCCCACACCATGACTGACCCCCCGCCAAACCGGTCATGCTGGAGGATGTTGCAGGCAGCAGAATGTTCTCCACGGCTTCTCCAGACTCTGTCACGTCTGTCACATGTGCTCAGTGTGAACCTGCTTTCATCTGTGAAGAGCACAGGGCGCCAGTGGCAAATTTGTCAATCTTGGTGTTCTCTGGCAAATGCCAAACGTCCTGCACGGTGTTGGGCTGTAAGCACAACCCCCACCTGTGGACGTCGAGCCCTCATACCACCCTCATGGAGTCGGTTTCTGACCGTTTGAGCAGACACATGCATATTTGGGGCCTCCTGGAGGTCATTTTGCAGGGCTCTGGCTGTGCTCCTCCTTGCACAAAGGCGGAGGTAGCGGTCCTGCTGCTGGGTTGTTGCCCTCCTACGGCCTCCTCCACGTCTCCTGATGTACTGGCCTGTCTCCTGGTAGCGTCTCCATGCTCTGGACACTACGCTGACAGACACAGCAAACCTTTTTGCCACAGCTCGCATTGATGTGCCATCCTGGATGAGCTGCACTACCTGAGCCACTTGTGTGGGTTGTAGACTCAGTCTCATGCTACCACTAGAGTGAAAGCACCGCCAGCATTCAAAAGTGACCAAAACATCAGCCAGGAAGCATAGGAACTGAGAAGTGGTCTGTGGTCACCACCTGCAGAACCACTC
Source organism: Salvelinus fontinalis (assembly GCF_029448725.1). NCBI lineage: Eukaryota > Metazoa > Chordata > Actinopteri > Salmoniformes > Salmonidae > Salvelinus > Salvelinus fontinalis. The sequence goes on from NC_074666.1 coordinate 56,263,501, forward strand.
CTTTATTGGGGGTGTCTTGCTAATTGCCTATAATTTCCACCTGTTGTCTATTCCATTTGCACAACAGCATGTGAAATTTATTGTCAATCAGTGTTGCTTCCTAAGTGGACAGTTTGATTTCACAGAAGTGTGATTGACTTGGAGTTACATTGTGTTTTTTAAGTGTTCCCTTTATTTTTTTGAGCAGTGTATATGCCTATTTGGTAACAGCGTCTGTGCACTTCTTCCACCGGGTGCTGTGCTTTTGTATTGAATTGTTTACAATTGTCAGCTGTGAAGTAGATGGGGTTGGCGAAAGCGGTGATGAGGGCCCTGCCCCAGCGCTCGTGGTCCCTAACTGTGCATAGGTCAGAGGGTGGTCCCTGAGGTGGGAGCGCTTATTTGATGTATTATTTTGCTGTTATTGCCTTCAGGAAAATCACCGCCGTTAAATCCCTGGGTTCCCCTTTCTCATTTGGTCTATGACCCTCACTCACATTGCTGTGATGTGATTTAGCAAACAGCGTACATAAAAAAAAAAAAGTGAATGTAATAGATTACAAACGGTTCTAACGGTATTGAAAAACCAGACCGACGGTTCCGTCAAACATCCCTGTTTACTGTACAAGCCCATATGGTATACCGCCCAAGCCTACAGCTCATTCGGAAAGTATTCAGACCCCTTTTTCAAAATTTTATCAATCTACACACAATACCCCCTAATGACAAAGCGTAACCAGGTTTAGATATTTTAGTACATTGATTTTTAAAAAATAAACAAATACCTTTTCACATAAATATTCAAGACCCTTTGCTATGACACTCGAAATTGAGCAGAGGCGCGTCCTGTTTCGATTGATCATCTTTGAGATGGTTCTCTCTCTCTCCACAGTTTTATGACAGGTCATGAATATTTGGTAGAAACTGCCATGCAGTATTGAGAGAGTCTACCAGAACAAAGACCTTATTTTGTTCAAAACTCCTAATCCCCAAAATGGGAGAACTAAACAATACTCCTACTTTTGAAAATGGTCCGTGGACACTTAAGGGACAGTTACGACAAGTGTCTTTCATTTGGTGATCTCATGAAGGACAGGAAACACACATAACTGTATATCTGTATTTCCCAGCTGTCAGGTTTACATCTAAATATTGTGAAACGTATGTGATTAAACATGAACCCATTTGTGAAAATATGTAATGTGATGTTAACCCATACTCTTGTTTAGAAGGTTTTCATATAAAAGTTGACCAAATCAATGGCCAAGCCCACGTGAGCATAGACATTACTTCGGCGCCATGGAACCGCCCTTTTCTACTCTGAAGTAACCACCCGTGAGGAAATTTACATTTCATGTCAAAGAGACCCAAGGTAAGCCGGACGTTTTGAATGGTTAAGAAGTCAAAGAACACCAGGACAGAGTCCCCACGCTGGAATGACTACAATTCTATAGGCCACGGAGACCATACAGCTGTAGTTTGGCTACACAGCTGGAAATAGTTAAACTCTGAGACTATCGATCACTACAGAATAAGAGCACATCTTAGACGTATAAGTACTAGTCTGCAGATAGAAATTACGTAAGTCTAGAATGAGAATACCGACATCTGCCGAAGCATATATTCTATGGGAACATTTCTGAAAGATACTCCGAAGTATCCATTCTAACCACAAAAGACATTGTGACTTCTGGGAAAGTTAACCAGAGACTCTGATGAAATCTACAGGACGATCGAGTGTTTAACGGAGACACCAACGACATCCAGGCATAAATATGTACATTGCAATTTCTTTCAGAATGAGCGGCCATTCATGGGCAAAGGATTAGCATTTCAATTAATATAATTATAGACTGTGTGTAGTGATTCCATTTTGTCTTTCCCACTCTCTCTGTCCCTACCCCTTTCCTTTGTCTACCAAGCCTTCATATCGACTTAGCCCACTAGGGACTTTATCATTGTTAGTAACCAATATCTACAGTTTGTTTGATGTATTTCTGTGATTATTTAGTTAGTTAGTAAATAAATAATTAAGCCAATTTGTCTATTGCTGATTCATTATGTTAACTAGGGTTTGTGCAGATAACCAATTATTTTACGACGTTTGGAATGAGACTAATGAGGTAACAATTAATAACTAATTAATAGAAGACTAATTGATCAGGTATTAAAATATCTGAAGAGTTATATTCGGAAAATTATAACGTTAATCTTAACATTTTCCGTGGTGCCCCGACTGCCTAGTTAATGATTACATGATTAATCACGTAATAATTAAACCTAGAGAACTGATTTGATATAAATAACAGTCTACAAATTTAATGATAGTCACAGACACGACACTCACCTCAGTAAAAGGCACGACAGCCCGCTTGAAGTTTGCCAAAAGGCACCTAAAGGACTCTCAGACCATGAGAAACAAGATTCTCTGGTCTGATGAAACCAAGATTGAAATCTTTGGCCTGAATGCCAAGCGTCACGTCCGGAGGACACCTGGCACCATCCCTACGGTGAAGCACGGTGGTGGCAACATCATGCTGTATTTTGGTATTTTATTAGGATCCCCATTAGCTGTTGGAAAAGCAGCAGCTACTCTTCCTGGGGTCCACACAAAACATTAATAGACAACAGCTCAAGGACAGAACTATAAAAAAAATAATCAAAAAGGCACAGTGTCTACCGTGAGGCGTTGTGCCACGAGGTGTTGGTTTATCTGTTTTTTTAAACCAAGTTTGCTGTTCATTTGACCAATATGAGATGGAATGGAGTTCCATGCAATAATATCTAATACTGTATGCTTCCTTGACTTTGTTCTGGATTTGGGGACTGTGAAAAGACCTCTGGTGGCATGTCTGGTGGGGTAAGTGTGTGTGTCAGAGCTGTGTGTAAGTTGACTATGCAAACAATTTGGGAATTTCAACAATGTTTCTTATAAAAAGTAGTGATGCATTCAGTCTCTCCTCAACTCTTAAAGAAGAGAGACTGGCATGCATAGTATCTATAGTCAGCATTAAGGGTTTCAGTGACTTCATTAGCTGTGGTTGCTGATGGGTATATGCTTGAATCATCAGCATACATAGAAACACATGCTTTGTTTAATGCCAGTGGTAGGTCATTGGTAAAAATAGAAAAAAAGAGTGGAAGGCCTAGAGAGCTGCCCTGCAGTACACCACACTTTACATGTTTGATATTAGAGAAGCATCCATTAAAGAAAACCCTCAGTTCTATTAGATAGATTGCCATATCTTGGATTCAGAGCTGAGGTTGAAAAGCCATAACACATGTTTTTTCAACAACAGGTTACGGTCAATAATATCAAAGGCTGCACTGAAATCTAACAATACAGCTCCCACAATCTTCTTTTTAAAAATGTATTTCAACCAATTATCAGTCATTTGTGTCAGTGCAGTACATGTTGAGTGCCCTTCTCCATAAGCATGCTGAAAGTCTGTTAATTTGTTTACAGAGAAATAGCATTGTATTTGGACAAACAACTTTTTCAAGAGATGGCATCAAGCTTATAGGTCTGCTGTTCGAACCAGTAAAGGCAGCTTTACCACTCTTGGTTAGCGGAATTACTTTGGCTTCCCTCCAGACCTGAGGACAAAGACTTTCCTCTAGGCTCAAATTACAGATATGACACATAGCTGACTCTATAGCCATTCCTACCATCCTCAGTAGCTTTCCATCTAGGTTGTCAATGCCAGGAGGTTTGTCATTATTGATCGATAACACTTTCTCCACTTCTCCCACACTAACTTTACAAAATTAAAACTTGCAAAGCTTTTCTTATTTTTTAATGCATGGCTCAATGTTTGCCCACTTTGCCAATGACGTAATCATTAAAAATAATTGGCAACATCAAATGGTTTTGTGATGAATAAGCCATCTGATTCGATGAACGATGGAGTTCAATTTGAATTTTCCAATAATTTCATTTAAAGTACTGCAAAGTTGTTTTTCTATCATTCATCTTGGATTCATAATACAGTTTAGTCACATCATTTCTCAATTTGCAGTAAGTCAGCCAGTCAGAGCGCCAGCCAAACTTAGCCACTCCTTTTGCCCCATCTGTCAACAAACAGTTTTTCTATTTCTCATGAATCCATGGAGCCTTAACAGTTCTAACAGTCAGTTTCTTAACAGATGCATGTTTCTCAATAATTGGAAGAAGCATTTCATAAATTTCTCAAGTGCAGCATCTGGATGCTCCTGATTAATCACATCAGAGCAACAAATATTTTTAACATCATCCCCACATAAAAGTCACGGCAAAATCTTTTGTATTATCTTTGGCTTTCCTGGATATAGTCACTAAATTGTGATAACTGCATCCAATGGGTACGGGTACAGATTTAGAACAAAGTATTCTACAAATGTGATCGATACATGTGGATGATCTTGCTCCTGTAGTGTTTGTAAACACCCTGGTAGTTTGATTAATAACCTGAACTAGATTACAAGCACTGGTTACAGTGAGAAGCTTCCTCTCTTGAGCGGACAGCTTGATGAAAACCCGTCAATATTCTGGCCCCCAAGAAAGGAGACCTCTTGGTTTAGATCACATACTATCAAGCATTTCACATATTACTTAGATAATGACTGTTAGCACTTGGTGGCCTATAGCAACACTCAAAAATAAAAGGCATTACAGGGATGTGGCTCTGAATATATACAGCAACGCCTCCCCAATAAGCATTTATGTCTCTTATATAGATGTTATATTGCTATTGCTGTATCATCAAATGAATTATCTAACTGAGTGTCAGAAATGGCTAATATATTAACATTATCTGATGTTAAAAAGTTATTTATTTCATGAACCTTATTTCTAAGGCTACATATATAAATAGGGGCTATTTTAAGCCCTTTCCTGGGTAGCTTATCAGAGATAGACATAATATGGAAAAGAGAAAAAAGTATACACATTCAGCAGTGTGTGTGCTGCGGAGTTCAGCAGCTACGAACCCATTGGATTGGCTCTCTCATCCCTTCCGGACTTCTGGGATGGAGGGTGGACAATGAGCCTGTGGGGTTGTTTTTCAGCGGCATCGACTGGGAGAGAGAAAGATGAACAGAGCAAAGTAGAGAGATCCTTGATGAAAACCTGCTCCAGAGCGCTCTGGACGTCAGCCTGGGGTGAAGGTTCACCTTCCAACAGGAAAACGACCCTAAGCACACAGCCAAGACAACGCAGGAGTGGCTTCGGGACAAGTCTCTGAATGTCATTGAGTGGCCCAGCCAGTGTCTGTACTTGAGCCCGATCAAACATCTCTGGAGAGACCTGAAAATAGCGGTGCTCCCCATCCACCTTGACAGAGCTTGAGAGGATCTGCAGAGAAGAATGGGAGAAACTCCCCATATACAGGTGTGCCAAGCTTGTAGCATCAGAGCCTCCCGAGTGGCGCAGCGGTCTAAGGCATTACTACAGACCCGGGTTCATTCCCGGACTGTGCCACAGCCGGCCGTGGCCGGGAGTCCCATAGGACAGTGAACAATACGCCCAGCGTCGTCCGGGTTAGGGGAGGGTTTGGGCTTTACTTGGCTCGTCGCGCCCTAGCGACTCCTTATGGTGGGCCAAGTGCCTGCAGGCTGACCAGGGCGCCAGTTGAACGGTGTTTCCTCCGACACATTGGTGCGGCTGGCTTTCGGGTTAAGCTGGCAGGTTTTAGGGAACGCGGTTAGCGGGTCATGTTTCGGAGGTTGCATGACACCACCATCGCCTCTCCCGAGCCCGTTGGGGTGTTGCAGTGATGAGACAAGATCGAAATTGGGGCGAAAAAAGGGGGTCTGAATACTTGTAAAATGTGCTATCAATTCAACAACAACAAAAATTATACATTTGCAAACATTTCTGAAAACCTGTTTTTGGTTTGTCATTATGGGGTATTGTGTGTAGATTAATAAAGGGGGGGAAACTATTTAATCCATTTTTAGAATAAGGCTAACGTAACAAAGTGTGGAAAAAGTCAATGGGTCTGAATACTAGGCTTGGGCGATATACCATATACCCAGGTATTTAGACACACCAACAGTATGATTTTCAATAGCGTAAAATCAGTGTCTATTTTTTGGGGGGTGGGGCCCACTATAAGATAACAATTTAAGATGTGCCAAATAAATTGCATCCAGCTCAGGGCGTCAGCTATTAATTTGGTTTGCTAACTTGCTAGCCAAGTGGCTATATGGCAAGATCAAGCTTCTTGGTTAAAAATCCCTGTTGCTTAAATTGTTTTGTGTGTTAAAAGAAATAGCACCCCTTGTGTGCACTTCCGGTAATACCCTATGGTACAGAAACCGTATGAAAATCTGAATACCGCTTAACCCTAGATCAAACCCCACCCTGAAATGCCAGACTCAACACAGAGTAATTAAAATAAATAGTCACCATTTAAGAGCACTGAGGAAATGTGGATAGCTCGTCCCTCATTACAGCACTTCATCTTGGCATGGTTTTCAATATTCATTGTCCCTCCAGTCTTGCAACTGAACTTAGCCCCAGTCCCACTATGATATGATAGTATGAGGGCAGTCAGGAGGACACCTGGGGACTAACATGCCTGCCAGTGTGACAAGTACAGGACAGCTCATGGCTCTATAAATGACAGCCTGAGATACACCTAACATAAATCCTGTCTGTATGATCTTAGATAGCCATATATGGAGATATCGATATAGAATATGACTCCGGTCAGGTCATAGCTGCTGTGGGTCATGATGACAGTAACACAGGATGTTGGTAGTGGTACATTAGGGGTTTGTATCTTCTTGCTCTCCCGACTACTGATTATTATGACCAGCAATAACGTCTCCTGTCCCGGTCTGTTCCCCTGTCCCGGTCTGTTCCCCTGTCCCGGTCTGTGCAACAGGTCGAGGGGGATTACAAATACAACAGAGTTCTATTTCACTGGCTGTATATTTTCCACACAACCTTGTCGCAATGATGACTGGGCCGCACAGGTGAGGCAGGGATGGCGTGAGGAAGTCTGGAGATCCCACACACACACACACAAAACGCAGCACTGGTAGGTGGCTCTGGTTTCACCTCACAACACACACACCAGGGTGCCTTGCTCAGCCAACCAGAGTTCCTCAACAATAGTGTGAACTGTGACTCTGCCTTTGCTATTCATAAATCATACAACGTAGTTAAAAAAAAAATCTAATCAAATTGTATTTGTCACATGCCAAATAGAACTGGTGTAGACTTTACGGTGAAAAGCTTGCTTACGAGTGCTCCTCAACCATGCAGAGTTAAAATAATTAAATATTAACAAGAAATAAAATACATAAGAATGGAGCTATATACAGAAAGTACCAGATCAATGTGCAAAGGTACGAGGTATTTGAGGTAGATATGTACATGAAGGCAGGGTAAAGTGATAGATAAGAGTAGAACAGAGTAGCAGCAGCAAATGAGTGTAAAAGTGGGTCTCAAGCTAGCCCCAAGTCGTTATACATTTTATTTATTTATTGTGCATTTTTCCATTTGCCTCAAGACTCCTGAAAGCTTTGTTGATCACGAACTTTCTTTACCCAACCGTGGGAAAGACTGTTTGTTCCCACACTCGGGACTCTGACTCTCTATTGGTTACACAGACATTTGGCCTCCCATCCCATTCTAAACACCTCTCGTCGGCATTGTATTCATGTTACGTGATGAAATTGCTATAAAATATGATCTTGTTGCCACCTGATGCACATTCAGATGTCATAAATCAGCACTGCAGATCTCTCCCTGTCCTCTGCCGTGCCTTCATTGTATTACTGTTGATTATATCTGGAAATGTGCATGTACACCTTGGCCCACCTACTGTTGATAGCCCCAATTCTGACTAGTGCTTCACTGATTTCTGCTCCCGTAAAAGCCTGGATTTTCTGCACGTTAACACTAGAAGCTTATTACCTAAAATGGATCAATTGAAAGTGTGGGTTCACAGCTCCAATCCAGATGTGTTAGTCATTACTGAGACGTGGTTAAGGAAGAGTGTTTTGAATACTGATGTTAACCTTTCTGGTAAGACAGATCTTCCAAAAGTGGGGGAGTGACAATCTTTACCAAGGATCACCTTCAGTGCTCGGTTGTCTCCACCCTGTCTGACCCCACATATTTGATTGCTGGTTTTAAGTATTAAAAACGTTCAAATAGCACTTTGTTGACTGTTGCTGGGTGCTATTGTCCTCCATCAGCACCGGCATGTACCCTACCTGCCCTAAGCTCTCTCCTGGCCCCTTACACTAAGTCTGAATTTGTCCTGCTAGGTGACCTAAACTGGGACATGCTTAAGGAGCAGTTCTATCTCTGTGGGTCTAACCTAAAGAAGTTCTGGAAAAGAAATAAAGAATAAACCCTCCTCCTCACAGCTGCCAATGTCCCTTAATGTTGATGATGTGGTCGTTACTGACAAGAAGCACATGGCTGAGCTCTTTAATCACCACTTCATTAAGTCAAGATTGCTATTTGATTCAGCCATGCCTCCTTGCCCGTCCAACATTCCCTCATCTCCCACCCCTTCTAATGCGACTATCCCCGATGCTTCTTCCGCTTTTTCCACTGCCCCGCTACAAAGTTTCTCCCTGCAGGCAGTCACTGAGTCCAAGGTGCTAGAGGAGCTCCTGAAACTTGACCCCCAAAAAACATCTGGCTCAGATGGTTTAGACCCTTTCTTCTTTAAGGTTGCTGCCCCTATCGTCACCAAGCCTGTCTCTCCTCTCTGGGGAGGTTCCCATTACTTGGAAGGCAGCCACGGTTCGTCCTTTATTTAAAGGGGGAGATCAAGCTGATCCTAACTGTTATAGGCCTATTTCTATTTTGCCCTGTTTATCAAAAGTGTTGGAAAACCTGTCAATAATCAACTGACTGGCTTTCTTGAGGTCTATAGTATTCTCTCTGGTATGCAATCTGGTTTCCGCTCAGGTTATGGATGCGTTACTGCAACCGTAAAGGTCCTCAATGATGTCACCATTGCCCTTGATTCTAAGCAATGTTGTGCTGCTATTTTTATTGACTTGGCCAAACTTTTGATACGGTAGACCATTCCATTTCTGTGGGCCGGCTCTGGAGTATTGGTGTCTCGGAGGGGTCTTTGGCCTGGTTCGCTAACTACCTCTCTCAAAGAGTGTAGTGAATAAAGTCAGAAAATCTGCTGTCTCAGGCACTGCCTGTCACCAAGGGAGTAGACCAAAGGTCATGTGGTTTGGTAAGAAAAATACCCCTCTCCCCACAGGTGTGATTACTACCTCTGAGGGATTAGAGCTTGAGGTAGTCACCTCATACAAGTACTTGGGAGTATGGCTAGACGGTACACTGTCCTCTCAGCACATATCAAAGCTGCAGGATAAAGTTAAATCTAGACTTGGTTTCCTCTATCGTAAATCGCTCCTCTTTCACCCCAGCTGCCAAACTACCCCTGATTCAAATGACCATCCTACCCATGCTAGATTACATAGACATAATTTATAGATCAGCAGGTAAGGGTGCTCTCGAGAGGCTAGATGTTCTTTACCATTCGGCCATCAGATTTGCCACCAATGCTCCTTATAGGAAATATCACTGCACTCTATAGTCCTCTGTAAACTGGTCAACTCTGTATACCCATCACAAGACCCACTGGTTGATGCTTATTTATAAAACCCTCTTAGGCCTCACTCCCCCGTATCTGCAGCCCTAATCCTCCAACACCCGTTCTGCCAGTCACATTCTGTTAAAGGTCCCCAAAGCACACACATCCCTGGGTCGCTCGTCTTTTCAGTTCGCTGCAGCTAGCGACTGGAACGAGCTGCAACAAACACTCAAACTGGACAGTTTTATCTCAATCTCTTCATTCAAAGACTCAATCACTCATACTGACAGTTGCAGCTGCTTTGCGTGATGTATTGTTGTCTCTACCTTCTTGCCCTTTGTGCTGTTGTCTGTGCCCAATAATGTTTGTACCATGTTTTGTGCTGCTACCATGTTGTTTTGCTACCGTGTTGACATGTGTTGCTGCCTTGCTGTGTTGTTGTCTTAGGTCTCTCTTTATGTAGTGTTGTGTTGTCGTGATGTGTGTTTTGTCTTTTTATAATACCTTTAAATCCCAGCCCCCGTCCCCGCAGGAGGTCTTCTGCCTTTTGGTAGGCTGTCATTGTAAATAAGAATTTGTTCTTAACTGAATAAAATTTAAAAAAGTGTATGCATGTGTGTTTGTATACGTGTGTGTGTGCGTGCGTGCGTGCGTATGTAGTGAATGTGTGTGGGTTGTGTGGGAGTGTCAATGTAGTGTGTGTATATGTATATAGTCTAGTGAGAGTGTGTGTAGGGTCAGTGCAAGATAGTTTGGGTACCATTAGTAGACTATTTAGTAGTCTGGCTATTTAGCAATCTTATGGGTTGAGGGTAGAAGCTGTCTCGGAGCCAGTTAGTTCAGTCCCAGGGTCCCTAGCTTGGTGATGAGCTTGAGGGGACTATGGTGTTGAAAGCTGAGCTGTAGTCTATGAACAGCATTCGCACATAGTTATTTCCTCTCTTGTTCCGGTGGGAGAGGGTGGTGTGAAGTGCAATTGCAATTGCGTCATCTGTGGATCTGTTGGGACGGTATGCAAATTGGGAGTGAGTCCAGGGTGTCTGGGATGATGGTGTTGATGTGTGTCATGACCAGCCTTTCAAAGCACTTCATCATTACAGATGTGAGGGCTACAGGGCGATAGTCATTTAAGCAGGTTAAGTTAGACCTCTTGGGAACAGGGTGGTCAGCTTGAAGTGTTGGGATTACAGACTGAGACAAGGAGAGATTGAAAATGTCTATGAAGACACCTGCCAGCTGGTCTGCGCACGCTTTGAGAAAGGGCCTTGGTATTCAGTCTCAGCCTTGTGATTGTTAACCTGTTTAAACGGTTTGCTCACAAATCGGCCACAGAGAGAGAGATCATAGTCATCCGGAAAAACAGGGGCATTCCACGTAAGGCAGAGTGTCATATTCCTCGAAGCGAGCATAAAAGGAATTTAGGAGTTGCCCAGTGACGCAGAACTCGTGGCTGGGTTTCCCTTTGTAATCAGTTATCGAATGCAAGCACAGCCACATACAACGAGCATCGGAGCCGGTGTAATAGGATTTGACCTTCCTCCTATATTGTCCTTTTGCACGTTTGATGTCTCGGAGGTCGTAGTGGGCATTCTTGAATACGTCCTTGTCCCATTACTTGTAAGCGGTAGCTCTAGCCTTTAGCCCCGTGTGGATATTACCTGTAATCCATGGTTTTTGGATTGGATACGTTCTTATAGTCACTGCGGGGATGACATCGTCTATGCACTTTTTGATGAAGCCTGTGACTACTGTGGTAAACTCCTCAATGCAATCGGATGAATCCCGGAACATATCCCAGTCTGTACTTGCAAAACAGTCTTGAAGCCACGCGTCTGCTTCATCCGACCACTTCCGTATTGAGCATATCACTGGTACTTCCTGTTTGAGCTTTTGTTTGTAAACAGGAAGCAGGAAAATGGAGTCATGGTCAAATGTTCCAAAGGGAGAACGAGGGAGGGCCTTGTATGCGCTTCTGCCGGTAGAATAAAAGTGGTCTTTAGCGCCCCTAGTGGCGCAGGAGACTTCTTGGTAGAAGTGAAGTAGGGCGGTTTTAAGTCTCCCCGTGTTAAAGTCTCCGCCCATCAAAAGCATTGCCTCCGGGTGAGCGGTTTCTTTTTTGTTTATGGCCCCATACAGTTCGTTGAGTGCCAGAGTGGTGTTGGCTTGTGGAGGGATGTAGACAGTGATAATTACAGATGAGAACTCTCTTAGTAGATAAAAAAAAGGTCTGCAGCTTACCATGAGGTATTCTATATCAGGTGAGCAAAAGCTCAAGATTTCTTTCACAATTGAAGCAGAACACCAGTTGCTATTTATGAGGGGGAAGGAAAATAAAAAAAACACTACCTCCTTTTAACTTCCCCGAAGCCGCCGTTCGATTCTGTCGCTGCATGAAGAATCCACTGATTACTACGTGCATATGGTTATCAACCAGCCACATCTCAGTAAGACATAATTTTGCAACTTTTCAAGTCTCGCTGATGGACAAGCTTCAGTCGAGTCTCCCATCTTATTCTCGAGTGACTGGACATTTGCCAATATAACTGAGGGGAACGCCATTTGATTCGCTCTTCGCCTCAATTTCACCAGGACTCCACCTTGTCTATGCCTACAGCGTTTTGGTCGCCCATGGAACAAAGGAATAGGGTCCGGTACGAACAGTGAAACAGCTGAGTCCGAGTTGTAGTTGAAGTAGAAATTGAGGTTAGTAACTGTTGATCTGATGTCGAGAAGTGCTTGGCGGTCATATGTGATAATAGTATGAACTGTACAAAAAAAAGTGAAGATAGACAAAAGTCACTATATAGCAAAGTTGGAACTCGTAAGATGTCGCCCTTCTCCGTTACTGTATCGCATAGGGACAAGTAAACCAAATATCTTGTTTGTATTTTCCTAGGATTCTAAGCCAACGTCGAGACTTGCCAGTGATTGCTAAAGTGACTTGTTTTAGCAATTTTAAAACCATTTTCCTGCAATTCTATATTGTTTCTCAACAGGGAATCCATGTGTACTTGACAGAACAACCTTTTTTCTTAGGTTTTTGCCACAATAAATGAAATTCAACGAGTAGATTGGACTAGTTTTTCTGACTCGATTACAAATCTACCACCTTCCCTCAAAGTCCCACCCACAGTGATTGATTTGATAGGGTTTCAGACATGCCACTTTGACTCAAACATCCTGCCCCCTCCACTGACAATCCCACCCACAGTGATTGATTGACAGGCCAAAGTGATAAAGGGATAGTTCCCCCAAATTACAAATTTGTTTCCTTACCCTAAGTGTCCACAGCCGCAGAGTCAATAAAATACATAATTTGAAGAACAAACATCATTGTGACAATTCATATCTTGCAGTAAAACTCTAAATATGGCTTTAATCTCAAGAGAAGACAGGTTTAATGTTAAAAAATGTCATGATCAAATAGGCCTGGACGATATCCAAAACACCACACTGAATTCAGTCATTTTAAATGATAAAAGTCACATCGTTCTACTCAATACCGCAACTCATTTTTACCAATCTGGGAGATAAAGTCGTTCAAGTAGTAATCAATATTTTAGCTGTGTATTTAGGATGGAATCAAGGCATTAGAGCTCGTTCTGCTACATGGTTAAAACTATCATTTTGATCTCATGGATGGTCAGTCCTTACATCCATAGCTGTCTACGAATTTGAGAGTGGTTTTATTTCTCAAGCCCCTCCCTCAGCTATTTACCAAAACTAGTGGTGGAGTGATGGCTTTGTTGTTGTTTGAACTCTCGATTGCACCCTTTAAATTAAAAAAAATAAGATATTTATTTAAAAACCTGTTTCAAGAAATCATAGAATATTTTGACAACCCTGTTTGTAAACTTTCAATTTATATAAAACTCAACTGTTTATATTTTTCAGTGACTAAGACTGATGTCTCACGGCAGGGTGGGACATGGAAAATAGGTCAACTTTGAGCACCTCCACTTCCTGAATGCTTTGGCATTCGGGTACAAAAAGTCACTTTCTGACCACTTCTGCCACGGACAAACATGTTTGGAAGGTTCCGTCAAATCAAAAGGGGTGCGGTCAGAATGTGATTGAATTCATATAGAACAACCCCCCTGGGTTAAGCCTTTTCCTGGATGGATCCCTATCTTGCTCTCCTCATCTCGCTCTACTTTACATCATTATGTAGAATCTTGACAGTTGCAAGTTACATTAGCTCCACAAATGTTCAGCAGTGTACATTTGGTTACAACACAAACGTCACTAGCCTGGGTGCCTGCCAGTCTGTTTCTGCACTCTGGCCAACTCCTCATGGCAAGGAGTGAAATGTTAGCTAAACTAACTGGTACCCAGGCTAAAACGTTGCTTCCTGGTTATAGCAATATAACAGTGTGGGCCTAATAACATGTGGTAACACAGTGATCCCAAGACACTGTTGCATTGGGAGGCCCACCCCAGGGACAAGTGCATTGCCTAGGTGTGCCATGCAAACATGAAGAAGATCAATACCTTTTATCTATGCAAGGAGACAACATTTACACTTCTTCTTTGTGTGCCTGTACAAGCCTCATCCCGCAACCACAAGCTCAATCAAACCACGTTACAATCATAACAAAAACAACAAATGCAACATTAGACACAGGAAATCCCGACTAGGTGAGGAAATAACAACGTGAAGTTGGGACCCGAGGGTCGTAGGAGACCAACCAGCAGATTAATACCAGTCTCTCATTCACAAAGCCTTGGATACAGTGTGCTACATGAATGAACACGGTGGCAACATAATATCCATTAACTATGCGTCACTGAGATATGCAGATATTGGTTATTGTTGAATACAGCGATAAAGTACAATTAACGGAGACGTAAACGGGCCAAGCGGTGGCGTTCTCTCGAAATCTAGACCCACCACCACCGGTGTTTTTGGTGCAACTCCCCCATCCTCTTGAGTCCTGCAGTTAACGTTAGTTGAGAATAAAAATTGTACGCTCCCCCACTTTAGAATGTCGACCCCCAAGAAAAGACGCATGAAAACGAAACATAATTAGGCTACAGGATTGCAAAAAAAATGCATCTGAGAACACAACAAAGCATTATTGTTTGTGTTAACTATTGTGATTTTATACATTCTTGTGCCAAACGGTGACCCACATTTAACGTATTATGTAGCAAGATAGCTAGCTAGCATGCTAACCGGCTGGCTAACTACAACATCAAACGCCTTCATTCAAAGCAGACAAAGGCAGTCATTTAACACTGAACAGTAGGCATTTTCAAGATCATAAAATGTTGCCTAGCTATGAAGCTATTCGCGCGAGGCCAAATGGGCTATCCGAGCTGATTGATAGTCGTGGCCGCCACGATGTTCTAGGCGGCTGAAATAAAGGAAGACATGGGGAGGCAAGACGCATGAAATTGGCATGTAACAAAAAGCACCAACTATAGACCAAATACCACCCCGACGTTATGTAACTTATTTCCTACCTCCAGTTCCGTCAGAGTTTTCGTTTAGACTGCCTGAAGAATCATGGTGACTGCCCACACAACCACCCATGGATGTTTTAACTGCGCTACCCCCGCAGACCCTCTTGCTTTCTTTTCCCCCTTCCTCAACTCTTCATCTCAGAAAATAAATTGACAGGGCGCGAGCATCAGCTGGGAAGAGGCGGAGTGAGCACACATCACAAGGTGACTGCTTCTCACTAAGAAAAGAGGGGGACTGAGAAAGGGAGAAATATAGGTAAGGAATGGGCGGGTGAGAGGGGAGGACAAGGGAGAAGACTTCGGGAAACCACTCAGCATAGTGTAACTGAGATGAGAACAGGTTCTATCTATAAGGTCCAACTCCAGGTGTCATTAAAAAAACACCTCCCCACTTTTAAACATTTTCACATGACCCTCCCCTTCTACTGTAAAAAAAAAAAAAAAAATCATAATTGCACACCCTCCCCCCTTTTTATATTTAACTAGGCAAGTCAGTTAAGAACACATTCTTATTTACAATGACAGCCTACACCAGCCAAACCCAGGCCAATTGTGCACTGCCCTATGGGACTCCCAATCACAGCCAGATGTGATTCAGCCAGGGACTATAGTGATGCCTCTTGCACTGAGATGCAGTGCCTTAGACCCCTGCACCACACGGGAGCCCATTGAGTTAAAGGTGCTTATTTAAATTTTTGCATTGTAATTTCAGAAAATGTCCATAATATATCTGGCGGAATGATAGTGTTGAACAGTATTACTTACCCGCCAGTGTTGTGATTGGTTGTGATAATCTCCTATTGATTTCTCCAACTAGAGCAGCATCTGTTGTCAAAATCGGAAAGCTGTTCTGCCTTTGTGGCTGTGTTATCTAGTGGAAATCATTCTATAATTTCCTGGTTGCTAAAATTCTACACCTTTTTCTCAATTTCAGTTGATCCATAATGATTATGGCACAAGATTGCAAGAAAAGGCAGTTTCAGGTGTTTTAAAAATGCATCTTCACGTCCATTGTACCCCCTCTAAAATAATGAGTGCATGACGCCCCTGACTGTAAGCGACCCTGTGTCTAAATGTGGATATCGACTTTTCCACGTAAACTTGCTTTTGTGGCACTGTCGATGCTACCCAAGGCTATGGGCCAGAAGGGTGAAGGTTCGCCGACCACCACGAACAAGACTCTCCCTGTCTGTCTCATTACAATACAATCAGAGATGACTGCAAATAATTATCAGCTAGGGGTGAATCAGATTTTCAACATTTTGATGCTATATTTATAATTATAGAAAATATATGCAACTCATTTTCTTTTAACAGGTTTCTGTGCCAATGCACCACACACAACCAATAAGCAATACATAACTCCATACCGATTACCGACTTCGGGCACTTCAACATCATGGTTTGAGTTTTCAACACCACAATCAAATAGGCCTAGAGTGTATCAATCTCGACAAACAGAAAGTACACATTTCCGTTGGACCTTGAATGCAATCGACCAATAAAGGGATCTTGATCTTAATGTCTCATTCCTTTCCTCAAATGACAGGTGCACAGTTTGGATGCTAGAATTGTACATTTTAAAGGTTAAAGGACAAATAGTTGGGCTATATTGAGGCGTTATGGTTCTAGGTGCGCGAGGAATAGCCGCTCGGGTCAGAGAGACGCACAAGGCGCATCCTGTTCCTGCTAGTAACATAGGCCTATGGGGTTACATTATTATAAAACGACTTGAGAGAATGATACACAATTGACAGCGCATCTCAGTATCAGAAGTAAAAATACAACCAGACTGTCCTACTACTGCCCAGTAATCAAATATACATATTTTAGTTTAGTACAGTAGAGCACAGTATAGAGTACAGTCAGGGTTGGGGTGTAACGGATTACATGTAATAGGTTACAAAAAACCGGTAACTGTAATCCGTTACGTTACCAGCAAAAATATTGTAATCTGATTACAGATACTTTTGAAGAACTAGATGATTACTTCGAGGATTACTTTTAAATTCAGGAAGGATGTTTGCGGAAAAAATCTTTTGACACTTCTCTGTTTTCTCATTGACATTCAAATCAGCTTTGAAAAAAGACACACGTAAATTTGTTCCACCTGAGCGAGTCTGACCACATATCAGAGACCACTATGATTACACACCAAATGGGTTTGATCGAAAAGAGCAGGAATAGGCTTTTGTAGGCTGTTCACACATCTAAATGTATATTTGAACCCAATAATGGTTAAATTCAAGAAGTTTAAGCTGTTGTTTTGTAATTGTTTTTTAAACCAGTGGACAGCCACTGAAAAATGCGCTCTTGCAAAAGGCTGCATAGTGCGGATCCCAGCCTATGGATAATAAATGGGGCTTTTAATCTAATTCATGCTGTTTAACAAGGAAAAATCCCTAGGCCTAATGGACACATGCTCAAACTCGCACACTTTTGACATACTTAAAGGGACAATCTGTAGTTGCTACATCCATTTTTGGACTTATAAATTATATATACTATACATTAATATATATATATATATATATATATATATATATATATATATATATATATCCATTGATTCTTAAAAAATATAACTTATAAATGCCTCATGAGCTTAGTTCAACTGTCACACTCCATGAGAACCCAAAATATAAGCATGTATTTCTCCAATGTTTGTAAACATTGTAAATGTAAACAAACACCGTATAGCCTCATAACATGGTCATAACATGGTCAAATAATTTTGATATCATGGATGGTCAGTCATTGCATCCATAGCTCTGCCTATTAATCTGAGAGTGGTTACTTTTCTCCAGGCCCATCCCTCAGCTTTTTACCAAAACAGAGACCATTTTGTTATTGTTGCACCTGTGGATTTGTCCTTTAAACAGCTGCATATTGTCAAGATATAAAAGTGTCACCAACAAAAAGTTAAACAATAGGCCAATTACAAATGCAGCATATGGCATTCATTTTTCACATGTAAATAGCTCTTTTCAGTAGTGCTCAAAGCATGCCATTCCATGAGCGCAGCATTTATTTTTAAACTTGAATCAATGATCCCAATCAGTTCTCCATGACAACAAAATCTTAAACAACAGAGTAGGGCTGGCTAATAAGTATTTCGTTTTGGGGTCATGCTCAGGTAAAACAATTTGGATAATCTATACTTCCATAGTTCCAAGTCCTATTCTTGAAGATCAAAGAGTATAACATTTATTGGAATGAGTGGAATTCTGATAGACTTGGGCTTTTAATGTAACAATATAATTTAATTGTATTATTATATGTAGTAGAAAGCGATGGGTTAGAAGAAGCCTACATAACCAACCCATAAAGGAAAATATAACATCCATATATGGCCAGCTATGTAAACTTTAACATTGATTTATCCTGCAATAGATGTCGTTCAGTTGGAAACATACATTTTTGTCTTCTTCTAATGCCTCTTAAGGGGAAAGTAATCTAAAAGTAACTGAATGTAATCTGATTGCGTTACTGAGTTTGGGTAATCCAAGAGTTACGTTACCGATTACAATTTTGGACAAGTAACTAGTAATTGTATTGGATTACATTTAGAAAGTAACCTACCCAACCCTGAGTACAGTACGGTATGGTAAGGTAGAGTACAGCTTTTTCAGTACAGTACAGTACATTAGAGTTTATTCAGTAGAGTAAAGTACAGTACAGTATAGTTTCATTTAGTAGAGTACAGTGCTGTAGAGTTTAATTCCGTAAAGTAGAAGTACAGTACAGTTTAGTTCAGTAGAGTAGATTAGAGTAAAGTAGGGTACACTAAAGTACACTGTACTTACATTTTCTGTGCTCTTCTGTACTGTACTGTACTGTGCTGTACAAACATGTGAAACATAAATGTCTATGATTGGTTTAGATTTGGTCCAGACAGGACCAAATCGTTGCCAACTTTAGACGTCTATGTTTGGGCCAAATATAGGCCTGTCCGGACTTGATGTCTGTGGATGCTGAAATCAAGGCCGGTCTGACCGGACCAAATCTGAACCAAACATGGACGTCTATGATTGGTTCAGAATTTGTCCAGCCGGACCAAAAATCAATGTCTTTGGGTGTGGAAATCAAGGCCGGTCCGGACTACACCCAAAAAAATATGTCTGGTCCGGGCAGCACCAAAAATGGCGTCCAAAAGACGTCACTGTCGGTAAATGCTTAGTGGGTGTACCTTTCTAGACCTTATAAACTGTCAAGAGTAGACCCACACAACTGGTCCAAATGGAATGAAACAGGGCTTTTGTGCCATTATTCAAATGACATTTTCACTGCAGTTTACAGCCTAGAGTCGAGTTTTGTACTCACTTGAAAACAAAAATATAATTATTCATTACATTGTTGTGTTGTAGGCTAGTCTATGTATTGTCCCGAAACAAGATCAATAGCGGAGGTTTATGATCTGCGTGTCTCATGTCTTCACTGTTCTTTCATGCGCAAATGACGCAGCTGGCCTCTCTGCTGCCTATCAGCTATTCCTCTATGTTCTTGTGTATTTATATTGAAAATTGGTGCAGCTTTGAATGATTTTACCTTTGGTATGATTGCTAGTTAACCTATTGCAGATCTGGACAAACTGTTCACTTACCACTATTGTCACTATGATTGGTGTATAGAGGGTAGGATAGACAGTATTGTAAGCATGTGGAAAGGCTTAGTGCATATGGGGAGTACCAAAACACCTTGACATTGGAGGTGCATGCAAGCAGATGAGGAAATTTGGCTACGATGGAAGGCATTACATAGTAAAACCTGAAAAATGGTGAATGTAAACCAGGGGAAAAATTTACTACCCTCCCTTGTGCCCCATAAAAAAACACACACAACCCCCTTCCCATAAACGTAGATATGTCCCTTACAAAGAGCAGTATAACGTATGTGAGAAAATACTGATGAGGCAGATGTTTTTGCAACGTAATTACAAAAGAGCAGCCAGAGGCTGGAAAATCAGGAGGAATTTAGAATAATCTACAACAACTCCAGGAAAAACCATGGAATGTTGGCTCAAAGTTTTCCAACCTTCTCTGAGCCTAGTTCACCTGATTATTTGCCATAGCAACTAAAGACAACAGACTGTTGAATTCACTTGGAGATTCCGTGTAAACGTTGGAATGTGTGTAACACGTCCAAAACTGACACAACTGACAGGATAATGTCAAATTCCTTGAAGTGACCTACATTTACTCTCCTTAGACGTGCAACATTCAGAATGAACAGCGGACAACAGAAATATGTTCCCAAGGTCTTCCCTTACATTGCTTATTACAGTCTAAGCAATGAAAGAGTGAACGTGCACTGTAATCGAGTGCCATATCCATCAGGCATGAAAACATTAATTTCAAAATAATAAATCATAATGTTGTCTGCTCATGCTGTGAGTGCAGTTGGCATTCCTTCAGCTGCAGAGATAATGCCTCCACCCAATTTAAACAATAACTCATTACTGACTGAGGAAAACCCTCCATTACCAGAGAAAGTAGACCAATACATGGAATGGATTCTGAACTTGTTATATGGCGCCCTCTTGTGTTGGTGTCCTGAAGGCAAACATTGGTGATCGAGAAAGTCTCCTGCATGTCTGTCATTTATTGAAAGAAAAACCTGGATTGCAGAACTTTGCATCTTAGAAATGTGTCAAACACTGGGCTTGAAACAAACATTTTTCAAAATGTTTGTATGTCAGCTGAAACCCATTAAAGAATACCAAGTAATCATTGTGGAAGTAGATGTAAAACAACGGACAAAAGTTGTAAAAACTCCACAGCCTGGCACCCTGCCCTCAAAGGATAACTCTCACAATACTTCACAGACAAGTCCAGAAAGCCCAATCAGTTAATGATTACATGATTACATGATTAGACACTGATATTTACAGACGATATACAGTGCCTTCAGAAAGTATTCACACCCCACTCTTCATATTTTCAAGAATGGTTATGGCTGCATCATGTTAGGGGTATGCTTGTCATCGGCAAGGACTAGGAAGTTTTTTAGGATACAAAAGAAAAGGAACAGAGCTAAGCACAGGCAAAATCCTAGAGGAAAACCTGGTTCAGTCTGCTTTCCTACAGACACTGGGAGACAAACTCACCTTTCAGCATGACAATAACCTAAAACACAAGGCCAAATATACACTGGTTGCTTACCAAGATGACATTGAATGTTCCTGAGTGGCCTAGTTACAGTTTTGACCTAAATTTGCTTGAATATCTATGGCAAGACTTGAAAACCAATAATCAACAACCAACTAGACTGAGCTCTGAGAATTTGAAAAATGATAATGTGCAAATATTGTACAATCCAGGTGTGCAGAGTTCTTACAGGCTTACTCGAGAAAGACTCACAGATCACGTACTTGCAGTATGTCAATGAGATATTTCTTTATTTCATTTTCAACAAATTTGCTACATTTCTAAAAACACGTTTTCACTTTGTCATTATGAGGTATTATCTGTCGATGGGTGAGAAAAACAACAACATATGTAATCCATTTTGAATTGAGGTTGTAACACAACAAAATGTGGAATAAGTCAAGGAGTCTGAATCATTTCTGAAGGCACTCCACATTTGAGCAATTTAGCAGACAAATAAAATACAATAAAATGTTTCACATGCTTCATAAACAACAGGTACTTATGTTGATTAAATATTTCTGTATTTCATTTTCATTAAGAGTGATATGCTTATCCAGAGCGACTTACAGGAGCAATTGTGGTTAAGTGTCTTGCTCAAGGTCACGTCAACAGAGCTTTCACCTTGTGGACTTGGAGATTCAAACCAGTGACCATTCAGTTACTGGCCCAGCACTGTTAACCGCTAGGCTATCTGTACCAGTGAAACTATACATAAACCATTGACAAGCTGTGGGCTCATTGGCCTGTTATGTCTGTCCGGCTTTATTTTTAAGATTACTTTATTGGTCAATTGCAGACAAGATCCAAGGGAAATTTGACTTCCGCTTTTAACCCAACCCCCCCGAAACACACACACACACACACACACACACACACACACACACACACACACACACACACACACACACACACACACACACACACACACACACACACACACACACACACACACACACACACACCCTTTAGGGGACCTAAAATGTATTTCCATTCAAAAACCAATTTTCCCTAACCCCTAAAATAGTCTTTGTCCTCATGAGGACCTGGGAAATGTCCCCACAAGGTAGAATTGTCCTTGTTTTACTATCCTAGTGGGGACTTACAGTACCCACAAGGATAGTACAAGCAGGTTTCTTTTGAGAGGTGTAGGGAGCTGCCACACTGGGCACCCAGAGAGCTGTTGTCGTGATGGTTAAATGCCTTGCTCAAGTGCATAATGGAAGGCATCTAGGATTTGATACCAGCAACCCTCTGGTTGCAAGCTCAGATTTTTCCCATCAGACCCAGGATTTGAACTTGCAACTCTCAGGCTGCTGGCTCACCTCTCTAACCACTAGGCTATATCACTATATCATGTTACATTCATGTAGTATAAGGATTTTCTCTCAGGCAAATACACATTATGGCACCTTACTCATAGAAACACAAATCTCACTGGGCACAGACGTCAGTTCAATGTCTATTTTGGATTTACATTTTGGTTGAGTTGTCAATGAACGTGAACTCAACATGAAATCAACAACAAATGTCACCATGTCATTGGATTTAGGTTAGAAGTTAGGTGAACAAATATAAAATTCTCTTCGGTTGACAACTTTTTGCAAATCCAATCAATTTTCCACGTTGATTTAACATCATCACTTAGATTTTTGTGGTTGAAAAGAATGCATTTAGTCTCATCCTACAGATAGAAGGATGTACAGAACAGTGGTTCAATCCCGGGGGGACAGAGAGATGAAGATTAAAAACAGTCTGTCATTCAATTGATCTGTTCCACCTTTAACCAATGTCTCAAGGTAACCATTAAACAACTGACCCCTCAGGCTTCATCCTCCCGTTCCAGCTTGAACAGGGTTGATGATCAACACAATCAATGGAAGTGTTGCTTTATTTGAGGTCTCTTAGCGTTTAAGGAGACGTGAGCCTCTTTGCTGCTGTTGATCAGTCAGTCTATACTTGACGAGTTTGAAACGCTTTCTAAAACACGTTCACATTTGTGTTATTTCATCAGAACTGATTGCTTATGAGTACCTTCATGTGTGTGTAAAATATTACTGTTCTCAGATTTTTTTATTCATAGATTTATGATGTGTATGAAAATGTGTTATCTTCTGGCAAAAGCTATATATCCACTGTTTAGCTGGAATGGAATCTTCGTATCCTATATATCTGACTGCGATATGTGGTTTTGTCACCTAGGAACACAATATACAGTGCCTTCGGAAAGTATTCAGACCCCATGACCTTTTCCACTTTTTGTTACGTTACAGTCTTATTCTAAAATTGATTAAATACAGTTTTTTTTTCTCAGCAATCTACACACAATACCAAAATGAAAAAGTGAAAACATAGTTTTTTAAATGTTTGCACATTTATTAAATGTATTCAGACCCTTTGCTATGAGACTCGAAATTGAGCTCAGGTGCATTCTGTTTCCATTGATCATCCTTGAGATGTTTCTACAACTTGGTTGGAGTCGACCTGTGGTAAATTCAATTGATTGGACATGATTTGGAAAGGCACACACCTGTCTATCTAAGGTCCCACAGTAGACAGTGCATCTCAGAGCAAAAACCAAGCCATGAGGTAAAAGGAATTGTCCCTAGAGCTCCGAGACAGGATTGTGTCGAGGCACAGATCTGGGGAAGGGTACCAAAAAATGTCTGCAGCGTTGAAGGTCCCCAAGAACACAGTGGCCTCCATCATTCTTAAATGGAAGATGTTTGGAATCAGCAAGGTACTTCCTAGAGTTGGTCACCCGGCCAAACTGAACAATTGGGGATGAAGGGCCTTGGTCAGGGAGGTGACCAAGAACCCGATGGTCACTCTGACACAGCTCTGGAGTTCCTCTGTGGAGATGGGAGAACCTTCCAGAAGGACAACCAATCAGGCCTTTATGGTAGAGTGGCCAGACGTAAGCCATTCCTCAGCAAAAGGCACATGACAGCCCGCTTGGAGTTTGCCAAAAGGCACCTAAAGGACTCTCAGACCATTAGAAACAAGATTCTCTGATCTGATGAAACCAAGATTGAACTCTTTAGCCTGAATGCCAAGCGTCACGTCTGGAAGAAACCTGGCACCATCCCTACGGTGAAGCATGGTGGTGGCAGCATCATGCTGTGGGGATGTTTTTCAGAGGCAGGGACTGGGAAACTAGTCGGGAGTGAGGGAAAGATGAACGGAGTTAAGTACAGAGAGATCCTTGATAACAACCTGCTCCAGAACGATCAGGACCTCAGACTAGGGCGAAGTTTCACCTTCCAACAGGACAACGAGCCTAAGCACACAGCCAAGACAATGCAGGAGTGGCTTCGGGACAAGTCACTGAATGTCCTTAAGTGGACCGCCAGAGCCTGGACTTGAACCCGATCAAACATCTCTGGAGAGACCTGAAAATAGCTGTGCAGCAACACTCCACATCCAACCTGACATAGCTTGAGAGGATCTGCAGAGAAGAATGGAAGAAACTCCCCAAATACAGGTGTGCCAAGCCTGTAGCGTCATAACCAGAGACTCAAGGCTGTAATCGCTGTCAAAGGTGCTTCAACAAAGTACTTAGTAATTTTACTTACGTAAATGTAATATTCCAGTTAATCTGTACTTGATAAATTAGCAAAAAATGATGGGGTATTGTGTGTAAATGAATGGGGGAATTTATTTAATCAATTTTAGACGAAGCCTGTAACGTAACAAAATGTGGAAAAAGTCAAGGAGTCTGAATACATTCCGAATGCACTGTATACAAAAGTATTTGGACACCCATTCAAATTAGTGGATTTGTCTATTTTATCCACAACCGTTGCTGACAGGTGTATAAAACCGAGCACACAGCCATGCAATCTCAATATAAAACATTGGCAGTAGAATGGCCTAACTGAAGAGCACAATGACTTTCAACGTGGCGCCGTCATTTTGTATTTAATTTTAAAAAAGTACCTTTATTTAACTAGGCAAGTCAGTTAAGAACAAATTCTTATTTACAATGACGGCCGACCAGAAGGCAAAAGGCCTCATGCGGGGACGGGGGTCTGGGATTAAAAGATAAAAATAAAAATATAGGACAAAACACACATCACGACAAGAGAGACACCACAACACCACATAAAGGGAGACCTAAGACAACATAGCATGGCAGCAACACATGAAAACACAGCATGGTAGCAACACAGCATGACAACAACATGGCAGCAGCACAACATGTTAGCAGCACAACATGGTACAAACATTATTGGGTAGAGACAACAGCACAAAGGGTAAGAAGGTAAAGACAACAATACATCACACAAAGCAGCCACAACTGTCAGTAAGAGTGTCCATGATTGAGTTATTGAATGACATTTTGCCACCTTTCCAATAAGTCAGTGTGTTAAATTTCTGCCCTGCTAAAGCCGCCCCGGTCAACTGTAAGTGCTGTTATTGTGAAGTGGAAACGTCTAGGAGCAACAATGGCTAAGTCCCGATGTGGTAGGCCACACAAGCTCACAGAACGGACCGCCGAGTGCTGAAGCGTATAACGCTTAACGCTAAAAATCGCCTTTCCTCGGTTGCAACACTCACTACAGAGTTCCAAACTGCCTCTTGAAGTAATGTCAGCACAAGAACTGTTTGTTGGGAAAGCAGACGCACACAAGCCTAAGATTAGCGTGTGCAATGCCAAGCGTCGGCTGGAGTGGTGTAAAGCTCGCCGCCAATGGACTCTGGAGCAGTGGAAATGCAATCTCTGGAGTGATGAATCACGCTTCACCATCTGACAGTCAGAATCTGGGTTTGGCAAATGCCAGAAGAACGCTACTTGCCCCAATGCATAGTGACAACTGTAAAGTTTGCTGGAGGAGGAATAATGTGTTTGCTGGAGGAGGAATAATGTTCTGTGGCTGTTTTTCATGGTTCGGGCCCCTTAGTTGCAGCGAAGAGAAATCTTAACGCAACAGCATACAACGACTTTCTAGACGATTCTGTGCTTCCAACTTTGTGGTAACTGTTTGGGGAAGGCCGACTTCAAACCAGGGCCTAATCGCCCAACATCAGTGCACAACATCAATGCCCGACCTAGGGAATATTTCCTTTCCACCGTGCTTCTTCATCTGCATTGCTTGCTGTTTGGGGTTTTAGGCTGGGTTTCTGTACAGCACTTTGTGACATCGGCTTAATAAATACATTTCATTGATTGATTGATAAAGCTCTTGTGGCTGAATGGAAGCAAGTCCCCGCAGCAACGTTCCAACATCTAGTGGAAAAAGCCTTCCATTAGAGTGGAGGCTGTTATTGCAGCAAAGGGGAATAACTCCATATTAATGCCCACGATTTTGGAATGAGACGTTCAACAAGCAGGTGCCCACATACTTATGGTCATATAGTGTATCTTAAGATGAATGCACTCACTGTAAGTTGCAATGGATAAGAGCATCTTCTAAATGACTGAAATGTCAAAGGTACATGTTTTACATACAGATCTCATTTTACAGTATTGATTTAAAATATATATATATATATATATTGATGTCACAAATGGATAATTTGTACATTTCAATATTCAACATTTGTAAAACCTAGTAGTACTACTTATTTCTCTGAGAGTGAGGCGGATACTGTATAGCATTTAACAAAAAACAGAATTATTTGTCTCTGAAATGAACAAAGGAAAACATGTATTTTTTTTAATATCAGGTACATTTGTAATATTATTAGTATATTGTGCATTGTAATTTTCATGTCCTCCTGTTGTGGTAATCTTTTGATTATGTTTTAACTATGGTTACCCCAGTCAACAAGCCCCAAACCAGCGAGCGTGCAGAGAGTAGAACGATCTGTAGTGGCTGCATTGCAAGAGACACTCGTATCAAACTGAAAAGGAGACGTACATGACAATCAGAGAAATGGAGGCAATTATCGTTACGATACTCATTATTGTGACTCAGAACCGGATGACACAATCAATCTTCTACGCCTCATGCTTGACCTTTGATTGAATCTTTATGCTTGGTACTTAAAATCAGTATTTGATTCAGTAAGCAGCTTATCCTTATCAGATCCTCACTGCCAGTCATTCTCCTTATTGCATAGTCATATCCAAAGGACATTATGGGAAGCACCTATTCAGCTGTACAGAGATTAGTGTGAGTAGCGTGTACCAGGACCCTGGGTACAGGAGCTGAGGGCTCACATCCATTGTGTCCTTTACGTTAATCACTTCCTGTTTGATGATGAATGGCTGAATGAGTGTGGATAATGTGATGAGGTCCACTCAGATGGCATTTGATGTGACTGGGTCTCTGTTACACTCTGAGAATTTTCTGCTTTCTTTAAACAATACTCCTGAGGCAAGAGAGGAAATTAAAGTCGCCTGTGAATAGCCATGACATTATTTTGAGGACTAGAGAAACAAAAAGGGGTAAAAAAAATAATTAAGTAAATCCATCCAATCGAATAGAGATTCTATCCATTATGTAAAGCAAGGGAGGATGTGAAGGAAGAAGAGAAGTAAGTAGCCTAATTGGTGAAGCCACAGGGTGTAGTCAGACTACTACCCAAATGGCCAGAGATGTCAGTGAGTGTTGTAAGCTTTGCTTTCATTTCCCCTGTGAACGACGGTGGGCAAAGCAAAGCGTTTTAATTATGTAGTGATTCTGTGATTCTGTAGGCCTAGAGTATCTTATCTTTTTGTTGCCTTTTCCATCGTTGGTCTTGATCTTATACAAGTTATGTTTGGTTGTACAAAACAAGCTCCACACTGCCACCCAGCAACAAAAAACACCTATGTCACAGAGAGTGCATATAAATGTATAAAATGCAACGCTGTTTTCACACGTTGCCCTGGAGGGGTTGGCTGCCGTTTTATTGGCTCTTAAACAACCGTGCTATTATGTTTGTTTAAAAAAATAAAATTGTAACTTATTTTGTACATAATGTTGCTGCTACCGTCTCTTATGACCGAAAAGAGCTTCTGGATCTCAGAACAGCGATTACTCACCTCGAATTGGACGAATAATTTGTCTTTAATGATTTGGACGGGAAGGATATACTCCAAACATCCGAACAGGCCCTCATCCACACCATTTGCTGGAGAAAGAAACAGAGATTTTGCGGAAAGAGCTCAGGGTGCCTTGTGAGGATCAGGCGACGAGTGGCTAATCTGCCTTTGCCTTCAGTACTGTTAGCTACGTTCAAATGTTGGAAAATAAATGGGACGAACTGAAAGCACGTATATCCTACCAATAGGACATTAAAAACTGTAAAATCTTGTGTTTCACAGAGTCGCGGTTGAACGACAACATTAATAACATACTGCTGCATATTTGTAAACAACAGCTGGTGCACGATATCTAAGGAACTCTCAAGGTTTTGCTCACCTGAGGTAGAGTATATCATAATAAGCTGTAGACCACACTATCTACCTAGAGAGTATTCATCTGTATTTTTCGTAGCTGTCTACATACCACCACAGACCGATGCTGGCACTGAAACCGCACTCAATGAGCTGTATACCGCCATAAACAAATAGGAAAACACTCATCCAGAGGCGGCGCTCCTAGTGTCCAGGGACTTTAATGCAGGGAAACCTAAATCAGTTTTACCTCATTTCTATCAGCTTTTTAAATGTGCAACCAGAGGGTAAAAATGTACTCCACAAACAGAGACACGTACAAAGCTCTTCCTCGCCCTCCATTTGGAAAATCTGACCATAATTCTAACCTCCTGATTCCTGCTTACAAGAAAAATGAAAGCAAGAAGCACCAGTGACTCGGTCAATAAAAAAAGTGGTCAGATGAAGCAGATGCTAAACTACAGGACTGTTTTGCTAGCACAGACTGGAATATGTTCTGGGATTCTTCCAATGGCATTGAGGAGTACACCACATCAGTCACTGGCTTTATCAATAAGTGCATCAATGACATCGTCCCCACAGTGACTGTATGTACATACCACAACCAGAAGCCATGGATTACTGGCACTGAGCTACAGGGTAGAGCTGCTGCTTTCAAGGAGCAGGACTCTAACCCGGAAGCTTATAAGAAATCCCTCTATTCCTTCCGACGAACCATCAAATAGGCAAAGCGTCAATACAGGACTAAGATCGAACCTTACCACACCGGCTTGAAAACTATTACAGAGCACAAAGGGAAGCACAACTGTGAGCTGCCCAGTGACACGAGCCTACCAGACAAGCTAAACACCTTCTATGCTCGCTTCGAGGCAAGTAACACTGAAATAGCATAGCTTTTCCGGATGACTGTGTGATCACGCTCTCCGTAGACGATGTGAGTAAGAACATTAAACAGGTCAACATTCACAAGGCTGCAGGGCCATACGGATTACCAGGACGTGTACTCCGAGCATGCGCTGACGAACTGGCAAGTGTCTTCACTGACATTTTCATCCTCTCCCTGTCTGAGTCTGTAAAACCAACATGTTTCAAGCAGACCACCATAGTCCCTGTGCCCAAGAACACTAAAGTAACCTGCCTAAATGACTACCGACCCGTAGCACTCATGTCTGTAGCCATGAAATGCTTTGAAAGGCTGGCCATGGCTCACATCAACACCATTATCCCAGAAACCCTAGACCCACTCCAATTTGCATACCGCCCCAACAGATCCACAGATGATGCAATCTCTATTGTACACCACACTGCCTTTTCACACCAGGACAAAAGGAACACCTATGTGAGAATGCTATTCATTGAATACAGCTCAGCATTCAACACAATAGTGCCCTCAAAGCTCATCACTAAGCTAAGGACCCTGGGACTAAACACCTCCCTCTGCAAATGGATCCTGGACTTCCTGACGGGCTGCCCCCATGTGGTAAGGGTAGGTAACAACACATGCGCCATGCTGATCCTCAACACAGGGGCTCCTCAGGGGTGCGTGTTCAGTCCCCTCCTGTACTCCCTGTTCACTCATGACTGCACGGCCAGGCACGACTCCAACACCATCATTAAGTTTGCCGATGACACAACAGTAGTAGGCCTGATCACCGAAAATGATGAGACAGCCTATAGGTAGGAGGTCAGAGACCTGACCGTGTGGTGCAAGGACAACAACCTCTCCTTCAACGCGATCAAGACAAAGGAGATGATTGTGGACCACAAGAAAAGGAGGACCGAGCACGCCCCCATTCTCATCGACAGGGCTGTAGTGGAGCAGGTTGAGAGCTTCAAGTTCCTTGGCATCCACATCACCAACAAACTAACATGGTCCAAGCACACCAAGACAGTTGTGAAGAGGGCCAGACAAAACCTATTCCCCCTCAGGAGACTGAAAAGATTTGGCATGGGTCCTCAGATCCTCAAAAGGTTTTACAGCTGCACCATCGAGAGCATCCTGACGGGTTGCATCACTGCCTGGTATGGCAACTGCACAGTCTCCAACCGCAAGTGCGTATGGCCCAGTACATCACGGGGGCCAAGGTTCCTGTCATCCAAGACCTCTATACCAGGTAGTGCTAGAAGAAGGACCTAAAAATTGTCAAAGACTCCAGCCACCCTAGTCCTAGACTGTTCTCTCTGCTACTGCACGCCCAGCGTTACCGGAGCGCCAAGTCTCGGTCCAAGACGCTTCTAAACAGGTTCTACCCCCAAGCCATAAGACTCCTGAACATCTAATCAAATGGCTACCCAGACTATTTGCATCCCTGCCCCTTCTACACTGCTGCTACTCTCTGTTATTATCTATGCATAGTT
This sequence comes from Salvelinus fontinalis, assembly GCF_029448725.1. Taxonomy (NCBI): domain Eukaryota; kingdom Metazoa; phylum Chordata; class Actinopteri; order Salmoniformes; family Salmonidae; genus Salvelinus; species Salvelinus fontinalis. The sequence goes on from NC_074666.1 coordinate 56,294,340, forward strand.
ACTTTAATAACTCTACCTACATGTACATATTACCTCAATTACCTCAACACCGGTGTTTCTGCACATTGACTCTGTACCCCTGTGTATAGCCCCGCTATTGTTATTTACTGCTGCTCTTTAATTATTTGTTATTCTTATCTCTTACTTTTTTGTTGTTGTATTTTCTTAGAACGGCACTGTTGGTTAAGGGCTTGTAAGTAAGCCTTTCACTGTAAGGTCTAGACCTGTTGTATTGAGCGCATGTGACAAATAAAATTGGATTTGATTTGATCAATGGAACTACAGTAGAGAGAGTCAGCAGTTTTAAATTCATCAGCATCCACATCACAGAGGGATTGACATGGTCTAACAACTCCATCACTCTTGTAAAGAGGGCGCAACAGTGTCTCACAGCCTGCATCACAGCCTGGTACCGGTATTACTCTGTCCACGACCGCAAGGCTCTCCAACAAGTAGTGAAAATGACCCAGTACATACATGGATGGGATCGTGCTCCCATCCATCCATTCAGGACATCTACTCGAAAACGGTGCCAGAGGAAGGCCCGCAGCATCATCAAGGACCCCACACATGAGCTGTTCACTCTCTTACCGTCAGGCAGACAATATCCGAGCATGAGGTCTCCGAGACAGTTTCTATCTTCAAGCTAAACAGACTACGGAACACTTGAACTGGACTGACCACCTGCACTCTCCGTATCTTAGAACACGTGCACTCTCTCTCCGCACACACACACACACACACACACACACACACACACACACACACACACACACACACACACACACACACACACACACACACACACACACACACACACACACACACACACACACACACACACACACTCTACTCATGATTTGCTAAATACTGCACACTTCAACCACTTGTCCCTCAATCCCCTTCCCCAAAACACATGTAAATAAATTGTGCCTTCCTGTAATTTACTGTACTTATGCTAAAATGTGATTCTATTCTACTGAGACATTTACTTTATGTTCATATTCTTATATTTTATTATTTCTTATAGTTGTTTTATTGACGAGAAGGAACCTGCAAGTAAGCATTCCGTTGGGTGGTGAGTATACCATGTGTATCCCATACATACGACTCATAAAACTTGAAACTTGGGTAGCGGGTCCAAGTTGGAGAGAGGGGTAGTTGATCAGACTAGGGTTAATCTCTCAGTAAGTTAGTCAGACAGTATTATGTGTGGGCGAAGCATCAGCTCAGAACTGACACCAACCTCGGAGCAGAGCGAGAACCGTGGTGAACCTCAGGGTGTTATTGTCTGCTCCTTATCTCACCTGCTCCAGGATCTATTCTCTGTCTGCAGAGAGAGGCACCGAGCAGATTTAAACGGACAGGGAGAAGTGTCTGAATAATCAGAGACATGTTTATTTTATGTCCAATCTTCCAGTCCATTTCAAAATGCACCAAATGATATTAGAGCTAAGGCTGCAAGAGAAGAATGACGAGCGAGGACCAATAATGAGGAAATTGGGAGGTGGTAAAATGAAAGACAACCTGAATGTACTTTTCCTCATCTGACCATTATAGTCTGAAGTTGAAGTAAAACTCTTCAGTTCTTTTAATGGTCATCCTGAAAGACACATGCACGCATGTTTGAGGCCACACACTTCTCGTTTACTCCCTCTCGTCTTTGCTGCCTTCCAAACGTATTTTCTCGCTTTTAGACTAATCTTGACTAAACTACCTACAAGCGACTAGCCAACCAAAAATGATCTCATTGAGTCTAAGAATCCATTAACCCTCCCCAAAAGTAAATGTAATCAGAAACATCATCCACTTCCAAAGGACACAGAGGAAAAAGGGTGGTAAAGTGCCTTTTCTCTGGCATGGGTCACAGTACTGTAGCGGTGGCAGCCTATTAGAGGATCTGTAGCAGTGGAGGAAGAGGTGGACCAACATTTAATCAAGTTATCCTTTTTTAGATAAAACTATACTAAATATATTCACATCACCAAATAATTGATTAAAACACACTGTTTTGGCATGAAGGTCTACAGTAGCCTAAACGTGTAACGAATACGCAGGGACTCAAGAAGCAGGTGCAGAAGGTGAGTAATAAACAAGATAATACAAAACAGAAGAAGCTTCCTGAACGTAACCAAAACCCATACTGCCTGATGACTGAGGCAACTGACAGCTATATGAAGGGAGAGATCCGTTACAATGTCTATGAACTGATGTGACCAAGGCCACAGAGGCACGGGAGGGAGAGGTAGTTTTCCTGCTGGAGCGTGCCGGCGAGATTTGGATTGAGTACATACCGAACATGAGTGGACATAGTGGGCGTCGTCCTGCGCCAAAGAGGGCCACCGGTATTTATCGGAAAGGGATTGGATAGTGCGGGTGATACCTGGGTGTCCAGCGGCGAGGGATGTGTGTGCCCAGGTCAACAGCCGATCTCTCACCCGCGTGAGGGACGTACATGCACTCTGGATGGCAAGTGACAGGTTCCCTCTCCAGAGCCTGGCGGATGTCCACATCTACATCCAAAACACAGGGTCAGTGATGGGCTGGAGGACACTCAGAGGACCCTCCCACGACGTGGAACCACAGGCCGCGGGAAAGCAGGTCCTCCGGCATCCTGGTCCCCAGGTGGTGATTCTCATCTTTGACCGGGAGATTAAGTTGGTTATGAAGTTGGAGCCACGGGAGGCCGAGGTTGACTTTATGTATGGGTGCGGTGATGATGAGGAAGGGAAGGCTTTCCTGGTGCTTGGGTCCCATGGTGAGGGTGAGTGGTGCTGTGACGTGCGCAATTGTGCCGGATCCCAATGGTCACATATCCAGGGCTTGGACAGGAAAAGGAGAGGAGAGTGGGTATGAAGTTAAGTTCAGGGAGGAGGCGAGGTCCTGGTCGATAACGTTCCCTGCGGCACCGGAGTCCACTAGAGATGTAAAAAAACACTTGAGGGACAGCCAGCCAGTGAAATGGGAACCAGAAAATGTTGAAATGGGAACCAGAAAATGTTTGGCGGAGAGCGATAATAATGGAATACTCACGGCTGATTGGAAACAGCTGATGAATGCTGCCATGGGGTTTTTCTGACAAACAGTTTTATTGAATACTTTTAATTATCTGATTATTTCATTTATTTAATATGTAGTATTTTATATCAATTTTTTATTAAATATTTTGGATCTAGCGACGCAGATAGCCACGGTGCTGGGTCCGCTAGATTTGTCCCTGGATCATTTTACTAGCCTTTTATTAGCCTATTGGCTAGCAAGCAAAATGGCTGAATTGAGTGAAGGGTGTTCTCCTGCTTCTACACAAAGCAGTGAAAACTCCTTTGACTTTATCGCCGACCACAAGGCCATTAAATGCATTTAATGTGACACGTTCACAGTCATCCCAGTGAAGAACTTTTCTGAAAACTTCACCTGTGTCAAATAAGAGACCTGCACCCCAGCGTTCAGTTTTTTTCTCTCGCAGCATCATGATACTAAACTCTCAACTCGTTTGGAGCCACTGTCCCCGCTGTGTTCCTCAGGGTGTACGGACACCGGGTACGCAGACCCTGTAGCTTCTACACTGACGACCACCGCTGCAATATAGGCTGTCGTGTTCAGGGTGTAGGGCGGCTAGCGTCTCCACCCGGCAATCGGGATCTACGCGGCCTTCTCCCCAGCCAATTTCTGCGGCTCCTGTCGCGGATCGGAGATACGGTAGCAGAGGGTTCTGACCGGCGCTCATCATTGGAAGCTCAATGGTAAGGAACATCTCCTTGCCAGGGATTAGAACCCTATGCTATCCGGGTGCAAAAGTTAAGTATATCACTACGCTACTTCCTGATGCCATAAGCCAAAATACACAGACGGACACTGTTATAGTACATGTAGGATTTAATGACACTAAGTTGGCCAGCTCTGAACTGCTTAAAAGTGACTCCATGGAACTAATTGCAAAAACGTAGATACATAAACAAGTGTCCCATTATATAGGGTCTCATACCCACGATGAGACGTGGATAGGGTAGATTCAGTAGGTTGCTATCACTTCAGGTCTGGCTAAAGAGTTATTGTAACTCTGTCAATGTTGTCTTTGTTGATAACTTTTACACTTTTTGGAAAGAGAAAAGATTCTACAAAGAAGATGGAATTCACCCAAACTGTCTCGGAGTTATACATTGCAAGGCCATTTCGAGGCTGCTTTGAGAGACTGACTGCGATATAACCCACATTTTACCCAGGTTATCCCAACCATCATCACACATCAAACTGTTTCTGATGTTAAATACTCTACTCCAGTCAAGGAATTCTACATTAGCTACATTATTAGGATCGGGCCCTTGTTTTCAATTTCCTCCTAAAATGACTTACCCAAATCTAACTGCCTGTAGCTCAGGACTTGAAGCAAGGATATGCATATTCTTGATAACATTTGAAAGGAAACACTTTGAAGTTTGTGGAAATGTGAAAGTAATGTTGAATATAACACATTAGATTTGGTAAAAAATAAAACAAAATACAAACGTTTTCTTATTCCCCCCCCCCCCCCCCCCATAATCTTTGAATTGCAAGAGAAGGGCTATACATTGAGATAGGATTCTAGGTGAATTTACAAGATGGCAGCCGTGTGTGTGAAAAGTTTCAGACTGATCTACTGAAGAATTACATCACTACACACTACACATGTTGTATCAAGTCCGCCAGGAGTTTGCCCAAATGTGCCGAATCGGTCAATTTATACATTTTCAAGTACATAACTATAGAGAAAATACAAAAAGGCTATGGTAATAAAGAAAATACGTTTACACACACCCAGGAATGTCATAAATGATGGATCATTAGCTTCCCTACAGCAAATACACTAACCTTCAGACATCTAGATGGCCGTGCGGGGTGGGTGTGGAGCCAGAGACAGCAGTGGGGTCAAACTGTAGACCCCAGTTCCTACATTTGAATATAAAAATTGATTTTATCAAACAAAACTTTGCTACATTTTATCTCTGGGACACTCAGGATGACAAATCAGAGCAAGATTACTGAATGTAAGCACAGTATTTACCTTCAGAGGTGAATGTATCAAACCAGTTGACGTGATAAAAGTGTTTTGTTGTTGTGCACTATCCTCAAACAATAGCATGGTATTTTTTGCTGTAATAGATACTGTAAATTGGACACTGCAGTTAGATGAACAAGAATGTAAGCTTTCATGTCTATGACCCGGAAAATTGGCTATTGTTTACAGCGTCATTCTAGTAACATTATCACATATTGAGCAACAACTGTCCCGGTTTAGGGACACCAATCCCGTAGAGGTTTTAATTTCAATATGGTTTAAACAGCAGGCCCATCAAGGCAAGCTTTATTAACCTTATTTCTATTCCTATGAAATCTCCTGACTTACTTAATGATCAAGTTTTTAATGACCTGGTTAGGGTAAATATGGACACCGCTGCTGTTTTTAAGTCTCGCAAAGGTCTGGGTTTGTTACATTAAAATGTGCGAAGTATGGTGTCGAATATGGACTTTATCGATATCTGGATGCATGACACACAGACATCCTAGTTTTATCAGATACTTTGTTAAATGATTCGATCATGGATAAGGACATTGACTTTGCTAATTACAACATTTTTAGATGATCGGCAGAGAAAAGGTGGAGGGGTGGCGATGTATGTGAAATACACTTTTTTAGCATCATGCGCTCTTAATATCACTATACCCCAGAAATGTGAAATCCTGGTTTTAGATGTGACCATGAGCCAAAACGTGCATGTATTTGTTGCTGGAGTGTATAGGCCTCCTGCTGCTTTAGTTGATGCGATTAGTATCATAACTGAGCATTTAAAACCTTTTCTATCATCGGAACTGGTGGTTTTAGGCGACTTTAACCTGGACTGGCTGAAACCTATCTCAGACAACTTTAAGAACATTTGTCTTTGTCACGCCCTGACCATAGTTTGCTTTGTATGTTTCTATGTTTTGTTTGGTCAGGGTGTGATCTGAGTGGGCATTCTATGTTGTATGTCTAGTTTGTCTATTTCTATGTGTTTGGCCTGATATGGTTCTCAATCAGAGGCAGGTGTTTGTCGTTGTCTCTGATTGGGAAACATATTTAGGTAGCCTGTTTGTATTGTGGGTTGTGGGTGATTGTTCCTGTTACTGTGTTCCTGTGTTCACTTTATGGGACTGTTTCGTCTTCGTTCGTTTATTCGTTAATTTGTTTGTTTCTAGTATTCATATTAATATGGATACTCACCACGCTGCATCTTGGTCCGACATTTCTTACTCCTTGTCGTCAGAGGAGGACGAAGAATATCGTTACAGTCTTGAACTTTTTTGCTTACTACATGATTCCATATGTGTTATTTCTGTCACGTTCTGACCTAAGTTCCTTTTTTATGTCTTTATTTTTAGTTTGGTCAGGGCGTGAGTTGGGGTGGGCATTCTATGTTGTTTTTCTATGTTTTGTTCTGTAGGTGATTTTCTATGTGTTTGGCCTAGTATGGTTCTCAATCAGAGGCAGGTGTCAGTCGTTGTCTCTGATTGGGAGCCATATTTAGGTAGCCTGTTTTCATTTGTGTTTTGTGGGTGGTTGTATCCTGTGTTAGTGTTTTCACCATACAGGACTGTTTCGGGTTATTTGTTTGTACTTTTGTTATTTCTTTCAGTGTTCTGTTTGATTTATTAAATTATCATTATGGACACTTACCACGCTGCGCATTGGTCCTCCTCTTCTTCCAACCACGACAAGCGTTACAATTTCATAGTTTTGATGTCTTCACTATTATTCTACAATGTAGAAAATAATACAAATAAAGAAAAATCCCCGAGTACGTGTGTCCCAACTTTTGACTGGTACTGTAGGTAACGTTGAGATTAAGGGTCCATAATCAAAAGGATGCAGAAGGTTCTGGTGCAAAGGTGTCCAAATTTATTTTCAGTGTTCATTAGTGATAGCCGGCGATTATTTACAAGACAAATGGATAGACAATACACTTACTTCTCAAACAAAATAGAAAAAGACAAACAGCTCTGCGCTGCTCCATGAAGCGCAACAGGTATGAATGCCCTGACTTCTGCAGAGGCCGTATCACCGTAAATGCTGCACGGCCAATGCAGACATCAGATTGACCATGTAGCGCCTTTTACCCTATAGCTTCCATAGCTATTAGATGTTAGGGGTTGTATCTGGCTCCAGCAGCCTACTCTATCGTCAAACCTAATCTACGCAGAAACCCAAAGCAGGCGTTTATATCCTCTAAAACCCTCCCTTGAACTTGTCAAATTTTTTATTTTATTTATTTAACCTTTATTTAACCAGGTAGACAAGTTGAGAACAAGTTCTCATTTACAACTGCGACCTGGCCAAGATAAAGCAAAGCAGTTCAACACATACAACAACACAGAGTTACAGATGGAGTAAAACAAACAGACAATCAATAATACAGTAGAAAAGTCTATATTCAGCATGTGCAAATGAGGTAGGATAAGGGAGGTAAGGTAATAAATAGGCCATGGTGGCTAAGTAATTACAATATAGCAATTAAACACTGGAATGGTAGAATGTGCAGAAGATGAATGTGCAAGAAGAGATACTGGGTGCAAAGGAGCAAGCTAAATATATAAATACAGTATGGGGATGACGTAGATTGGATGGGCTATTTACAGATGGGCTATGTACAGGTGCAGTGATCTGTGAGCTGCTCTGACAGCTGGTGCTTAAAGCTAGTGAGGGAGGTAAGAGTCTCCAGCTTTAGTGATTTTTGTAGTTCATTCCAGTCATTGGCAGCAGAGAACTGGAAGGAGAGGCGGCCAAAGGAAGAATTGGCTTTGGGGGTGACCAGTGAGATATACCTGCTGGAGTGAGGGCTACGGGTGGGTGCTGCTATGGTGACCAGTGAGCTGAGATAAGGCGGGGCTTTACCTAGCAGAGACTTGTAGATGACCTGGAGCCAGTGGGTTTGGCGACGAGTATGAAGCGAGGGCCAGCCAACAAGAGCGTACAGGTCGCAGTGGTGGGTAGTATATGGGGCTTTGGTGGCAAAACGGATGGCACTGTGATATACTGCATCCAATTTGTTGAGTAGAGTGTTGGAGGATATTTTGTAAATGACATCGCCGAAGTCAGAGATCGGTAGGATGGTCAGTTTTACGGGGGTATGTTAGGCAGCATGAGTGAAGGATGCTTTGTTGCGAAATAGGAAGCCGATTCTAGATTTAATTTTGGATTGGAGATGTTTAATGTGAGTCTGGAAGGATAGTTTACAGTCTAACCAGACACCTAGGTATTTGTAGTTGTCCACATATTCTAAGTCAGAACCGTCCAGAGTAGGTATGCTGGACGGGCAGGCAGGTGTGGGCAGCGATCGGTTGAAGAGCATGCATTTAGTTTTACTTGCATTTAAGAGCAGTTGGAGGCCACGGAAGGAGAAATGTATGGCATTGAAGCTGGTCTGGAGGTTAGTTAACACAGTGTCCAAAGAAGGGCCAGAGGTATACAGAATGGTGTCGTTTGAGAAATGCGGAGATCAAAGAATCACCAGCAGCAAGAGCGACATCATTGATGTATACAGAGAAGAGAGTCGGCCCGAGAATTGAACCCTGTGGCACCCCCATAGAGACTGCCAGAGGTCCGGATAACAGGTCCTCCGATTTGACACACTGAACTCTATCTGAGAAGTAGTTGGTGAACCAGGCGAGGAAATCATTTGAGAAACCAAGGCTGTTGAGTCCGCCGATAAGAATGTTGTTATTGACAGAGTCGAAAGCCTTAGCCAGGTCGATGAATACGGCTGCACAGTAATGTCTCTTATCGATGGCGGTTATGATATCGTTTAGGACCTTGAGCGTGCCTGAGGTGCACCCATGACCAGCTCTGAAACCAGATTGCATAGCGGAGAAGGTACAGTGGGATTCGAAATGGTCGGTAATCTGTTTGTTAACTTGGCTTTCGAAGACATTAGAAAGGCAGGGTAGAATATATATAGGTCTGTAGAAATGACAAGTAACCACATAACTAATAGCCAATGTAACTGGCTTCCTCATAATTACCACATAATTACCTCATAATAACTCAAATAACACAGACAAGACATGACAAACGGAACTTTGACACAACGTGGGAAGTCTGAACAAAGGAAAGCAGTAACAGAATTAAACAAACATATTCTCTAACTCGTGAGTGGTTACGATGATTCTGTGCACCGAAACAACATTTCGCTGTTGTAGGCAGGAAACAGGTAGCCTAAATAACCGCATTTATGTGTGGAACTGACTATTCGAAAATACTGCACCTTTCCATACAAACATTTGCCTAAAGAACTGGGCATGAACCACAAACAGTAGCTTACTGCTAACAAAGGAGCTAAAAGAAGAATATAGTCATGTGCTGTATAATGATTCTAGAAAGAAATGGAAAAATGTCTCATTCGCACACTGGCCCGAATTCCTGGAGTGCCCTTAGGCTCTACAGCCCTTATTGCTAATTCTGTCTCCTTCACCCTGTCTCCTATCCAAAGGTGATGAGAAGAGTTGAAGGAGAGATCAGTGTGGAATAAACAATGGTAGTAGAGCAACCAGTGAAAGGATCCTGATTTATTGCATGTGAAAAAGTGGACTTGATATACTTATTGCAAATGTTATAAACTCTACAGCACAAGCAGAGAATACATTGGAGAAAATTGGCATCATTGTGAGTGCAGAGTGAAGCTGGATGCTTTTTTGGTGCCGGTGATTTCACAGCCGAAACACACCTGTAGTCAGATTTATTTTGTTTGTGTAATGCTGTTTCTCTTTTCCGCAATGGACTTTCCTTTTTTCTCCAGTTCACTACCCGTACTGTAGATGGCGGCATGCACATAACATTTGCGGGTTCACCATTATACCAGAGAAGAAGAAGAGGCATCGGCACCCATCAGGCCCAGCTGCTTTTTGTGGTCTGTGCTGTCTCAATTTTTTTTCTTGGTCTTGTTTTACCACAGATGGCCTCAGAGGTAGCCAGTTGCCCTTCCCATATGGACCCCGTTCTCTGAGTCGGTTGAGGAAGGAGATTAGTTATTTACTTAAGAAATAATTGTTCTTACTGTCTTTCCCTGGCTTGTCTCTGTCTCAGTGCAGTTATCCTTTGTGGCTAATAGTTAGCCTATTATTGTGCCTGTGTGATGATATCAGCATCAAAACCTTACACTTCTGAAGAAATTCCAAGAGAACCCTACAAGAAACAACAAAAAAGGAAGCTATACTGTTAGCCGCACACTGACGTCGGTTTCCCTGGTGCCGTTAGACCCGTATCGGCAGTTGGGCTCAGCTCAACAGCCAGGTTAGCTCGCTGTGTAGTGAATTTAGAAGGGGTGAGTGTAACGGCGTTAATAAGAACGTGCTGTAAACTCACTCCACAGCTAGCATGAAATGTTGATGATGGAGCTATTCAGTTTCCTTTTGTATAACTCAAACGGTTGCTACGTTGTCAAGGACGGTCAAGTGTGTTTGCGAGCAGAGGATCACTGGTTTCAGGCCGTTGGGGACAGGGACAGTGGAGAAAGATATACTGTGAGCAGCACATTTCAGTTGCAGGCCCTGTGTTTCTCTGTTTGCTGAGTAAGGAAGAGCAGGGCCTGTCAGCGCTCTCTCAATCAAGCTTGATTATTAAATTCCTCAATTTATCCATCGGTGTGAAGACCCTGGTGTAAGTGAATAGGGTGATTCCTCACGAAATTAGAACAATAAACAAACATGGTTTTGGGGATATTCATGACATTTAATTCATAGAAGGGTCCTTTGGAGAAAGTATTGTTGACATATACAGTATTTGACATTTGTATCTTAAAGCATAATTGAGAAAGAATTAATTGAATTTTGAATAATTGTGACATTTTGGCCTTACCTAGGCCTCCTTTAAAACTCCATAATGTTCCATCTGTAGGTGCAACAAAGCAACAATTGGTTTCATATGAAGCTTTCCCGCTTGCTCTGTAATATGAGTAGGATTTTGATTTCAGTAATGTTTTTACATTAATTTATTATTATTGACAAATATAAGCATGAATTAAAAAATACACAACATTTGACTTGTCAATTTTTTAAAATATATTGTTGATCATAATATACTCTACGGGGTATATCAGTTCCAGAGTGAGATCTCTTCTGCTTAAAGTTATGATGCAATTTGTAAGCATTACCAACCGAGTGAATGAGAAAATGGATTAAAATGGTCGCCCTCTGCTGGTGATTTGCAGGATCTGAAATGAGACAAGTAAAAGGAGGCCTGTGATTGGTTACATTGCCTACTAGGCAAATTAATGTAAGAAAATTGTTAAATCAAAATACTACTCATATTAGAGGGAAAGCATAAAAATTTCAAAGGACACCATTTTTTTCTTCGTAGCACCTTCAGATGAAACAGCATCAAGTGTTATTTTATTATTATTATTTAACTAGGCAAGTCAGTTAAGAACAAATTCTTATTTACAATGACGGCCGACTCCGGCGACCGTCAATTGGGCCAATTGTGCGCCACCCTATGGGACTCCCAATCATGGCCGGATGTGATACAGCCTGGATTCAAACCAGGGACTGTAGGGATGCCTCTTGCACTGAGATGCAGTGCCTTAGACCGCTGCGCCACTCGGGAGAATGCATGGGTAAGGCGGCATGGGTAAGGCCAACATGTCACAAATATACCAACTTCAATATATTATTTCTCAATTATGCTTTAAGATACAAATGTCAAATATATGTCAACTCTATGGATTACATGTTGTGAAAATAATGGTATTTTTTTGTTTCTTGAGGAATCGCCCAGTTTAGAAGGTTCACTGGGGGGTTGAGGCAAATGTCTATACTGGAAAGATTGTACTGTCAGTCAGGGGCTAGTTGGGATAACCATTAATGAAAGCAGAGACCAAGAGGTTCATGGGTTTAGTTAGGGTCACTTTAACTTCAGAACACAGTTGGATAGTGTTGGACCCTCGGTCATCTCAGTGTGGTTTCCCAGTCTTGACTTGACTTATTTTCTTTAAATGCTAATGCAAATATAATTAGCTTTCGAATCAACAAGCACGCTTGAGAGAGTCTTCCCATTGGGCACACACGTTTCAAGTTTTAATGTCACGTGCACAAGTACAGCGAAATGCATTTCTTGCCAGCTCTAAACCCAACAATGCTGTAATCAATAACAATGTATTACTAAAAAGAACATAAGGTAGAGCAAAAACACAAGAAATACAAATATAAGAAGAACATGAGAAAGTAAGTAAGCAAAATATATACAGGGCCAGTCAGTTCCAGTACCATATTTACATGTGCAGGGATACTGGAGTGATAGAGGTAGATATGTATAGAGGTAAGGTGACTAGGCCTCAGGATACTGTATATGATAAAAAAAGTGTAGCAGCAGCATATATGATTGTATGTGAGTGGATGTGCGTGTCTGAAGAGTTAATATAAATCTCTGTGCATATTATGTGTGTGTGAGCAAATGATGAAGTGAGTGTTTGTGTGTGTGTTGATGTCCGTGTGCATAGTCCTTTGAGTGTGCATAGAGAGAGTGCAAAAATAAAATACAATGGTCAACTCAGATAGTCTGTGTAGCCATATTGTTAGCTATTTAGCAGCCTTATGGCTTGGGGATAAAGGCTGTTCAAGAGCCTGTTGTTGTCAGATTTGATGCACCGATAAGAGATAAGAGAGATAAGTCTATGCTTGGGTGGCTGGAGTCTTTAACGATTTTCCAGGAGGTTGGTGTCACCTTAATTGGGGGAGGATGAGGCTCCTGGTAATGGCTGGAACAGAATGAGTAGAATAGTAATAAACACATGGTTTCTGTGTGTTTTGATGCCATTCCATTAGCGCCGTTCCAGCCATTATTATGAGCCGTCCTCCCCTCAGCAGCCTCCATTGTCCAGGATTGCAGGTAGGTCGGCCCCAGTGATGTACTGGGCTGTCTGCACCACCCTCTGTAGTGCCATGCGATCGATGGCGGTGCTATTCCCATACCAAGCAGTGAGGCAGCCAGTCAAGATGCTCTCAATGGTACAGCTGTAGAACTTCTTGAGGATTTGAGTGCCCATGCCAAACCTTTTCAACCTTCCATGTGTGTGGATCATTTTAAGTCCTTAGTGATTTGGACACCGAGGAACATGAAGCTATCGACCCGCTTCCCTGCAACAACCCCCCCCCCCCCCCCCTCTGTAGTCCACAATCAGTCCACAATCTGGCACCACACTGCCAGGTCACTGACCTCCTCCCTGTAGGTGTCTCATCGTCACCGGTGATCAAGCCTACCACCATTGTGTCGTCAGCAAACCTGATGATGGTGTTGATGTCGTGCGTGGCCACACAGTCTTGGGTAAACAGGGAGTACAGGAGGGAACTAAGCACACACCCCCGTGTTAAGGCTCAGCGTGGCGGAGGTGATGTTGCCTACCCCCACCACCTGGGGTCGGCCTGTCAGGAAGTCCAGGATCCAGTTGCAGAGAGAGTTGTTCAGTCCCAGCGTCCTAAGCTTGGTGACAAGCTTGGAGGGGATCATGGTGTTGAACGCTGAGCTGTAGACAATTAACAGCATTCTCACATAGTTATTCCTCTTATCTAGTTGGGTGAGGGCCGTGTGAAGTGCAATTGAGATTGCGTCGTCTATGGACATTTTGGGGCGGAATGCAAATTTGAGTGGGTCTAGGGAAGCATTTCCCAAGCTCGGTCCTCAGGAACTCAAGGGGTGCAACGTTTTGGTTTTTGCCCTATCACTACACAGCTAATTAAAATAATCAACTAATCATCAAAGTTTTTAATATTTGAATTAGCTGTGTAGTGTTACGGCAAAAACCAAAACGTGTACCCCTTGGGGTCCCCAGGACCGAGTTTGGGAAACGCTGGTCTAGGGTGTCTGGGATGATGGAGTTGATGTGTGCCATAACCAGCCTCTCAATGTACTTCATGATTACAGATATGAGAGCTACAGGGCGGTACTCATTGTGGCACGAAGCCTTAGAGTTATTGGGAACAGGAATGATGGTGAACATCTTAAAACATGTGGGGATTACAGACTGGGAACAAGGAGATGTTGACAATTACTGTGAATATGCCAGCTGTTCTGTGCTTGCTCTGGGAACGTGCCCTGGAATACCATTGGTCTCCACGGCCTTGCGGGTGTTGACCTGATTAAAGATCTTACATACGTTAGCCTCGGAGAGGCTAGTCCTCTGGGTTGGTGATGGACCTGGTGCAATGTGGTTCTTGTCGAAGCGTGCAAAAAATGCATTGAGTTCATCTGGTACAGAGGCATCGCTGAGCAGGTCGTGGCTGGGTCTTCCTTTGAAATCCGTAGTAGACTGTAGCCCCTGCCACATGTGACGGGCAGCGGAGCCTGTGTAGTATGATTCAACCATATTCCTATATTGTCCTTTTACTCCTTTGATGACTCTGCAGAGGTCATAGCGGGACTTCTCGTACTTGTTCCTGTCCTCGGTTGTAGCCTCAGGGTCCTCTACGATAGCTCTGTGTGCGGTAGCCCTGTCCTTTAGTTTAGTGACAACCTTGGTGTTAATCCATTGGGGAAGCATCCATTGGGGAAGCAGTGAATCTTAATTGGGGAGAACGGGCTCGTGTTAATGACTGGAGCAGAATCAGTGGAATGGTATCAAATACATCAAACACATGGTTTCCAGGTGTTTGGCGCCATTCCATTTGCTCTGTTCTGGCCATTATTGTGAGTCGTTCTCCCCCTCTCCTGTGGTTGAAACGCTTGGTTTAAGTGCACTACAGCCTCTTTCAATGGCCCTTCAGGGAGGCCTTTAAGTGACCTTGTTTTAGATAGTATATCTAGTGATTAGGCATGGCTAGGGGGCACAACGCTCCAAAATAATGCTATCACATGGGCAACAGATCATGCCGAGTCTTCCTTCCTCGTGGTAAATAACAAGGGTGGTCTGTGCTTTTTCCCTACGGTTGGTGAACGTCACATTTTGTCATCTGACACTGAAGATAATGTGTTGCCTTTGTGTGTCTTCGATGCTCATGGCTATGGCTGCGTTTGAATATGATCTTCTCGTTGTAAAAAAAACAAACTCATTAGTACAGCATCAGCTCTTTTTTACGGGCCATGGCAAATGGGCCTACAGTGCGACGCACAATATAAACATAAACATTTAGCAGATTCAGATCTCACTCACATACATTGATCTTTTATTGTCGAGGTCATGTTAATGAATCAAGTTGCAAAATGGGATATTTTTGGGACGCTGTGATATTTTAAACGGATTCTTCTGAGATGTAAGACTTGTGTGGTCCAATATTGTGCGCATTGCGGCTCTTATAAGAGTTAGGATTAACATTGAGGAGTACTATTGAGCAAGCTGGCTGTGTGTCATCGATACTGGTAACAGAAATGGAGCGATAATGATGATGAAGCGTCCCTCCTTTCTGGACCTGTCCTGGTGCCAGGTGTGTCCTGCCAACACCAGCCATATGTTTAGAGGGGTGAGGTTGGCATGCGCAGCCCAGATCGTATGCATTAGCCACATTACTTTTCCTGATAGACATTATCCAGTCAAACGTATGAGTGGCAAAACAGGCTCGATCAACATCCTGTGTAGATATGTTTCTACTACATGTTTAATAGGTTGCACCAAACAAACATTGTGGCTCCTTTGAAATAATGACTTATTGTTTGCTTTTTAGTTGCGATTAACATATATTGAATTGTGTATTTGTGTCAGGGTAATGTATCGCATAATGACGTTGGATACATTACGAATTAAGCAAATTTACTTTCCCCCAATGCAGAACAACATTTGGAATAGTCCTCCAACTGTATTATTAAACTGAGGAAGTTGTTTGACGATAAGAGATGCTAAAGTATACTGTGTATTATAAAATGACTGTATAAAATAAATGATTTAAATGCTGGGCTAAATTGTAAGCTAAAACAGAATGGGGAAATTATATAATTTTATACTAATACAATTATTCAGAGAAAGAGATTTTGTCTAACAAGTACAATTTTTTCTCTCAAAAAGGTAGTGGTCAAAATGATTGACACCCCTGTGTTTTTTTGCCATTCAATGCTTCACTTTACATGTACATTTTAGTCATTTAGCAGACGCTCTTATCCACAGCCAATGTTTTATGAGTTGGAGAACACATTGAGAGGAATCTTACACCATTTCTCCATACAGAATCTTTCCAGATCCTTGATATCCATTGTCTGCACGTATGGACTGCCCTCTTCCATTCAAACCACATGTTTTCAATGGGTTTCAAGTCTGGAGACTGAGATGGCTAATGCAAAATGTTGATTTTGTGGCCAAATGCAATTTTTTGTGGATTTTAAACCCTCCCTTTTTGAGAAAAAAATTGTACTTAAAAAAATATATATTTCTCGTATTGGTATAAAATACATTTCAAATTTGTTTCCGTACAATATAGAGTGCCTTCAGAAAGTGTTCATACCCCTTGACTTATTCCACATTTTGTTGCGTTACAGCCTGAATTCAAAAGGGATAACATTTATTTTTCTCACCCACCTACACACAGTACCCCATAATAACAAAGTGAAAACATTCAATTTAGAAAGTTTTTCAAATTTCTTGAAAGTGAAATACAGAAATATCTCATTTTAAATAAGTATTCACAGCCCTGAGTCAATACTTTGTTGAAGCCCCTATGGCAGCGATTACAGCTGTGAGTCTTTCTGGGTAAGTCTCTAAGAGTTTTCCAAACCTGGATTGTGCAACATTTGCCCATTATTCTTTACAAAATTATTCAAGCTCTGTCAAATTGGTTGTTGATCATTGCTAGACAACCATTATCAGGTCTTGCCATGTTTTTTCAAGTACATTTAAGTCAAAACTGTAACTCAGGCTATACTTGAACATATGGAGAGTGGTACTCAGTAATGTGTTGTATTAGATTTTCCCTAAACATAACACTCTGTGTTCAGGACAAAAAGTGAATTGCTTGATCACATTTTTTTCAGTATTACTTTATTGCCTTGTTGCAAACATAATACATGTTTTGGAATATTTTTATTCTGTACAGTCTTCCTTCTTTTCACTCTGTCAATTAGGTTGGTATTGTGGAGTAACTATAATATTGTTGATCCATCCTCAGTTTTCTCCTATCACAGCCATTAAACTCTGTTAACTGTTTTAAATTCACCATGGCCTCGTGAAATCACTGAGCGGTTTGTAGTGTATCTTTGTAGGGACTGGGTGTATTGATGCGCCATCCAAAGTGTAATTGATAACTTCACCATGCTCAAAGGGATATTCAATGTCTGCTTTTTTATTTTTACCATTCTACAAGTATGTACCCTTCTTTGCGAGGCATTGGAAAACCTCCCTAGTCTTTGTGGATGAATCTGTGTGTGAAATTCACTGCGCGACTGAGGGACCTTACAGATAATTGTATGTGTGGGGTACAGAGATGAGGTAGTCATTCAAAAATCATGTTAAACACTATTATTGCACACAGAGTGAGTCTATGCAACTTATTATGTGACTTGTTAAGCACATTTTTACTCCTGAACATATTTAGGCTTGCCATGACAAAATGAGTTGAATACTTATTGATTCAAGACACTTCAGTTTTTCATTTTTAACTAACTGGCCTACACACAATACCCCATAAAGTGAAAGTGGAAGGATTGTTTCATTTTTTGTTGTAAAAAATAATCACAAACATTGTGATTCCACTTTAACTTTATGGGGTATTATGTGTAGGCCAGCGACAAAAAAAAGAATCTCAATTTAATCAATTTTAAATGCATTAAAAAAAAAAGTCAAGAGGTGTGAATACTTTCTGTAGGCACTGTAGCTCAGTATTTGAATAGTTTATTTTATACAGTAATTTTAGCTCATCTTTATCAAGGGTGTCAATCATTCCTGACCCCACCTAATGTGTACAATTTCATCTACAGTATACACTATTTCACTATTTCTTCTACAGCCATGCAGGCAGGACGCGGTTTTACAGCAGATACGTCCCACAGCCCAGTGTTAACCACCAGAAGAGGCTGATAAAAACCAAAGTACAGCTCTGACAGGGGACACCCACCCTAATCATCAGGGGTGTGGTGGGTGAGTAAACCATAACCGCATCTCACTGTCATATGTTTAAATAGAGGATCACACGCAGCCAATTAACAGCCAAGCCAACAGGCCTTATTGACTTCCTGTCGTTAGTGTGCATGTGTGTGTGTTTTGAATGTCAGGGGAGGACAGTTATTATTCTGACTTGCCTCCTCCCACATACTCAGAGTGGTAGAGCATTACATAATACTCTGTTTATAAGGTAGTACAACACACTGGCAAAAGGAATAGAGAGATATGAACATTTCCTCCTGGCCATATAGTTATGAAGAGTTCAAAGTACTTAATGCCACGTCAGTGGGTTAGTTTGTAGTTGGTACTTTCTGTATGCAGGTATTTATAGTAGTGGTTACTTATAATGTATAGATCAGGGAATTGGTTTTATAGAACAACAAGGTCACTTCTGGTAACTTTTTAAAAGGACATTCTACTCCAAAATGCATGAAAATGTAATTATGTTGATACCGTCTGAAACATAACTGATGCACGCTGTAGGGAGATGATGAGGAACAAGTGGTGGCTGTGCGCTTGTGGCTCTTATTCACGCCACTGCTTGCTCTGTTTGCGACAAATATGTTTTCACTTGTCACTCTGATCTTAAAGGGATAGTGCGAGATTTTGGCAATTGAGTCCTTTTTCTACTTATCAAGAGTCGCGTCTTGGCAGAAATATATATATACATATATACACTGAGTGTACAAAACATTAGGAACTCCTTCCTAATACTGAGTTGCACCCCAATTTGCCCTCAGAACAGCCTCAATTTGTCAGATCATGGACTCTACAAGGTGTTGAAAGTGTTCAACAGGGATTCTGGCCCACGTTGACTCCAATGCTTCCCACAGTTGTGTCAAGTTGGCAGGATATCCTTTGGGTAGGGGACCGTTCTTGATACACACAGGAAACTGTTCAGCATGAAAAACCCAGCAGCGTTGCAGTTCTTGACACACTCAAACCCTTTCGCCTGGCGCCTACTACCATACTGTCACGTTCCTGACCTGTTTTCTGTTGTTTTGTATGTGTTTAGTTGGTCAGGGCGTGAGTTAGGGTGGGCATTCTATGTGTTGCGTTTCTATGTTGGGGTTAATGTGTTGCCTGATATGGTTCTCAATTAGAGGCAGGTGTTTGACGTTTCCTCTGATTGAGAACCATATTAAGGTAGGCTGTTCTCACTGTTTGTTTGTGGGTGATTGTCTTCCGTGTCTGTATGTATGTTCGTACCACACGGGACTGTAGCGTTTGTTTGTAGTCTGTACCTGTTCGTGCGTTCTTCGTGTATTGGTAAGTTCTCATGTTTTAGGTCAGTCTACGTCGTTTATTTGTTTTGTAGTTTGTTAAAGAGGTTTCGTCGTTCTGTTAAATAAATATTCATTATGTTTTCAAAACCCGCTGTATTTTGGTCTGATCCCTACTCCTCCTCTTCAGACGAAGAGGAGGAGAGAAGCCGTTACACATACCCCGTTCAAAGGCACTTCAATATTTTTTCTTCCCCATTCACTCTTTGAATGGCACACATAGTCCATGTCTGAATTGTCTCGAGGATTGTCTCGATTGAACTGAGGAAACACTGACAGATCATCCTTACTACAGCCTACAGATAAAGGAAGTGTTCATGCAGTACATTACTGTCTGATTGGGCTCCTGGAATGTTTGGGTGGCTGGTCAACAACATAACTGATGTGTGAAGTCTAAATTAATCCTGGTCCAAAATAGTTCTGGTATATGCCCAAGACGTTGGTCCCAAGTGCCATGTATTGTGACGTACAGTGTCTATTTATTGTACAAAAACAATCTACTGGCAAGCTGAACTCATATAGGCTATTTGTAACTTGTAAAGTGAACCGTGTGTGTGTGTGTGTGTGTGTGTGTGGTAAGCCCAACGAAGCTGACTGTAGACGAAAGTCGGCCAGTGAAGTCGGGGGAGGTGCATCTGCGACAGCTGAAAGTCGGACACTGTAGTGGTTTTCCAACAGCAAGGCTGAGATCAACATGGCAGTGTCAACATAGCTGCCACTGTTAAAGTTTTTCTGTATGAATGTCAAAATAAACTTTTCAATACCCTTACACTCACACTCACAAACTGAAAATGTGTGGTTATTTGATTAGAGCGAGGTCTCCAATATTACTTTCGTTTGTATCCCCTGTGGCTTTAGAATCACGGCAAAGTTGGTTCCTGTTTCAGCCATGCCTTTGGCCACGTTCGCATGGGTCAAACAAAAACACCCTAATGATTGGTTGACAAATAACGCCTCCCACAATTCAGGTGATGGCTGCATAGTGCGAGCGAGCGTGTAGTGTGTGACTGTGTTTGACTGTGTGTGTGTGTATGCAAGTGTACATGTGGACAGTAGTACAGTATGTTTCTTTGTATCAGTGTAATAAAAATGGTGAATTAGGCCACCCAAACAACTTTGAGCTTAGCACACACACGGTATGGTTGTCAGCCCTTCTTGCGTTGCTAGTAGTAAATAGGCCACTGTTCAAATCAATACGTATGTTCCTGATAGGGTCCCACTGTGTTGCTGCTGAACAGAATTCTCTGTACAATGATGACTGTATTGAGCTCAATGTTGTGTGCAGGCCGGACATTATGGTTCTAACAGCTTCCTACCCTAATTCCCCTCTGAAAAATGAAACATTTGTGTGAGATGGTTATGAGCTGGCTGTCTTTTTTAAGGCTGATATGTGTGGCACCATGCGTGCATTCTCAGAGAGCTGATACATATGGCTCACGTAATAAAACATTACTGCCTACTTCATGTTCTAACCTAGGGGATCGTTTTACCTGGCAGGGGAAGGAGAGGTGTACAGCGCCAGAGCCCTGTGACGGGGTGGCGGCACTCTGTAAAAGGTCACTGGAGGACTGCCAGCTTGGCTCTTTATATAACACACTAAGCCAATGCTACACTGTCCTCAGCTCAGCAGAGAGAGTCCTATTGGCTTCTGTAGTCATTCTCCATGGTAGACACACACCCACTGTAACCCGCCTCCTCTCCAACCCCTCATGTCCCGTCATACTGCCTGACTGTTCTCTCTGAGGAACAAAAGAATGTAACACCCTGGCTGCTGCACATGTTGGGCTCTGGCTGGCCTAATGTAGTACTGTCTTTGACCTGTAGGGGTGGTAGTGGTCATGCACTTTTTTAAGGAAAGGGGGATAACTAGTTAGTTGTACAACCGAATGCATTCAACTGAAATGTGTCTTCCGCATTTAACCCAACCCCTCTGCCATAATCAACATCCACGTCTTCAGTGCCTGGGGAACAGTGGGTTAACTGCCTTGTTCAGAACAACAGATTTTTACCTTGTCAGCTCAGGGATTTGATCCAGCAACCTTTCAGTTAGACAAAAATAAACAGCCTTATATTATTTTTCAAAACATGTAATGCTAGCTCCATCCTTGTGGCGCAGTTGACTAATTCCATGGATAGAGAACAGAAGATCATAGCTTTTGAATCTCACTGATGTGGTGCAACAATAAAAACATACATATTTTTTCATGATTAATGCCTGAGCAACTGCATTGCCATGTGTCCTATCTGTGCTTGGAGGTCAAAACAGTTAACCCAAACTAGTTAACCTCAAAAACGTATTGAAACATGTTCTCAGAATTGTATTTAATTACCTTATAATAATTTCCATTCTCAGAACGTTAACAAAACATCCCAAGAAAACCCTAGTAAAACTTTCTCTGAACCTCCCTGCAATCTTCAAATGAACATTCCGAGAAGAGACTAAATGTTCACTTCCATTCTCAGAACATTTAAAAATAAATCAGCTTTACCAATCAGGAATCTTATGGCTTCATTCCCAGAACCAATGGGAAACCAAAAACGTACATTCCCACAACTTCCAAAGAACCAAATTATGTTAGCTGGGTTGTTACCTATAGCATAGCTTGGGCAGTGCCCGAAGAAATATGTGTGCATTTAAGTGCCGACAGATGAGAACCTTGACGACCCCATCCAGGTAGTGGCAGTGCTGGCAACACTAGCTGCGGTAACCCATGCGGAGGGGGTCACACTCGAACATTCAGAGATAGGGCATTATTGTGGCCCAGGTGGCACAAAATAATCAAAGGTCTGACTGCACAGAGATGCTTGGGAAAATGGCCACAATGGGGGACTAGCATGTGTGTGTTTCAGGGGAAGTGGGTGTATCTGATCTCCATCACCTAGGACTTGACAATGGTTAATCAAACCTCCCTATATTTTCCAATTTTTGCAAAATTTTGCATGCCTTTTCAAACAGCTGTAACTCTATATGCATTCGTAAATCAAGTCCTTTCTTGAGTTGGGCTCTGGGATGGAACAACTTTTGAGCATCTGAGTTCACGGTTGTTGGTGGGGGAAAGGGGTTGAGTGTGTATGAGTGTGTGTTTGTTTGTGCCTCAGCTAGCTCGTCGGGATTCCACACCTTAGTTGGCTCGAGAGGTTTTCTTGCCTCGGTTGGCTCGGCAGGCGCCCACCCCACGTCATGCTTCAGCCGGCACATCAGGCTCCCATGCCTCAGTCGGTTCATCCGGCTCCCACGCCTCAGCCGGTTCACCAGGCACCCACGCGTCTGCCCCTAGAGAGGGGGGGCGTACTGTCACGCCTGCTCCCACTCACACTCTCTGGCACTCGTGGGCGCAAGGCTGCCCTTCATTACGCAGACCTGTCACCATCAGTACGTGCACCTTCGCAATATTGGTCTCACCTGGAATACATTACTGTTGATTACCCCCTCTACAGTGGTTGCGAAAGTATTCAACCCCTTGGCATTTTTCCTATTTTGTTGCCTTACAATCTGGAATTAAAATTGATTTTTGGGGGGTTTGTATCATTTGATTAACACAACATGCCTACCACTTTGAAGATGCAAAAAAATATATGTATATATATTATATTTATATAATGTATTTTGTGAAGCAAATAAGATATAACACAAACAACTGAAAACTTGAGCATGCATAACTATTAACCCCCGCAAAGTCAATACTTTGGAGAGCCACCTTTTTGCAGCAATTACAGCTGGGGTATGTCTTTATAAGCTTGGCACATCTAGCCACTGTGATTTAAGCCCATTCTTCAAGGCAAAACTCCTCCAGCTCCTTCAAGTTTTATTAATTCATTTTTATTTCACCTTTATTTAACCAGGTAGGCCAGTTGAGAATAAGTTCTCATTTACAACTGCGACCTGGCCAAGATAAAGCAAAGCAGTGCGACAATAACAACAACACAGAGTTACACATACATAAATGTACAGTCAATAACACAATAGAAAAATCTATGTACAGTGTGTGCAAATGTAGAAGATTAGGGAGGTAAGGCAATAAATAGGCAATAGAAGTGAAATAATTACAATTTAGCATTACACTAGAGTGATACATGTGCAGATGATGATGTGCAAGTAGAGATTCTGTGGTGCAAAAGAGCAAGAAGATAAGTAACAATATGGGGATGAGGTAGTTGGGTGTGCTATTTACAGATTGGCTGTGTACAGGTACAGTGATCGGTAAGCTGCTCTGACAGCTGATGCTTAAAGTTAGAGAGGGAGATATAAGTCTCCAGCTTAAGTGATTTTTGCAATTTGTTCCAGTCATTGGCAGCAGAGAACTGGAAGGAAAGGCGTCCGAAGGAAGTGTTGGCTTTGGGGATGACCAGTGAAATATACCTGCTGGAGCGAGTGCTACGGGTGGGTGTTGATATGGTGACCAGTGAGCTGACATAAGGCGGGGCTTTACAGATCAAAGACTTATAGATGACCTGGAACCAGGGGGTTTGTCGATGAATATGAAGCGAGGGCCAGCCAACGAGAGCATACAGGTCGCAGTGGTGGGTAGTATATGGGGCTGTGATAGACTACATACAGTTTGCTGAGTAGAGTGTTGGAGGATATTTTGTAAATGACATAGCCAAAGTCAAGGATCGGTAGGATAGTCAGTTTTACGAGGGTATGTTTGGCAGCATGAGAGAAGGAGGCTTTGTTGCGAAATAGGAAGCCTATTCTAAATTAAATTTTGGATTGGAGACGCTTAATGTGAATCTGGATGGAGAGTTTACAGTCTAACCAGACACCTAGGTATTTGTAGTTGTCCACATATTCAGAACCGTCAGAACCGTCAGAACCGTCCAGAGTAGTGATGCTAGTCGGGCGAGAGGGTGTGTGCAGCGATCGGTTGAAGAGCATACATTTAGTTTTACTAGCATTTAAGAGCAGTTGGAGGCATTGGAAGGAGTGTTGTATGGCATTGAATCTCGTTTTGAAGTTTGTTAACAAAGTGTCCAAAGAAGGGCCAGATGTATACAGAATGGTGTCGTCTGCATAGAGGTGGATCAGATTATCACCAGCAGCACGAGCGACATTATTGATATATACAGAGAAAAGAGTCGGCCCGAGAATTGAACCCTCTGGCAGTCTCTACGGGGGTGCCAGAGGGTTCGGACAACAGGCCCTCCGATTTGACACACTGAACTCAATCTGAGAAATAGTTTGTGAATCAGGCGAGGCAGTCATTTGAAAAACCAGGGCTGTTGAGTCTGCTGATAAGAATGCTATGATTGACAGAGTCTAAATCCTTGGCCAGGTCGATGAAGACGGCTGCACAGTACTGTCTTTTAGCGATGGTGGTTATGATATCGTTTAGGACCTTGAGTGTGGCTGAGGTGCACCCATGACCAGCTCGGAAACCAGATTGCATAGTGGAGAAGGTACGGTGGGATTCAAAATGGTCGGTGATCTGTTTGTTAACTTCTTTGGGCTGCAGGGGCAGTATTGAGTAGCCTGTATAAAAGGTGCCCATTTCAAACGGCCTCGTACTCAATTCTTGCTCGTACAATATGCATATTATTATTACTATTGGATAGAAAACACTCTCTAGTTTCTAAAACCGTTTGAATTACATCTGTGAGTAAAACAGAACTCATTTTGCAGCAAACTTCCTGATAGGAAGTGGAAAATCTGAAATCGATGCTCTGTTCTAGGGCCTGCCTATAAATGTGCTTGATATGTATTAGTATACATGCACTTCATACGCCTTCCACTAGATGTCAACAGGCAGTGAGAGAAGAAATGGAGTGTATATCTTGATCTGAGGTCGAATAAGAGCTCTTGGCATGACGTGACCCCAATTTCCGGTTTTCTGGAACGCGCGAGAAGGGACCGGGTATTGCCTTCTGAAAAGCTGTCGTTATAGATGGCTAATATCTCCGGCTTTGATTTTATTTGATGAATGTGACAATATCATCGTAAAGTATGTTTTTTCAATATAGTTTTATTTGATTATTGAAATTTTTTCGGGACGTTAGGCATGTTGCGTTGTCTGCGGTTGTTGACGATGGAGAGCTTTGCGCCACTTCGCTAGTGTGCTTGCCAATTCAAGAGGGAAAAATGCCATTCTAAAACCAAACAACGATTGTTCCCGACAAAGGACCCCTTGTATAACATTCTGATGGAAGATCATCAAAAGTAGGACCCATTTTATGATGCTATTTCATATATCTGTCGGAACATGTTTACTAATAGTTTGCGCCCAGATTTTGGGCACTCTTTCTCTATAACGTAAGCTGTATGTCGTAATGAAGTTATTTTTATAATTCTAACACGCCGATTGCATTAAGAACTAGTGTATCTATCATTTCCTATACAACATGTATTTTTTGTAATGTTTATGAATAGTTATTTGGTCAGAATATGTGAGTGTCAGAAAAATATCCGGACGTTCTGGGGAAAAGATGCTACGTTAGCACAATGTATAACCACTGATTTCAGCTCTAAATATGCACATTTTCGAACAAAACATAAGTGTATGTATAACCTGATGTTATAGGACTGTCATCTGATAAAGCTTATCAAGGTTAGTCAAAAATTATATATCTTTTGCTGGTTTGTTACGATCGCTAACTTTTGCTGCTGGTAAATGGCTTGTGTTTCTGGCTATTATAGTAAGCTAATATAATGCTATATTGTGTTTTCGCTGTAAAACGCTTAAGAAATCGGAAATATTGGCTGGATTCACAAGATGCTTGTCTTTCATTTGCTGTACACCATGTATTTTTCAGAAATGTTTTATGATGAGTATTTAGGTATTTCACGTTGGTGTCTGTAATTACTCTGGCTGCTTCGGTGCTATTTGTGACGGTAACTGTGATGGTAGCTGCAATTTAAAACTGATTTGTACCTCAAATATGCACATTTTTCGAACAAAACATAGATTTATTGTATAACATGTTATAAGACTGTCATCTGATGAAGTAGTTTCTTGGTTAGTTTGGTTGGTTCTTGGTTAGTTAGGTTGGTTTTGTGCATGCTACCTGTGCTGTGAAAAATGTCTGTCCTTTTTTGTATTTGGTGGTGAGCTAACATAAATATACGTGGTGTTTTCGCTGTAAAACATTTTAAAAATCGGACATGTTGGCTGGATTCACAAGATGTTTATCTTTCATATGCTGTATTGGACTTGTTAATGTGTGAAAGTTTAATATTTCTAAAAAATATATTTTGAATTTCGCGCCCTGCACTTGAGCTGGCTGTTGTCATAAGTGTACCGACATCGGGCTTGCAGCCATAAGAATTAACTTGTCTTTCAAAGATTTTAGAAAGGCAGGGCAGGATGGCTATAGGTCTATAACAGTTTGGGTCTAGAGTGTCTCCCCTTTGAAGAGGGGGGTGACTGTGGCAGCTTTCCAATTTTTGAACAAGCTAGTAATAGGGGTTGCAACAATTTTCTGCGGATAATTTTAGAAAGAGAGGGTCCAGATTGTCTAGCCCAGCTGATTTGTAGGGATCCAGATTTTTGCAGCTCTGTCAGAACATCAGCTGTCTGGATTTGGGTGAAGGAGTAGCTTAGATTGTAGGACGGCCAGGGTGTCAAGCATATCCCAGTTTAGGTCACCTAACAGTACAAACTCTGAAGATAGATGGGCGGTAATTAATTCACATATGGTGTCCAGAGCATAGCCGGGGGCTGAGGGAGGTCTATAACAAGCGGCAACGGTGAGAGACTAGATGGGGAAAGGTGGATTTTTAAAAGTAGAAGCTCAAATTGTTTTGGCACAGACCTGGATAGTATGACAGAACACTGCTGGCTATCTCTGCAGTAGATTGCAACTCCGCCCCCTTTGGCAGTTCTATCTTGTCGGTAAATGTTGTAGTTGGGGATGGACATTTCTGGATTTTTGGTGGCCTTCCTAAGCCAGGATTCAGACACGGCAAGGACATCAGGGTGGGCGGAGTGTGCTAAAGCAGTGAATAAAAAAACTTAGGGAGGAGGCTTTTGATATTAACATGCATGAAACCAAGGCTTTTACAGTTACAGAAGTCAACAAATTAGAGCGCCTGGGGAATGGGAGTGGTGCTGGGGGCTGCAGGGCCTGGGTTAACCTCTACTTCACCAGAGGAACAGAGGAGGAGTAGGATAAGGGTACGGCTAAAGGCTATAAGAACTGGTTGTCTAGTGCGTTCGGAACAGAGTGTAAAAGGAGCAGATTTCTGGGCGTGGAAGAATAGATTCAAGGCATAATTTACAGACAAGGGTATGGTAGGATGTGAGTACAGTGGCGGTAAACCTGGGCATTGAGTGACGATGAGAGAGGTTTTGTCTCCAGAGGCACCAGTTAAGTCAGGTGAGGTCACCGCATGTGTGGGGGGTGGGACAAAAGGGCTATCTAAAGCATATTGGGAAGGGCTGGGGGCTCTACAGTGAAATAAGACAATACATCACTAACCAAAACAGCAATAGACAAGGCATATTGACATTAGGGGGAGGCATGTGTAGCCGAGTGATCATAGGGTCCAATTAGTAGCAACAGGTGAGTCAGGGAGCCGATTCAGTAGTCGCTACTACAATAGGCGAGCTGGAGACCCGGCGATTCAGACAGCTAGCGGGCCAGGGCTAGAAGATGGGGCTTCGGCGATGTCACAACGGAAGAGCCTGTTGAAGCCACCTCGGACAATTACGTCGGCAGACCAATCGTGAAGGATTGGCAGGGCTCCGTGTCGGCAGTAAAGGGTCAAGGCCAATTAGCAAAAGAGGTATTGTAGCCCAAGAATTAGCTCGTGGACCTCTTCGGTAAGCCGGGAGATGGGCCTAGCTCGAGGCTAGCTCAAGGCTAACTGGTGCTTGCTTCGGGATGGGTTCCGCTGTTGTACTGCAATCTTTAAGTCATACCACAGATTCTCAATTGGATTGAGGTCTGGGCTTTGACTATTCCATTCCAAGACATTTAAATGTTTTCCCTTAAAGCACTCGAGTGTTGCTACATCGGTATTCTTTGGGTCATTGTCCTGCTGGAAGGTGAACATCCTTCCCAATCTCAAGTCTCTGGAAGACTGAAACAGGTTTCCCTCATGAATTACCCTGCATTTAGCGCCATCCAACATTCCTTCAATTCTGACCAGTTTCCCAGTCCCTGCTGATTAAAAACATCCCCACAGCATGATGCTGCCACCACCATGGTGTTCTCGGGATGTGGAGAGGTGTTGGGTTTGTGCCAGACATGGCGTTTTCCTTGATTGCCAAAAAGCCCAATTTTAGGCTCATCTGACCAGAGTACCTTCTTCCATGTTTGGGGAGTCTCCCACATGCCTTTTGGCGAACACCAAGCGTGTTTGCTTATTTTTTTCTTTAAGCTATGGCTTTTTTTCTGTCCGCTTTTCTGTAAAGCCCAGCTCTGTGGAGTGTACGGCTTAAAGTGGTCCTATGGACAGATACTCCAATCTTAGCTGTGGAGCTTTGCAGCTCCTTCAGGGTTACCTTTGGTCTCTTGTTGCCTCTGATTAATGCACTCCTTGCCTTGTCCGTGAGTTTTGGTGGGCGGCCCTCTCTTGGCAGGTTTGTTGTTGTGACATATTCTTTCCATTTTTATAATGGATTGAACAGTGCTCCGTGGGATGTTCAAAGTTTCTGATATTTTTTATAACCCAACCCTGATCTGAACTTCTCCACAACTTTGTCCCTGACCTGTTTGTATATCTGTCTGGTCCTCAGTTTGTTGCCTGTGTCAGCATTTATTTGTTCATTTTGTTGGTTGTTGGTGCATGGGAGGGTCTTGGGGTGGGGAATGGAATAATTGTTTTTATTTTGCTCGGGGAGGGACTGTTGGGGAGATTTCGAATGGTTGAGGGGCAGCTCTTGGGGAACTGTGGGAGAGATCTTGGAGGGCTCGTGGCCTGGCAGTTTGTAGCTTGGGCCGGTGGCTGATGGATTGCTGGTTCGGGTCCCCATATTTGACCTTGTGGGAGATCTGTCGACATGCCCTTGAGCAGGATGTTGAATATGGTTGCTTCTGTGTGTCGCTCTGGATGGGAGTCTGTTAGATGACTGGTGTGATGTGGTTGTTGAGCGGCATCACTGCAAGTATATTATATGTTTTAAATATAAAATTAAAATGTTTGAGGAAAAACTAAAAGAAACGGAGGAACTTATTCAAGAAAGATCAAGTGTAAGATATTATAAATATAAAGCGAACTGGATGGAATGTGGGGAAAAATGCACCAAATTATATTTTTTATCTTCAACATAGAAATTCGACCAAAAATTATTTACTGAAACGGAGTCACCCAAGATTCACCAAACAATGTTTTGAAGAGGAAGTAGAGTACTTGAAGCATATGTTTTAATTTCAGTCTATTCCATCTCCACTAACCGAAGCTAATTGTATTGATTTTTGTTTGTTTGTTCTATACATTTAAAAAAAAAATAACAGCTGTATAGAAAGACTCATGTGAAGGCCAGATTACAGGGTAGAAACATGCAATTACTTGATGCAAATACAGCCTTTAAGTCCAGGAAAACTCCAGGGCTGGATGGCATACCAGTGGAGGTATACCAAACCTTTTTTGATATACTCAGAGGACCATTATTAACATGTTTTAACCACTCATATATGAATAATAGATTATCAGACACTCAACAAGACAGTCTGATTTCATTATTACTGAAACAGGATCCAAGTGGTAAATATAAAGATCCAGCCGATTAAAAATAATGTGAGGTCTCTTACACTTCAATGTTGTAATGCACAAATTCTAGCAAAATGGGCTTAATACTGAGAGCAAAGACAAAAAAACAACCATCAACGTATTTCAACATTGTTACTTTAGTGTAACATGTATTGACACATTAATATTGCAACTTTATTGTAACATTTTATCTTGTACTTCAGTGCAATATTCATTGTAGCATTGTCATTGTGACAGTTCAGTGCAATGTTCACTAACAACTGTATAGCAGTCGTGTGATTCATTCCCATTGAACATAAAGGTAACTTTTAGGATAGAGGTAGCCTGTAGAATATGCATTCAAGTAGAGGCCAACACTGAACAAAATAAAATAATATACAGTTGAAGTCGGAAGTTTACATACACCTTAGCCAAATACATTTAAACTCAGTTTTTCACAATTCCTGACATTTAATTCTAGTAAAAATTCCCTGTCTTAGGTCAGTTAGGATCACCACTTTATTTTAAGAATGTTAAATGTCAGAATAATAGTAGAGAGAATGATTTCTTTCAGCATTTATTTCTTTCATCACATTCCCAGTAGGTCAGAAGTTTACATACGCTCAATTAGTATTTGGTAGCATTGCCTTCAAATTGTTTAACTTGAGTCAAACGTTTTGGGTAGCCTTCCACAAGCTTCCCACAATACGTTGGGTGAATTTTGGCCCATTCCTCCTGACAGAGCTGGTGTAACTGAGTCAGGTTTGTAGGCCTCCTTGCTCGCACACACTTTTTCAGTTTTGCCCACACATTTTCTATAGGATTGAGGTAAAGGCTTTGTGATGGCCACTCCAATACCTTGACTTTGTTGTCCTTAAGCCATTTTGCCACAACTTTGGAAGTATGCTTGGGGTCATTGTCCATTTGGAAGACTCATTTGCGACCAAGCTTTAACTTCCTGACTGATGTCTTGAGATGTTGCTTCAATATATCCACATAATTGTCCTACATCATGATGCCATCTATTTTGTGAAGTACACCAGTCCCTCCTGCAGCAAAGCACCCCCACAACATGATGCTGCCACCCCCGTGCTTCACAGTTGGAATGTTGTTCTTCTGCTTGCAAACCTCCCCCTTTTTCCTCCAAACATAATGATGGTCATTATGGCCAAACAGTTTCATCAGACCAGAGGACATTTCTCCAAAAAGTACGATCTTTGTCCCCATGTGCAGTTGCAAACCGTAGTCAAACCGTAGACTTTTTTATGGCGGTTTTGGAGCAGTTCCTTCTTCCTTCCTGAGTGGCCTTTCAGGCTATGTCGATATCAAGTAGAGCCCTATACTGAACAAAATACAATTTTACTGTGAATACAGATACTTTTGTACCTGTTTCCTCCAGCATCTTCACAATGTCCTTTGCTGTTCTGGGATTGATTCGCACCAAAGTACATTCATCTCTAGGAGACAGAACGCGTCTCCTTCCTGAGCGGTATGACAGCTGCGTGGTCCCATGGTGTTTATACTTGCGTACTATTGTTTGTACAGATGAATGTGGTACCTTCAGGCGTTTGGAAATTGCTCCCAAGAATGAACCAAAAATGTTTTTTCTGAGGTCTTGGTTGATTTATTTTGATTTTCCCATGATGTCAAGCAAAGAGGCACTGAGTTTGAAGGTAGGCCTTGAAATACATCCACAGGTACACTTCCAATTGACTCCAATGATGTCACTTAGCCTATCAGAAGCTTCTAAAGCCATGACATCATTTTCTGGAATTTTCCAAGCTGTTTAAAGGCAGGGTCAATTTAGTGTATGTAAACTTCTGACCCACTGGAATTGTGATACAGTGAATTATAAGTGAAATAATCTGTCTGTAAACAATTGTTGGAAAAATGACTTGTCATGCACAAAGTAGATGTCCTAACCGACTTGCCAAAACTATAGTTTGTTAACAAGAAATTTGTGGAGTGGTTGAAAAACGAGTTTTAATGATTCCAACCTAAGTGTATGTAAACTTCCGACTTCAACTGTATGTAAGAATACTGTTCATGGACTATAGCTTAGCCTTCAACACTATAGTACCCTTCAAACTCATCATTAAGCTCGGGGCCCTGGGTCTGAACCCCGTCCTGTGCAACTGGGTCCTGGACTTCCTGACGTGCCGCCCCCAGTTGGTGAAGGTAGGAAACAACACCTCCACTACACTTGTCCTCAACACAGGGGCCCCACAAGAACGCATGCTCAACCCCCTCCTGTACTTCCTGTTCATCCATGATTACGTGGCCATGCACGCCTCCAACTCAATCATCACGTTTGCAGACGACACAACAGTAGTAGGCCTGATTGCCAACAATGACAAGACAGCCTAACCTCTCCCTCAACATCAACAAAATGAGGGAGCTGATCGTGGACTTCAGGAAGCAACAGAGAGAGCACGCC
The DNA here is from genome assembly GCF_029448725.1 of Salvelinus fontinalis. Lineage (NCBI taxonomy): Eukaryota > Metazoa > Chordata > Actinopteri > Salmoniformes > Salmonidae > Salvelinus > Salvelinus fontinalis. Next base: position 56,326,767 of record NC_074666.1, read on the forward strand.
CCTATTCACATTGACGGGACCGCGGTGGAGAAGGTGAAAAGCTTCAAGTTCCTCTGCGTACCCATCACTGATAATCTGAAATGGTCTACCCACACAGACAGTGTGGTGAAGAAGGCAAAACAGCACCTCTTCAACCTCAGGTGGCTGAAGAAATTTGACTTGGTTTCTAAGACCCTCACAAACACTTACAGATGCATAATTGAGAACGTCCTGTCGGGCTATACCACCGCCTGGTATGGCAAATGCACCGCCCACAGGGCTCTCCAGAGAGTGCTGCAGTCTGCGCAACGCATCACTGGGGGCACACTGCCTGCCCTCCAGGATACCTACAGCACCCGTTGTCACAGGTAGGCCAAAAAGATCATCAAGGACATCAACCACCCGAGCCATGGCCTAAACACCCCACTATCATTCAGAAGGCCATAGTCAGTAGAAGTGCATATGTACATAGACATGGAATCACTACTCACTTTAATAATGTTTACATACTGTTTTACTCATTTCATATGTATATACTGTATTCTACTGTATTGTAGTCTATGGCACTCAGACATTGCTCGTAAGAATATTTATATATTTCTTAATTCCATTCTTTTACTTTTAGATTTGTGTGTATTGTTGTGAATTGTTAGATACTACTGCACTGCTGGAGCTAGGAACACAAGCATTTCACTACGCCCGCAATAACATCTGCTGAATATGTGTATGTGACCAATAACATTTGATTTGTTTTGAATAGTGAACTCTCCTGAGACTACCGTATGTGCTCCAGGATTTCTACACTGCTAGCGCTGCAAATATTTGTGACTATTCTGAATGGATACTGATTATTGTGAACCGCAAATTCTGTTGTCTGTATCGTGTCCACCGCACGCTTGACTATTGTACTTTAGGTTATACCACAGTACCCAGAAACAGTATCTACTGTAAATGTCCATTGAGAAACATAGATAGTAGTGCATGAAATTGTGTGAAGTTGTACTGACCAATAACAGACACAGCATATACTCTCTCTAGTACATCTGTTTTTCCAGGCCAGTGACTGACAAAGCATGTATTTTATACCTGTGTTTACTCCCTCCAGGGGCCTGATGCATTACTCTGGCCCAATCAGCATTGATTGAGTCCTGATGAATGTCCTCTGCCTTTAATGTTTGCCACAGGCCGCACTGACATTGATGATTGTGATTAATGGCTTTCTCTACAGGGCTTTGCAGATTGATATCATATTGCAGAGATCAGGGCCGGCTCTAGTTTTTTGTGGCCCTACGTAAGTGAGATTTGGTTGGGGGTCCCCCCTACCTTGCAACAAAACATTTTAGTGACCCATCTCTTGACGGTGGAGAGAAAATGTGTAGATTTAAAGTTCATTTCCCGCAATTCTACACGTTGCCATGGGGCGTAGAGAAAATTTTGTAGTTTTAGAGCAAGTTTTCTGCGCTGTGCTCTAGATGTCCTGAAGGGCAGCAGTGTGCCCCCGGTGATGCGTTGGGCTGACTACACCACCCTCTGGAGAGCCCTGCGGTTGCGGATGGTGCAATTTTCATACCAGGCGGTGATACAGCCTGACAGAATGCTCTTCAGCCTCCTGAGGTTGGAGAGGCACTGTTGCGCATTCTACACCACACTGTCTATGTGCATGGACCATTTCAGGTGGTCAGTGATGTGCACGCCGAGGAACTTGAAGCTTTTAGCCCTCTCCGCTGCGGCCCTGTTGATGTGGATGGGGGTGTATATAATTGTACACATACATATTATTCAATAATTTCATCCAAACTGCTCGTGAGCGTCCGCGTATCCAGGTGCTAAAATAGAACTTGGTTCTATTTTTGCCGCTTGACACGCTGCAAGTCCCGCCTCTCCCATCTCCTCATTGGTTTTTAGGAGCATGTACCCACATGGGTGATTGTAAGCTGAACTGAGGTCCACACTCCAGTTGGTGGTGTTAATGCACCTTAAAGTTGGTTGCCAACAGCCATATAAAGTCCACTGAAGAAGAAGAAGACTGAAGGATGAGAGATTACTATAAACAAACTTCTGTAGGTTCCCTTTTTATCTGTGCATTTCAGGTAAAATAACAACCCAATGTTTATATCCCAGGACATATTAGCATCATTAGTAGATTTGGATAGAAAACACTCTGAAGTTTCTAAAACTGTTTGAATCATGTCTGTGAGTATAACAGAACTTATTTAGCAGGCAAAACCCCGAGGACAAACCATTCAGATAGTTTTTTTTTGAGGTCACACTCTTTTCAATGTGTTTTCATTGGGAATTAGATTTCTAATTGACCTTCTTGCAGTTCCTACCGCTTCCACTGGATGTCAACAGTCTTTAGAAATTGGTTGAGGTTTTGTCCTTTGTGTAATGAAGAAGTACGGCCATCTTGAACGAGGGTCACTTGAAGTGTACTGTTAGATAGAGGCGCATGACCAGAAAGCTAGCTACAGTTTGTTTCATCCTGTATTGAACACAGATCATTCCGTCTTCAATTTTATTGATTATTTACGTAAAAAAATACCTAAAGTTGTATTACAAAAGTAGTTTGAAATGTTTTGGCAAAGTTTCCAGGTAACTTTTGAGATATTTTGTAGTCACATTGCACAAGTTGGAACCAATGTTTTTCTGGATCAAATGCGCCAAATAAATGGACATTTTGGATATATATCGACGGAATTAATCGAACAAAAGGACCATTTGTGATGCTTATGGGACGTATTGGAGTGCCAACAACAGAAGTTCGTCAAAGGTAAGGCATGAATTATATTTGTATTTCTGCGTTTTGTGTCGCACCAGCAGAGTTGAAATATGCTTCTCTCTCTTTGTTTACTCTGTTGCTATCCTCAGATAATAGCATCGTTTGCTTTCGCCGAAAAGCCTATTTGAATTCTGACATGTTGGCTGGATTCACAACAAGTGTAGCTTTAATTTGGTATCTTTCATGTGTGATTTAATTTAATGGCGCTCTGCATTTTCTCTGGCTTTTGGCCAAGTGAGACAGTAAGACAGCCAAGTGAGACAGCCAAGTGAGACAGACACTCTCCTAAACTCAGATTTTTGGATATAAATATGAACTTTACCGAACAAAACATACGTGTATTGTGTAACATGAAGTCCTACGAGTGTCATCTGATGAAGATCATCAAAGGTTAGTGATTCATTTTATCTCTATTTCTGCTTTTTGTTACTCCTCTCTTTGGCTGGAAAAATGGCTGTGTTTTTCTGTGACTTGGCTCTGACCTAACATAATAGTTTGGTGTGCTTTCGTCGTAAAGCCTATATCAATTCTGACATGTTGGCTGGATTTACAGCAAGTGTAGCTTTAATTTGGTATCTTTCATGTGTGATTTCATGAAAGTTAGATTTTTATAGTAATTTATTTGAATTTGGCGCTCTGCATTTTTGCTGACTTTTGGCCAAGTGGGACGTTAGCGTCCCACATATCCCAGAGAAGTTAAGTGTGCCTTGAATTCGAAACAAAATCACAGACAGTATCACCAGCAAGCACCCCACCTCCTCCTCCATGCTTCACGGTGTAAACTACACATGCGGAGATGGGGTTCAGACCTTTGCAGCAGGTAACTCTGTGTCTTCCTTTCCTGTGGTGGTCCTCATGAGAGCCAGTTTCATCATTGTGCTTGATGGTTTTTGCAACTGCACTTGAAGAAACTTTAAAAGTTCTTGAAAAGTTTCGCATTGACTGGCCTTCATGTCAGGGCGCATGAACCGTTAACGGGACACCTACGACAACATCCGGTGAAATTGCAGAGCTCGAAATCAAATGGAACCTTGTTTACAAGTCTATATAGAAAAGAAACGGACAGAAATACTCTATTACAGGGTGACAGCTTCCACCCTGAGCCATTAAAAAGAGGACTTCCAAGAAGCCAATTTTTTAGACTGCGCCGTATATGCCACTCCACAGATGATTATCTAGAAAAAGCAGCGGAGATGCGCATGAGGTTTCTAAAAAGAGGCTATTCGTCACAATGTGTGGATGAAGCTCATAACTTGGCATTGGAAAAAACACGAGATGAACTGCTACAAAAAAGACCCGCTAAAGCTACAGAACACTCCGTAATGTTCACAACTACATATACTTTGAATTCGCGAAAAGTGGGAGAGGTGGTCAAGAAACACTGGCATATTTTATCATCGGACCCAGCTTTGCCGGCTGAATTTAAATATCCACCACGTATTGTGTATAGGAGAGGTCGCAATTTACGCGATAAATTGGTTCATGCCAACTGCCAGCCACTTAAGAAAATTAGCCAAGCACTTTTACGCCCTCTACCAAATGGTAGCTATAAATGCAGAGGATGCGCACAGTGCAACAACATGATGAAGTGTCAATATTTCTGTCACCCACACACAGAAAATAGGTTCCAAATAAATGACATTATTACGTGTTCCACCACCCATGTTATTTACATTATTAAATGTCCATGTGGGCTCTGTTATGTCGGTAAAACCACCCGCTCTCTTAAACAGAGAATTAGTGAACATAAAAGTTCAATCAGGAGAAACGACAGGGAGTATCCAGTCGCTGTACATTTCAATGACATGAAGCATGACATTTCCACCTTTAGATTTTGTGGCATAGAGAAAGTTAAGATATCAGACAGGGGAGGTGATATTAATAATACTCTGAGTAAAAGAGAATGTTTTTGGATTTTCACCCTCCAGACATTGTCTCCAAAAGGACTTAATGATGAAATGCCTTTGTACGTTATGCTGTGAATTGGAACATGAAATGTGTGTCTCTTGTAGATTATTCTGACGTTTTTCATATGATGTACCCAATGACTAATGAACTTGCTATGTCCTCATTGAGATTATACAGAAGTGTTCAATACGCCTTATTTATACACTTTTGTAAGATTTATGAAATGCACATTGTTATATTTGGTAGCACTTATTTATTTTCCTTTGCTTCCAACCCCCTTCGATGTGTAGAACGGATGTGGGTGGAGCCAGGTCTACATAAGGGTGCAACTTTCAAAAAATCCCAAAAGCTCTGACGAAGGCCGTGTGGCCGATACGTAAGCTTATTAAATATCGGTGATACTATCAAGAGCAGTGTGCGGTTTCCTTTTCCTTCATCTTGTTCAATTGATGCCATGCACCTGCAAATAAGATTGCTCAGATGTGCGAGTGCCTTTTTATTTGTAGAGCTCGAAATTCAAAATATAAAAATCGTAACATTAAACATTCATGAAAATACAAGTGTCATACATCATTTAAAAGCTTAATTCTTGTTAAAGCAACCATGTCGTCAGATTTCAAAAAGGCTTTACGGCGAAAGCATACCATGCGATTATCTGAGGACAGCGCCCCACATCAAAATACTTTTTCAACCAGCACAGGAATCACAAAATCACAAATAGCGATTAAATGAATCACTTACCTTTGAATATCTTCCTCTGGTTGCAATCCCACGGGTCCCAGCTACACAATGAATGGTCGTTTTGTTCGATAAAGTCCTTCTTTATATCGAAAAAATCTCAGTAAGCCACTCGTTCAACATGCGTACAAACAAATCCAAAAAGGTACTGGTAAAGTTCGTCCAAACAAGTCAAACGATGTTTCTAGTTAATCCTCAGCTAGTCTGATATCTAAATAAACAATAATATTTAAGACGGAGAATAGTATGTTCAATAGGGGGATTAAATAACGAAGAGCACGCACGCCAACAAGACTACTTTTCTAATGAGAGACACCTTGGAAAAACTACAACTACTTGCTAATTTTTCAAAAAACAAGCCTGAAATCCTTTCTAAAGACTGTTGACATCTAGTGGAAGCCATAGGAACTGCAATATGGGTCCTATCTATTCGTAAATTCCATAGGCTAGTATTGAAATGGCCTGTGACCTCAAAAAAAAAACATCCGGATGGATTTTCTTCAGGTTTTTGCCTGCCATATCAGTTCTGTTATACTGTTATACACAGACATTACGTTAACAGTTTTATAAACTTCAGAGTGTTTTCTATCTAATGCTACCAATTATATGCATATCCTAGCTTCTGGGCCTGAGTAACATGTAGTTTACTTTGGATATGTCAGTCATTCGAATTTCTGAACAATAACCAGTTTGCCGAAGAAGTTAAAGTAATGATGGACTGTCATTTTTCTTGCTTATTTGAGCTGTTCTTGCCATAATATGCACTTGGTATTTTACCAAATAGGGCTATCTTCTGTATAACACTCCTACTTTGTCACAACACAACTGATTGGCTCAAACGCATTAAGAAGGAAAGAAATTCCACAAATTATTTTTTAACAAGGCACACCTGTTAATTGAAATGCATTCCAGGTGACTTCCTCATGAAACTTCCTCATGAAACTGGTGTGCAACGCTGTAATCAAGGCAAAGAGTGGCTACTTTGAATAACCTCAAATATTAAATATATTTAGATTTTGTCAGGATTTGGCCAGGATTGTTCAGGTTTTGGTCACTAGATGCCCCCATTGTGCTTTTTTGACCCTTTTGTTTTTCCCTTGTTCCAGTTATTATTTGCACCTGTGCCTCATTTCCCCTGTATGTATTTAAACCCTTAGTGTTCCTCAGTTCTTTGCTCTGTGTTTGAATGTTAGCACCCAGCCCCAGCTGTGAACTTTTGTTTCTCCTGTTGGTCTTTCTTGAGGTACTCTGGTTTTGTTCTTGTTTATTTTTGATTATTCTTTTGAGGTTTGTTTTTTCCCTGCTGTTCTTAACACTTTGTGGATTTTCCTTGTTTCTTGGAGGATTTACCTTTTTTCTCTTGGAATGACTTTTGACTTTGTGGATTTATATTTTTGCCTGAAGATCTTTTCCTTTTTACTTTATTAAATTCACCGTCTCAAGTACTGCTGTGTCTGCCTCATCTTCTGGGTTCTGCCGACTATTAGTGGCTCAGCTTACTAAGTGACTGTTTCTCACACCGGAGACCGGAGTTCGTAACCCGGTCCTGACAGATTTGTTTAACACTTTTTTGGTTACTACATGATTCCATATGTGTTATTTCATAGTTTTGATGTCTTCATTATTATTCGACAACTTTTGACTGGTACTGTATGTCTTGTGTCTGAGCCGTTGAATTGCAACTCCACTTTGTCCCTGTACCGTAGTTTTTCCTCTTTGATTGCTTTACGGAGGGCATAGCTGATCTTTTTCTACACGTCTGTGTTCCCAGTCATCTTGCCATTGTTAAATGCGGTGTTTCGCAGTTTCAGTTTTGAGTGAATGTTTCCATCTATGCAAGTTTTTTGGGTTTGGATAAGTTCTAACCCTCACAGTGGGAACAACATCCTTTATGCACTTCCTGATGTATTCAGTCACCGAGTCAGTGTATACGTCAATACTATTCTCAGAGGCAACCTGGAACATTTCCCAGTCCGTGTGATCAAAACAATCTTGAAAAATAGAATCCGATTGGTCAGACCAACGTTGATCAGTCCTTACCACGTGTACTTACTGTTTAAGTTTCTGTATATAGGAAGGGAGGACAAAATGGTGGCGTGTTCTGATTTGCCAAATGGAGGGTGAGGGAGGGCCTTGTAGTCATCCTGGAAGGGGAAGTAGCAATGGTAAAGAGTGCTCAATGAGCGAGTAGCACAGGAGATGTGTTTATAGAACTTCGTTAGAGTTTTCCTCAGATTTCCTTTATTAAAGTCCCCACCTGCAATAAGCGGCCTCAGGATATGTGGTTTCCACTTTGCACAAAGTCCAGTGTAGTTCCTTGAGAGCCATTGTGGTTTCGGCTTGGGGAGGCAATATACATGGCCATGACGATGACCGAAGAAAATTCTCTCGGGAGGTAATGCAATCAGCATTTGATGGTGAGGTATTCCAGATCAGGAGAACAAAAGGACTTGAGTTCCTGTACTTTACCATAATTCCACCATGAGTAGTTCACAATGAAACGTACACCTCCAAATTTCTTTTTCCCGGACAGTTCTTTCTACAGGTCCATGGGACGAATATTGATGATGATGTAGGCTAAATCAAGTGTTAATCAAATGTTATGCTGCTGTGGCAGTACTGTTGACCGCATCTCTCAAGCCATGCATGTCTGGATACCGGTCGCGTGCAATCTCCGTACAGTGTAAACTCGCTCCTTACAGGGCAGATCAACAGGCTCAACCAACGGACGGGGATGGGAGATGGAGAACTTGATGACGACCTGCGGGCAGTGGGTTCTAAACAACAATGACAAAAAATGTATAAACAATGTTTTGGCGGGTGGAAATTATGCCACCAACCAAAAGGGCACTTAGGAGACTGGAAGGGGCATGTGCTCTGTACAGGTAGCGTCCGGGGGCCCTAAGCAACCGCTTATGTCACATATGCCTGGAACTGGCCCTGACAGGTATAATAAAAATGCTAAATCACCTTGTGCTTTAGTTTGTCTGCTTTGCATCATGGATAGGCCGATACAGTACAGTACAGTAGATTGTGATCTTGATTCCTTTCATCGTTTCCCCATGTTTGTGTGTGTGTGACTGGGGGAGGATGGGGAGGATGGGAAGAGGGACTGGGTGTGGTGGCTCTCAGGCCTCTCTATGATGTCTCTCCTCCCAGCCGGCCCTGACCTGTAGGGAGCAGAGGAAGACAGATGTGCGGTGACTAAGCAGTGCTGTGGGCGTGACCTCACCTTCAACTGCTTTATATCCGGTCTTTGTTCTCCATGACGGGTGACGCCCCAAATCAGATCTAACATCTGCTAAATCACAGTTGTAAGATTTTTTTGAGTGTTTTCAGCTGTTTGGAAACAATCAATGTGTTATGTTTTGCCACAGTGGTCATATCTTTTTAGTTTGGAGAGAAACATTTATTTTGTTCCTATTTGAGAACCTTATCTGACATATAGCGAAACTATTTCATGCTTCAGCACTGAAATCCACCACCTCAGGCATTCATGATAAACATTTGCTGTGTGTGCTTATGTTTGTTGACATTTGCACCAAAATACACATTTTTCTATTACTTTCATAATGGATAGTGATGATAGGGCTTATTGACAGAAAACAAATATGTGACTGACTGGCTCAAATCGGTCTTATGTAACAAAATTTGAAATAGTTTTTATTTTTTATTTTTTACATTGGATGAAAGTAGAGACAGAGCCACAAAATTATATTTCATACACTGCATTTTGAGGAGCAATGGGAAAGTAATTCTGCTTTGAGAGTTGATAAACTTTTGAGAGAGGGGCCTTTGAATGTTTTGGTACCTACTGTAGAGCTCTCCTTTGTCTATGCCCATTCAGCATTGTTCACACCCTCTTAAGCCAGCCCCACCCATCTCTTTAAAGATTCACATGTGAGGTCATGTGCTAAACAGTGAGTAGTGTAGTAAAGATTAAGACTAAAAGTTGTAGTAGCCTACAATAAGGAAAAATTCCAGGTTAACAGTGTCCAGATAAAAAATATTTTATAAATATTAGATGACACTTCCCCAGACACACTTGTCTAAACTGATGGGTCATGTGAAAGAAATGCTATATCCCCCAGCCACATCGAGTGGTGGAAAAAGTACTAAATAAAAAATTCCATATATTAAACCAGACAGCACAATATTTTTTTTATTGACGGATAGCCAGGGGCACACTCCAACACTCAGACATAATTTACAAACAAAGCATTTGTGTTTAGTGAGTCTGTCAGATCAGATGCCGTAGGGATGATCAGGGATGTTCTCTTCATAAATGTGTGAATTGAACATTTTGTGTCAAAATGTAACGAGTACTTTTGGCTGTCAGGGCGTTTTATTACTGGTCCACCAACAAAACAGGTACAGGACCACAAAAGCAGCCACTACAAAACAGGAACGCAGTCTAGTCAAATAACGGAGGAACACACTCCTCTACTAAACTAATGTGCGGGAAAAACAGTCCCGTGAAATAAACCTGCTTAACAGGGAAAAACCCAAGCCAACGACAGAAACACAAACAATCCCGCACAAAACCTAGCGGGTAGGGCAAGATTAAATACCCCACTGATTAGCCTAAACTAGACACAGGTGAACACAAGACCTTGACCTTGACCGCTGGCTACGTCCCTTCCGTCTTCAAGAGAGCGAGAGTTGCACCCCTTCTGAAAAAACCTACACTCGATCCCTCCGATGTCAACAACTACAGACCAGTATCCCTTCTTTCTTTTCTCTCCAAAACTCTTGAACGTGCCATCCTTGGCCAGCTCTCCTGCTATCTCTCTCAGAATGACCTTCTTGATCCAAATCAGTCAGGTTTCAAGACTAGTCATTCAACTGAGACTGCTCTTCTCTGTGTCACGGAGGCGCTCCGCACTGCTAAAGCTAACTCTCTCTCCTCTGCTCTCATCCTTCTAGACCTATCGGCTGCCTTTGATACTGTGAACCATCAGATCCTCCTCTCCACCCTCTCCGAGCTGGGCATCTCCGGCGCGGCCCACGCTTGGATTGCGTCCTACCTGACAGGTCGCTCCTACCAGGTGGCGTGGCGAGAATCTGTCTCCGCACCACGTGCTCTCACCACTGGTGTCCCCCAGGGCTCTGTTCTAGGCCCTCTCCTATTTTCGCTATACACCAAGTCACTTGGCTCTGTCATATCCTCACATGGTCTCTCCTATCATTGCTATGCAGACGACACACAATTAATCTTCTCCTTTCCCCCCTCTGATAACCAGGTGGTGAATCGCATCTCTGCATGTCTGGCAGACATATCAGTGTGGATGACGGATCACCACCTCAAGCTGAACCTCGGCAAGACGGAGCTGCTCTTCCTCCCGGGGAAGGACTGCCCGTTCCATGATCTCGTCATCACGGTTGACAACTCCATTGTGTCCTCCTCCCAGAGTGCTAAGAACCTTGGCGTGATCCTGGACAACACCCTGTCGTTCTCAACTAACATCAAGGCGGTGACCCGTTTCTGTAGGTTCATGCTCTACAACATTCGCAGAGTACGACCCTGCCTCACGCAGGAAGCGGCGCAGGTCCTAATCCAGGCACTTGTCATCTCCCGTCTGGATTACTGCAACTCGCTGTTGGCTGGGCTCCCTGCCTGTGCCATTAAACCCCTACAACTCATCCAGAACGCCGCAGCCCGTCTGGTGTTCAACTTTCCCAAGTTCTCTCACGTCACCCCGCTCCTCCGCTCTCTCCACTGGCTTCCAGTTGAAGCTCGCATCCGCTACAAGACCATGGTGCTTGCCTACGGAGCTGTGAGGGGAACGGCACCTCCGTACCTTCAGGCTCTGATCAGGCCCTACACCCAAACAAGGGCACTGCGTTCATCCACCTCTGGCCTGCTCGCCTCCCTACCTCTGAGGAAGTACAGTTCCCGCTCAGCCCAGTCAAAACTGTTCGCTGCTCTGGCACCCCAATGGTGGAACAAACTCCCTCACGACGCCAGGTCAGCGGAGTCAATCACCGTCTTCCGGAGACACCTGAAACCCCACCTCTTTAAGGAATACCTAGGATAGGATAAAGTAATCCTTCTAACCCCCCCCCCCCCCCCTTAAAAGAGTTAGATGCACTATTGTAAAGTGGTTGTTCCACTGGATATCATAAGGTGAATGCACCAATTTGTAAGTCGCTCTGGGTAAGAGCGTCTGCTAAATGACTTAAATGTAAATGTAAGACAGACAAAACCAAACGAAAAAGAAAGGGGATTGGTGGCAGCTAGTAGGCCGGCGACGACGACCGCCGAGCGCTGCCCGAACAGGGAGAGGAGCCACCTTCGGTGGAAGTCATGACACCAGGCTCGTAATTTAACAACTTTATTCGTATTTACAGATGGCATAAACGTTTGTTATTAAGGTACATGAAAGTTCACATGTTCGAGAAGGCATTTTTGCCCATAAATGCATTTTGATAAAAAAAAAAAATCTTTGTTCAAGCGGCTCTCCTGTGAAGTCGTGACTTGTGACATATGCCTAGTTTCCTGAAACCGGTCACATATGAAAATGTAACCAGAAATACATATCCTTGAAGTTCATTGAAGTATATCTGATAAACATATGGAGCATAGTGAGGAACAGACACATGGATGGATGCTTGTCACTTATGAACATTTTTGAACATCTTGGCATAGTTCTGTTATAATCTCCACCCGGCATAGCCAGAAGAGGACTGGCCACCCCTCATAGCCTGGTTCCTCTCTAGGTTTCTTCCTAGGTTTTGGCCTTTCTAGGGAGTTTTTCCTAGCCACCGTGCTTCTACACCTGCATTACTAGCTGTTTGGGGTTTTAGGCTGGGTTTCTGTACAGCACTTCGAGATATTAGCTGATGTACGAAGGGCTATATAAAATAAAATTGATTGATTGATTGATTGATGGAGACAGAGAGACTGGAGACAAACAGACAGACAGACAGCTCATTCTGAATGTCCTGCCTGTGTCATCTATGTGAATGGGGGAATTCACTTTTTACATTCCCACTGATAGACAAATGAGGAAACCAATTCGCTGGACATCGCAAGGACAGAGGAAGACAGAAAGCCCATCTCTTCCTCATTACTGTCACCCAGTCAGAGATTGCCCGGAGAGAGTAAGCAGTGCGTATCGGCTTGTGGCATGATCATTTTTTTATTTATACTATTCATTTAGTCCGTTAGTCCAAGTATGCCTCTCACTTTTTGATGTATTAAGAATTAATGCATCCAGTACAGCATTCTGGGACTGATAGAGAGCAGTGACTGATTGAGGATAGAGTTCTCTCTGCCTTAGGTTTATTGGCACAGGGACTGTAAGCACTCAGGGACACCGAGAGAACTCGACTACCGGTGGTCATTTTGGCAGTTCAGAGATCACACTCACATTGTTGACATTCTCCGGAAAAGCATAAACAATACAAAGTGTAATGTACAGACGACATGGATGAAGCGGTTACTGTGACGCAGTTTGCAGTATGTGACAAGCGACGTGGCCCAAGGGACACCGTATCGTGTTACTGTCGGGTTTGTTAAATACTGTCTGTAAAGTGATTGGTCAGAAGCTCCTCTTCCAGCCCGCCAAAATCAGTCATCCTACACAACACGCCTGTCTCTTTGAATCTGCTGTGGCACTAACCGTTGGACTGAAGTGACTCCAAAGGAAACCGGGGACGGTCTAGCCGTACTTGGTGACAATTCCAGAGCTAACCCCACAAGGCTCGTGAAAATCTGATATAGACAGGTTCCTGGGAAACATTCACGGAATAGGTCACATATATACCACACTTGTTAAATGCTTTGTGTTGTGCTTTGCATCAGAGTTTCTCATGGTTACTGTAACCACCTTGAGTGATAGAGGTCTGATAGAGGTCTATATCCTCCTGTAGTAGCCTACAGTATGAAGTCATAATATAAAAAAGACCCCAGAGCTTAGAACGCTTCTTCTACTGATATGCCGTTGCTTATGGTCGATGTTCCATACAGACAAATGTATAGATAGTGAGACTTCAGGCTTAGCAGTCGATTTGTAAATGAAGTTTTCTCATTGGAGAGGGATTAGGAATGTGTTGCATCAAATTTAGTGATGGCTGTACTTATTACTTCCAACCTCATGCTAATTAGTCACATTAGCGCACATTAGCTCAACCGTCCCGCGGGGGGGAGGGGAGGGGGGCACCATTCCTGTAGAGTTTAAATTCATACACACTTTCCATGTTCATTCCTCAACTTTAGGTGCTAGTTATCCAAACTTTGTTATTCAGTATAAACTATCCTCTTCTCTCTTTTTCTCCTGTGTGCCACACACACACACACACACACACACACACACACACACACACACACACACACACACACACACACACACACACACACACACACACACACACACACACACACACACACACACACACACACACACACACACACTGAGAGTGGTGGTGCTGTTTGGGAGGAAATGACTCTGTCTGTTTATCTATGCTTTATAAATCTTTCATCTCTGGCCTCTAAAGTTGGGCATATTTATTGTATCCCATTTGTCTTTTCCTGCGTCATCGCAAAAACAGAGCCACACAGTCATAAAAAACGATTAAGCTCATTATTCTAATTCCTTATTCTATACATACAGTATAGGCCCTACATGCATTGCCTTCAGAAAGTATTCATACCCCTTGACTTCTTCCACATTTTGACTTCTTTCATATTTTTTTCTCACCCATCTACACACAATACCCCATAATCACAAAGAGAAAACATGTTTTTAGAAATGTTTGCAAAGGTTTTTGAAAATGAAATTATAAAATATCTTATTTACATAATTCACACCCTTGAGTCAATACATGTTAGAATCACCTTTGGAAGCGAATAGAGCTGTGAGTCTTTCTGGGAAAGTCTCTAAGAGCTTTGCAGACCTGGATTATCCCATAGGCCGGGATAGGCCGTCATTGTAAATAAGAATTTGTTCTTAACCGGCTTGCCGAGTTAAATAAATGTTAAATAAAAAAATGTACAACATTTTTTATTCTTCAAGCTCTGTCAAGTTGGTTTGCTAGACAGCCATTTTCAAGTCTTGCCATAGATTTTCAAGTCAATTTAACCCAAAACTGTAACTAGGCCATTCAGTAACATTAAATGTCATCTTGGTAAGCAACACCAGTGTTTATTTGGCCTTGTGCTTTAATTTATTGTCCTGCTGAAAGGTGAATTTGTCTCCCAGTGTCTGTTGGAGAGCAGACTGAAGCAGGTTTTCCTGTAGGATTTTGCCTATGCTTAGCTCTAATTCCATTTCTTTGTATCCTAAAATACTCACTAGTCTTTGCCAATGACAAACATACCCATAACATGATGCAGCCACCACCATGCTGGAAAATATGAAGAGTGGTATTACGCTGTGTATATTACGCTGTGTATTCAGAACATAAAGTTAATTTCTTTGACAATTTGTTTAGCGCTTCATTGCAAACAGGGTGCATGTTTTGGAATATTTGTATTCTGTTCAAGCTTGTTTCTTTTCACTCTGTCATTTAGGTTAGTATTGTGGAGTAACTACAATGTTGTCGATCCATCCTCAGTTTTCTCCTATCATAGCCATTAAACTCCAATCATTGGCCTCATGGTGAAATCCCTGAGCAGTTCCCTTTCTCTCCGGCAACTGAGATAGGAAGGACGCCTGTACCTTTGTAGTGACATCCCAAGTGTAATTATTAACTTCACCATGCTCAAAGGGATATTCAATGTCTGTTTTTTTTTGTCTTCCATCTACCAATAGGTGCCCTTCTTTGCGAGGCATTGGAAAACCTCCCTGGTCTTTGTGGTTGAATCTGTTTTTGTAATTCCCTGCTAGACTGAGGGTCCTTACAGTTAATTGTATGTGTGGGCTACAGAGATGAGGTTGTCATTCGAAAAATCACGTGACACACTATTATTGCAATTTATTATGTGACTTGTTATTAAGCACATTTTTACTTCTGAACTTATTTTGGCTCGCCATAACAAAAGGTTTCAGTACAGTACTTATTGACTCAAGACTTTTTGCGTTTTATTACTTTGTAAACATTTCTAAAAACATAATTCCACGTTGTTATTATGGGGTATTGTGTGTAGGTCAGTGACACAACATCTCCATTTAATCCATTTTACATTCAGGCTGTAACACAATTTTGTTTCTGGAAAAAGTTAAGGTTTGTGAATATTTTCTGAAGGCACTGGCCTACATACAGTCACCTTACAGGGATTTTTCTACCATTTGAAATCTTTGGGCATTATGTCCAAACAGTTTAGAAATTAATTGGATGGGAAACCGCTTTCGGTGATAACTTAAAAAACAGATATAAAGTATGTAGAAAAGATTATAATAGACCTATTTATTTTTTAAATAATATAATCTTTGAGGACTAACAATCCCCAAAATGAAAATTCCCAAAACAATGAATATACCTTTAACGACTTTGTTAGTATGTTTCATGGCAAAATGCATAGCATTGCAAGAAATTAGGTTTAAAACAGCAACATTTTCTCTCAGCTCCATGGCAAAATGTTTAGAATTGGAGGAAATGTACTTTATAACTACAAAAAATGTATCTCAGCTTAATGGAGAAATGTGCAAAATTGCAGGAAATTGGCTTTAAATATTAACATTGCTCGACACCGCCAAGATTGGCCTCTAAAACGTTCTCTAAAACATGACCCAACAGTCCCCCACAACCTTAATGTAAACACTTAGCACGAACATAACATCTCTACTAACAAACTGTGTTTACAGAGAGGTGCAGTGGTGAACTCCTGACGTAGTATATCCAGGACAGAGGTTTAACAAGCCAGTGTTAAGCCCTGATACCCTTTCAATGAATAGCCTGAGTCAAAATCAACAAGATCATGTGTCACCTTGTCTATAAGGCATTAAAAGCTTGTTTTCATCAAAATATGGTCCATTGATGCTTTTGTTTATCTGTACTGATGGTTCTTGTGTCATCTTCCTACAGGCTAAATTCACGCATTTACGATAACGAAAGCAAAATAGATCAACGGGAAGCTTTGGAGGCGGTCGTTTACCTGGTTAGCTCTGATGGTATAGGATAGAGATGGATTACTTAGTATGTGTCAAGAAAACAAATAAACCTATATGGATCCAAATGTACATTTTCAAAAACAAAGCCAAAGCAGATCATTTCTGGAAGTTCTGAAGAACAACATTGTGTCTCAGTGGTTTTTCTCAGAGACGTTGTCTTGACTTTGACTCTGTCTTTGAACTTATCCTCCATCCTTTTGATGTAAAAGGAAAAGATGTTCAGATCAAATCTGGAAGGAGCAAGTCCATTTCATTTGTTAAGTGCACCAGATTTGTCTTCCTGATTGCTTTGGAGCACAGAAAGCTTTCATCTATAATTGACCGGATTGCATCTGTGGCTATTCTCATCACTTCATCACTTGCTTGTCTCCCATGTACCAATAAGAAATTAATCAGGCTGGAGAGAACGTCGCCTTCCCTCTGTGGGGACAAAGCAGACCTTCGTCCATCACTGTTACTGTGGAGACAGAATAGGCAGAACAGGACTTCCTCACTCACTCTGTTTCCCTCAGCATGCCACATACTGCCTTTAAGGCTACAATCTGGGATTTGTTTTCTTGCTAAATGACAGCCCAGCCACTTGTTTTAGTGTACTACTGTGGGATGGGTCTAGGGAAATGTAACCCCTCTCATATTCATAGACATTCATACTGTCCAGTAGGTTTTCACTCCAACCGTAATCTAGTGCACCTGATTTGTAATTATTAGATGGTTGATATGCTGAATCAGGCGAATTACAACTGGATTTGGAGAGAGAACCTACAGGAGGGTAGCTCTCCAGGAACCGTGTTGAAGAGTCCTGCTCTAGAGTCTAGATGAGTCTCTAGAAGGACTGACAGTTCACAAGCTATGCATGTTTTTTTTATATATAGTATTGTTGTTTGTAAACATTGGAGGAATAAACCCGGAAGTAATACGCTATTTCGAGGGTTCAGAGAGAGAAACAGTCAATTTCTACATTCAATTATGAGGAAAATTAAGATTAGACAGCGGCAGCATACAGGAGCTCATAAAACATGACTTGATTCTCTAGAAGCAACTTTAATCTCTCGTGACAGACAGGAATTTATAGACACTCGTCAGGCATTACTAATCAATGATCATCAACTCCAATTTCCACTCTTACGGTAAGAGTTGTACTAAGCTCATGAGGCATTTGTAAGTTATATTCTTCAAGAATCAATGGGTAAATATCAATATTTGAAATGTCCATTCAACAGATTTCCAGATCCCAGACTGCACCTTTAAACATGTCACCAGTGGAAAAATACAATGTTCATTAACCCATTGTTAACCTCTTGGTCACCTCATTGGGCATGGGTAAAAAGCAACCACCTAGTTCCTAGGATCTCAACACACCAGCATTTCCTTGTAATACTTTGTGACACTCACGTCAAATATTGCGCTTAGTACAAAGACGTTTGATTCTTTGTTATGTATGCATGCATGGGATATCCCCCCCACCTACAGTATGAAATATATGCCTTAGAAAACAGCCTGTCTCTCCCCCTCGGCAGGAACCAGAGCTGAACTGCACCACTTCCCCTGGACCCACGCTGTCCCTCCGCGTCTCATCACACTGACCTGGCACTGAGGTTGTGTCCAAATTGGAACCCTATTTGCTAGTACGTTTGACGAAGGCCAATAGGGCTCTGACTAAAAGTACAGTAGTGCGCTATGTAGGAAATAGGGTGCCATTTGGGACGTTATCTTGAGACACCATCTGATTTTGACAGTTCAGCAGAGTGAATGTGGCCTGCTGTCTGCTTGGTATCTCCTTCCTGTGGAACGGACCAGACAAAGTGTGGAGTGGTTATGAGGAGGGGATGAAGCGTTTGGCTTGTTCTACTGGATGTTATATTGTAGATGTCTCCTGGGTTAGATCGCAGGGCTCACGCCACTTGACAGTTATCTCTAGGATGCAGTTGTACAGATATGCTGGAATACGGATGTGCAGATACTGGAAAAAACTGTGCCGTCACTTCATGTGAAACTGTATCTGGGGGACATTTATAGTAAAGGCATTCAAAGTTAATCAAGCTGCTGGCATTGTAGTATATAAATAAGTTATTGTACTGTGTTGATTGTGCTGTGTCAATGAAGTGGTTGATATAAGCTTTGCATTCTGCATATAACATAACCGTAACTGTAAAGCAATCACTTTTGCATTTGAAAACACAGATTCCTACTCATTACTCCACGTACTACATCCCTTTTGTTATGAGCCGACCTTGCGGTTGTCCAGTGCGGGGCACCTGACTCACGCTCAGGAAGCAGCCCGGTTCTAAAACGAATGTACCAGCTGGGCATTGACGTCAGTTTGAAATTTGGTTGAGTTGTCGACTAACCATGTCATGAGATTTAGGTTCAAAGTAAGGTGAAAAAATACAAAGTTCCCTTACGTTTAACGACTTTTTGCAAATCCAATCACTTTTCCACATTGATTCAACGTCGTGACATTGAATTGTTTTGTTTAAATGACGCGGAAACAACGTTGATTCGACCAGTTTTTGCCTAGTGGGTAATCACTTTTCACCCTCTGCAAACTCCTCCCATCGGTGCAACCCGGGCCAGATAATCAAATCCCTTCATTCAAAAGACTATTTGTACTCTCTTGGTATATTAAGACATAACCTGCTCCATGAAGTACTCCAAATTCATGCCCAGGTGAGACAGATGGGTGTCCAGATAAGTTAAACAGGCCCTTAAGAGAAAGGATGTGGAGTTGCCAATGAGCAAGGCAGAGGCTAAGGGAATGATATGGATAGTGGTGGTGCAGAGATGGTAGGAGCAGTCTAACAGAGACGCTAAGGGCAGGCATCTTCCAAGTACAGAACAAAGTCGGGGAGGACGGCAGGAAGAGACAGAAGAAGGAGGTCATCTTTACAAGGCTAAGGATGGGACACAGCCGGTTGAATAAGACATTAAATGTGATAGGAATGCGTCCAACAGGAAGGTATAATTAATTCCAGGAAACAGAGACAATGGAGCATGTACTGATACAGTGTGGGCAGTATGAGAGGGAAAGAGAGAGACTGAGATCCAGTATGAGGGAGAAGGAGATACAGGAATTGAGTTTAAAGAGAATACTGAGTATAACATCATTAGATACAGTGTAAAATATTTTAGATTTTTTAAAGAGAACCAGGGCTGCCAATTAGAATTCAGTTCCTTCCTGTCTCTGGCCCACACTCCAGTACAGTAGGTGGCAGTAATGCCATAACGTTGGATGCCGACAGCAGATAAACACCACCGAACAAGATGTTGGTACAGTATGTATAGCAACGCGCACCTGAGGATCTCTCCTTTTAAACCATCTATTTCCTGTGTTTGAGGGATGCAAAATCAAATCAAATCAAATGTATTTATAATGCCCTTTTTACAAAGTGCTTATACAGAAACCCAGCATAAAGCCCTAAACAGCAAGCAACGCAGATGTAGAAGCACAGTGGCTAGGAAAAATGTTATGGAATCATGCAGTAATACATTTTTTTTTTTTTAAATAAATCTAAATATATTTTATATTCTTCAAATAGACACATTTTGCCTTGATGACAGCTTTGCACACTCTTGGCATGCTCTCAACCAGCTTCACCTGGAATGCTTTCCAACAGTCTGGAAGGAGTTCCCACATATGCTGAGCACTTGTTGGCTGCTTTTCCTTCGCTCTGAGGTCTGACTCATCCCAAACCATCTCAATTTGGTTGAGGTCGGAGGATTGTGGAGGCCAGGTCATCTAATGTTTGGTCGCAAATGAGTCTTACAATTGGACAATGACCCCAAGCATACTTCCAAAGTTGTGGCAAACTGGCTTAAGGACAACAAAGTCAAGGTATTGGAGTGACCATCACAAAGTTCTGACCTCAATCCTATAGAAAATTTGTGGGCAGAACTGAAAAAGCATGTGCGAGCAAGGAGGCCTACATACATGACTCAGTTACACCAGCTCTGTCAGGAGGAATGGGCCAAAATTCCCCCAACTTATTGTGGGAAGCTTGTGGAAGGCTACCCGGAATGTTTGACCCAAGTTAAACAATTTAAAGGCAACGCTACCACATACTAATTGAGTGTATGTAAACTTCTGACCCACTGGGAATGTGATGAAAGAAATAAAAGCTAAAATGAATCATTCTCTCTACTATTATTCTGACATTTCACATTCTTAAAATAAAGTGGTGATCCTAATTGACCTAAGACGTGGGATTTAATGTCAGGAATTGTAAAAAACTGAGTTTAAATGTATTTGGCTAAGGCGTATGTAAACTTCCGACTTCAACTGTACATAAGCATGCAGACCCTTTACTCAGTACTTTTTTGAAGCACCTTTGGCAGCGATTACAGCCTCCAGTATTCTTGGGTATGCAGCTACAAGCTTGGCACACCTATATTTGGGGAGTTTCTCCCATTATTCTCTGCAGATCCTCTCAAGCTTCGTCAGGTTGGATTTTTTCAGGTCTCTCCAAAGATGTTCGATCAGGTTCAAGTCCAGGCTCTGGCTGGGCCACTCAAGGTGAACCTTCGGCACAGTCTGAGGTCCTGAGCACTCTGGAGCAGGTTTTCATCAAAGATCTCTCTGTACTTTGCTCTGTTTATCTTTCAATCCTGACCAGTCTCCCAGTCCCTGCCGCTGAAAAACATCCCCACCGCATGATGCTGCCACCACCATGCTTCACCGTAGGGATGGTGCCAAGTTTCCTCCAGATGTTCTGCTTGGCATACAGGCCAAATAGTTTAATCTTGGATTCACCAGACCAGATAATCTTGTTTCTCATTGTCTGACAGTCCTTTAGGTGCCTTTTGGCAAACTCCAAGCGAACTGTCATGTGCCTTTTACTGAGGAGTGGCTTCTGTCTGGCCACTCTACCATAAATGCATGATTGGTGGAGTGCTGCAGAGATGGTTGTCCTTCTGGAAGGTTCTCCCATCTCCACAGAGGAACTCTGGAGCTCTGTGAGAGTGACCATCGGGTTCTTCGTCACCTCCCTGACCAAGGCCCTTCTCACCAGATTGCTCAGTTTGGCTGGGCGTCCAGCTCTAGGAAGAGTCTTGGTGGTTTCTGATACGACCAATGAGGACAATTGTAAGGAGTCAGGCGCAGAGAGCAAAGGTAATGGGGAAAACCACTCTTTAATGTCCAACCAGATGAACAACTGGTAACGTCAAAAACATTTGGCGTAAAAATCCGACTTGAATAAAGTACACACTGGAAAATAAATCCAGACTGTGGAAAAACCCCAACATGAAAATAACAACCTCATACAAAAACAGAGAGACAAGCCCGCACAAACAGAAACGGGCTAAACGAACTTAAATAACACCACCCTAACAACTAAACAATAAACAGGTGAAATCAATTAGTCAAAACCAAACGAAAAGGAAAAAGGGATCGGTGGCAGCTAGTAGACCGGCGACGACGACCGCCGAGCGCCACTCGAACAGGAAGGGAGGCCACCTTCGGTAATACTCGTTACAGTTTCAAACTTTTTCCATTTAAGAATGATAGCCACTGTGTTCTTGTGGATTTTCAATGCTGCAGACATTTTTCGCTACCTTTCCACAACTCGGTGCCTCAACACAATTCTGTCTCTGAGCTTTATGGACAATTCCTTCTACCTCATGACTTGTTTTTTTCTCTGACATGCACTGTCAACTGTGGGACCTTAGATAGGTGTGTGCCTTTCCAAATCCTGTCCAATCAATTTGATTTACCGCAGGTGGATGCCAATCAACTTGTAGAAACATCTCAAGGATGATCAATAGAAACAGGATTCACCTAAACTCAATTTGAAGTCTCATAGGAAAGAGTCTGAATACTTATGTAAATAAGGTATTTAAGTTTTTTTATTTTTTAAATGTGCAAAATGTATTCAAACATGTTTTTGCGACGTCATTATTATGTATTGTGTGTGGATTGATGGGGAAAAAAAATATTTAATCCATTTTAGAATAAGGCTGTAACATAACAAAATGTGGGAAAAGTCAAGGGGTCTGAATACTTTCCGAATGTACTGTAAGTGAGATTGTACATAATAACCCAATCTATGCAGTCATGTTAATATTTAAGAGGGTCTAGTGTCTACTGTATGTCAATGGACTATGCCTAATGTCTCTGTTTCAGGTCAGGAAGTGTGAAAGCTTTAATTTCCATTGACATCACATTACACAGTTATACGCTGCATGACAACCCTTTAGAACAGTTTATAACTATAGGTTGTACATAATTGCTTGTTTGTTTCTTGTGCTTGTCTCCAACAGAGCTTGTTGCCATACTAATTATGTTGCTATGTGAACGACCTTTTCCCTTTCAAAGTAAAACAAAAAAAAAGTATGACATACAGCATTTGCACTCAGAAACATTATCACTATCATATTGCTTTCACTTTCAGATTTTTCTGATAACATAGAACAAATATTACAAATACAAACAAATTTGCAATTTTACTTGTTTAAGTGAAAAAACTTCTTACTGTGCTAAAAAGGCTAACATTCACTGCTCCTGTGGTCTGCTTGCCTGCTGATTGGCTGCTGCCAGAGTGTGATGTCATTCTTGCCTGCTATAAGGGCTATGACTAGATCAGGAGCTACATTCAACAGTGAGAGAGAGTGGTGTTTTAGAACACAGAGCAAGTGGGACTGTGAGTGTGTGACACAGCAAAAGAGGAAGGGAGAAGGCAGTCAGCCAAAAACATTTCTAATGAAGTACAAACAAATAATGGGAGCTACAACATAAAAAAGGAATACTTTTAGATTGTATGGGAGACCAGGAGAATATTTGGAGGTGGGTAAATGGCTTTAAGATTAAATTATTTATTTATTTGTGTTTTTTGATTGAGCAAATGCATTAAGAATGAAGTTAGAATTTTCTTTATGACATTTTAAATACCATTGCCTCCAAGAGACATTGGATGAAATAATTCAGAATTTATATCAAACTTAACTTATGCATCCTATCTTGACTTTATATACTTTACATATACAGTAGCCTATATACAGTGGCACGAAAAATACATGGATTTCTGCATAAATTGGTCATAAAATTTGATCTGATCTTCATCAGACTAACACAGTTTGTTTAAACTAATAACACACAAACAATTATACGTTTTCATGTCTTTATTGAACATACCGTGTAAACATTCACAGTGCAGGGTGAAAAAAGTATGTGAACCCTTGGATTTAATAACTGGTTGACCCTCCTTTGGCAGCAATAACCTCAACCAAACATTTTCTGTAGTTGCGGATCAGACCTGCACAATGGCCAGGAGAAATTTTGGATCATTCCTCTTTACAAAACTGTTTCAGTTCAGCAATATTTTTGGGATGTCTGGTGTGAACCGCTCTCTTGAGATCATGTCACAGCATCTCAATCAGGTTGAGGTCAGGACTCTGACTGGGCCACACCAGTTGGGTGTATTTTCTTCTGTTGAAGCCATTCTGTTGTTGATTTACTTCTGTGTTTTGGGTCGTTGTCCCGTTGCATCATCCAACTTCTGTTGAGCTTCAATTGGCGGACAGATAGCCTAACATTCTCCTGCAAAATGTGTCGATAAACTTGGGAATTCATTTTTCCGTCAATGATAGCAAGCTATCCAGGCCCTGAGGCAGCAAAGCAGCCCCAAACATCAATGCTCCCTCCACCATACTTTACAGTTGGGATTTTGATGTTGGTGTGCTGTGCCTTTTTTCTCCACACAGTGTTGTGTGTTCCTTCCAAACAACTCAACTGTAGTTTCATCTGTCCAGAGAATATTTTGCCAGTAGCGCTGTGGAACATCCAGGTGCACTTTTGCAAACTTCAGATGTGCAGCAATGTTTTTTTTGGACAGCAGTGGCTTCTTCTGTGGTGTCCTCCCATGAACACCATTCTTGTTAGTGTTTAACCTATTGTAGAATCGTCAACAGAGATGTCAGCATGTTCCAGATATTTCTGTACGTCTTTAGCTGACACTAGGATTCTTCTTAAACTCATTGAGCATTCTGCGTTGTGCTCTTGCAGTCATCTTTTCAGGACGGCCACTCCAAGGGAGAATAGCAACACTGCTGAACTTTCTCCATTTATAGACAATTTGTCTTACAGTGAACTGATGAACATCAAGGCTTTTAGAGATACTTGTGTAACCCTCTCCAGCTTTATGCAAGTCAACAATTCTTAATCTGAGATCTCTTTTGATCGAGGCATGGTTGACATCAGGCAATGCTTCTTGTGAATAGCAAACTCAAATTTTGTGAGTGTTTTATTATATGGCAAGGCAGCTCTAACCAACATCTCCAATCTCGCCTCATTGATTGGACCCCAGGTTAGCTGACCCCTGACTCCAATTAGCTATTGGAGAAGTCATTAGCCTAGGGGTTCACTTTTTCCAACCTACAATGTGAATGTTTAAATGATGTACTCAATATAGACGAGAAAATTACAATAATTTGTGTGTTATTAGTTTAAGCACACTATGTTTGTCTATTGTTGTGACTTAGATGAAGATCAGATCAAATCTTATGACCAATTTATGCAGAAATCCAGGTATTTCCAAAGGGTTCACATACTTTTTCGTGCCGCTGGTACCTATATTGATTATTCTTTGTTTTATGGGTCCTTTTGACAACACGTTTCTTATCTCCTGTGGTTTGTTGCTTCAACTGGGCCATAGATCATGGAGAGTGTGAGCACGCCTGCCGTGTTCAACCTATCGGATCTATCAGTGGAGATGAACTCGTCGTCTCGCCAGTGGTCTTACTCGGAGTACAGCGAGGCTGTGGCGGTGCTACTAGGCATCCTCATGGCCCTGCTAGTGATGGGCATCGTCTTTGGCAACGTGCTGGTCATCACCGCCATCGTGCGCTTCCAGCGGCTGCAGACGGTCACCAACATGTTCATCACCTCTCTGGCCTGTGCTGACCTGGTCATGGGCCTGCTGGTGGTGCCCTTCGGCGCCTGCTACATCCTGCTCAACACCTGGCACTTTGGCAGCTTTCTCTGCGAGTTCTGGACGGCGGCGGATGTCTTGTGTGTGACGGCCAGCATCGAGACGCTGTGTGTGATCGCACTGGACCGCTACCTGGCCATCACGTCGCCGCTGCGCTACCCGTCCCTGCTGACCAAGCGCAAGGCGAGCGTGGTGGTGGTGACGGTGTGGGGGGTGGCCGCCCTCATCTCCTTCCTGCCCATCCACATGAATTGGTGGGTGTCTGATGAACCCGAGGCACTCAGCTGCCTGGAAGATGCCCACTGCTGTGACTTCAACACCAACGCTGCCTACGCCGTAGCCTCCTCCGTCGTCTCCTTCTACATCCCCCTGGCGGTCATGGCCTTTGTCTACGGACGTGTCTTCCAGGAGGCCAGGAAGCAGCTGGAGAAGATCCGTGGCAGCGAGGGGCGCTTCCACGCCCAGATGATCGACAACAACCAGGGGCAAGATGGTGGGGACGGGAGCGGAGGAGGAGGGGGGAACGGGAAGAGACCTAAGTTCTGTCTGAAGGAACACAAAGCCCTAAAGACGCTGGGAATCATCATGGGCACCTTTACCCTCTGCTGGCTGCCCTTCTTTGTGCTCAATGTGGTGGTGACCATCTGGAAGGTGGACAACATTAAAATGCCTTTCAGGATATTGAACTGGATAGGATACGCCAACTCAGCGTTCAACCCCCTCATATACTGCAGGAGTCCTGAGTTCAGGCATGCCTTCCAGGAGATTCTGTGCCTGAGAGGGGCTGCTTTCCCCACCAATGGATACATATATAGGGGTCACAGCTTGCGCCTAGGCCCCAAGGACAGGCCAGGCAGTCTTTCACATAACGCTGGGACCGTGGAGCTGGGGATTGGCTCTCTGTCTAGTGTCACCAACATAAACGGGTATTGCAATAATCCTCCTCTTGACTCCATTGTCTGAAGCGCAGGGTGTTACAATGAGACTTGTCTTTCTCGTTTAGTCAGACCCGGTACGCAGACACGGGATAGGAAATGACATGTGAATCTCTTTCCATATTTAAATGCGTTACTATAAGAATATTATTCTAGTAATGTGTAGGTGATTAAATGTTTGTAATACGTTTCCTCTTAATATTGAACAAAGTCTGCAAAATACTTAGGGAGTCTATGGTTTGCGGATGTGATCGTGTGTGTGTGTGTGGTTTGTGGACATGAGTATGTGCACATGTTATGTACTCTAGTGCTTACTCCTGTGTGCAAATGAACACCACGGTTCAGGTACTAGGTTCAAGTATTTCAAGTGCAGTTGCACAAACATTTGTTATATTGTTCTAAGTTAAAACAAATTACCTCATCAGCATCATTTTCAATTCAGCTCCTTATCTTAAGAGCGCCGAGAACAAATAATGACAGTCTGTTTGTATGTTGTATGAAAAATGAATAATGTTGCTAGTTGAACTGACAGTTCTTTACTGGCACCGGGCTGAATGAGATAGAAATGCCAGGGTAGGAGAGGTAGGAAAGAATTAACAAGCAGAACAAGAGATCAAATCAGGGTTAACAGTAATATCTGTGACCCCCAATAGTGGCTGTAGCCAGCCCTCTATCTGTAACACATTCCATATTGATCTGGGTCTCTCCCAGAGCCAGCTCAGGGACTTCTGTCTGTGTGATTCTGTACACTCCCTCTGCCACGGCCCAGAAATCCAACTCTCTGATGAGGGACAGCAGGTGCACATAATCACAGGCAGGCGCTATTACCAGCTACAACACGCACGTTGCCCCATTCCTCCAACCACCCTTCAATACCTCAACCTTCACCTCCCCCCTCAATATCGTCATTTAATAACTGAGGTTACAGACGCCTGTCCTGCCACCTCTCAGACAGTGAATAAGGACACACAGACAGAGAAGTCTTTAATGTGGACCTTACTTTTGTGACTCAATAACCCCTGCAAGTACAGTGGTCAGAGCAGTAATACCTCAATGCTGGGTAGTGTGACCACCACTGTACGTCATTCTGATACCAATATCCAGCCAGTATACTTAGTCTGTAAAGCTATGTTTAGGGATTGCTTTCACACTCTACCGTGCTCGTTTTCTTTGTTAAATGATTAGCGTGGATACTGAAAACTGTTGCTGATGTTACTGTGCTGCTCTCTGTTATTGTTGCTCTTGTGTTGTTGCTGTGAAGTTTCAGTGTTTACAGAGATCCCTGGACCAAACGTCTGATTGGGGATACAATTAAAGTGTACCATACATTTACACAATGTACTGACTAGCTAAAAGATAAGGAAATAAACCTCTACACTATAGCTTCTGCAGAATCTGCACATATTCTTGTCTAAGGAAGATAAACTGTAAGATTTTCAGAAGCAATTATAAGTGCCTTGCTCAAGGGCACATCAACAGATTTTTCACCTGGTCAGCTCAGGGATTTGAACCAGAAACCTTGGACCAGCTACTGGACCAGCTACTGGACCAATGCTCTTAACCGCTAGGCTATCTGCCGCCACAGTAGTGATGAATGATGTAGGAGTCTGGGTGGATTTTGTCCAGGTGTTAATGAATAGAAACCTTGGTATCACATTCAGACTGTAATGAACTAGGTTAACGGTGTAGCACACAGTGTACTTGCACCACAATGTAT
The DNA here is from genome assembly GCF_029448725.1 of Salvelinus fontinalis. Lineage (NCBI taxonomy): Eukaryota > Metazoa > Chordata > Actinopteri > Salmoniformes > Salmonidae > Salvelinus > Salvelinus fontinalis. Next base: position 56,354,798 of record NC_074666.1, read on the forward strand.
TCGTAGCCCGTATCTCAGCATCATCTCAGCCAGCCAAGTGGAAAAAGTTAATCTAAAATGTTCACTTGATGTAAATGTTCATAATTTTAAAAGAACATTCTTAGTATATAGGCCTATGCTAAATCCTATTACTTTACAATTGGTTGGATAGCTATGTGTGTGTATGTGTCTGTCTGTATGTGCCTGTGCTAACTGTATGAGTATGACTGTGTTTAGACCATTTTTGGAGCTTTGAATTCATAGGAAAAGATGAGGTACCGTGTGTGTTAACTCACTAACCCACCTCTTTTTTTATGGACACAAGGACACTTTTGATGCATGTACTGTAAATGTGAATAATGTATTATCCTTACATCGCAAAATGTTACCATGAATGCATTGTCAGCTTCAGTCACACACAAAAGTAGGAGAGACATGGTCTTAGATATTTACATATACAGTTATTTCATTCCACGGAAAACTTTTATCATTTGCCAAATGAAATTACATTCTCAGTGAGTTATCAAAGGCAGAATATTTAACAGTGGGAATTTTTGCTAAATATAATATTTGCTGGAAATATTAACATTTGATTTTGTGATCTATGCCTTTTCATGTCTGACATGTGACATGTCTGATATTCAACCCATTTTTGTTACATTCAGACCCGGTTCTGTGTAAAGGGTGAGAACCTGTCTTCCCTCTGGTAGTGCTGTTAACTACTCAGCAGACAGAAGGATCACTCACCACTATTTTGTATGACAGTCTATTGCTTAGGCCAATGTCCTACATTATGGGACTGGACATTGTGCCTGGATTCCATGGACAACACAACATTGCACATGCCCACAGACTTCCCTCTGCAGGGGTTAAAAAAATCTGTTCTGGGAAGGAGACTACAGAGATGTCATGCAAACAGCTGCGTCCATGTTAGACAGCAAGACTGGACTGAAGAGCAGCTCCTCTTTTTCACAGATCATGACCTTCTCCACTGTAGGGTGGAATGGTGCCCCTCAGCACTGATCAAAGGAACTGAGTTTACATTTCTCAATCTCTGCTGGCCTGATATGAGTCACAGTCTAATGCCCCTGAGCGGTTCCCGCATTGCAGCTTCCACACTGTAGCTATGCCATGTTGGTAAAATAGTCCAAAAAAAAGGAACGTTTCAATTGCATGTACAGTATATTTCAGTCATGTCAAATGATTCTGCAAGTGTAACGTATTTCCAGCATTCTGTATTTGCTATTACCATTGTAAAGCCATGGCTTCTTTCTGCATTGTTGCACTTTATCCGTCCGTGGGTCTGCTGCTGCCAGCCAGTGTTGTGGTTACTGTATATCTTCTCATAAACAGAGGTGATTTATATGGTAACTGGAGAGACTTCTACTGCTGACCAAGAACAGAATCCGGAGGTGACATTTTGTGGTGACGACAGCATTTTCCATGCTGCTTGACGGTCACATGGTATTTAGGAAGTAGTACAGCACCAGTCACTATTACTCCAGGTTATTGTTCACAATTATTCTTATTTAAGGCTAGAATCCTTATTTAAAACAATAACAAATTGGGCACCCTGGCTGTGTTTTGGTAAAAAGCTGAGGGACGGGCATGGAGAAATGTAATCACTCTCAAAATTATAGACAGAGCAATGGATGTAAGGACTGATCATCCATGATATCAATATAATAGTGATAACATTGTTTTGAGGCTATACAGTGTTTGTTTATGTTATATTGTTTACAAACATTGGAGTAAAACAAGCTTGTATTTTGGGTTATAATAGGGTACGACAGTTGAACTAAGCTCATGAGGCACTTATATGTTATATTCTTCAAGAATCAATGGGTTTATTTCATTAATATATAGGTCCAAATGGATGTAGCAACTAAGGATTCTAGCTTAAAGGGTTACTTCTGGATTTTGGCAATGAGGCCCTTTATCTACTTCCCCAGAGTCAGATGAACTCGTTGACACAATTTTTATGTCTCCGCGTCCAATAAGTTAGAGGTAGTTTTGCGAGGCAATGCTAATTTGTGTTAGCGCAATAACTGGCGATACTGTACTAGCTTCTAGTTATTGCGCTAACGCTAGCTAGCAATTGCGCTCGCGCTAGTTAGCAACTTCCTTCAAACTGCACGCATAGACATAAAAATGATCCACGAGTTCATCTGACTCTGGGGAAGTAGATAGAGGTTAAACTAATGTGACATGGTATTTTTATTTCATAAATTGTTTATTGTTCTTAAATGCTAATATATCCTTTTTGAAGTTGTATGAATCTGTTAGTATTTATTTTCAACAAATATATCTAGACATTCTCTAAAATACGCACACATACACACACTGACCCACACTGAAACACACATACAAGTTAGTTGTGTGAATTTCTTATTAGATCATTTCAGTGGTGCATCAGCCGGTAACCCAAAGACAATGAGGAAAGATTTTCTGTGTGTTCTCTGGTCTGCTCTGTAGTAAACAGACCCTATCTGTCACGTTCCTGACCTGTTTTCTGTTTAGTTTTGTGTGTTAGTTGGTCAGGACGTGAGTTTGGGTGGGCATTCTATGTTGTCTGTTTCTATGTTGGTTTAGGGTTGCCTGGTATGGCTCTCAATTGGAGGCAGGTGTTTGGCGTTCCTCTAATTGAGAGTCATATTTAGGTAGGCGGTTCACAGTGTTTGTTTGTGGGTGGTTGTCTCCTGTGTCCGTGTCAATGTTTGCACCATACGGGACTGTATACGGTTTGTTCATTTCATGTAGTCTGTTCATTTCGTTCTTCACGTTGTATGTAAGTTCGTCGTTCAGGACTGTCTACTTTCGTTTTGTTATTTTTTTAGTTTATAGTGAAGTTCGTGTTTTCGTCTTGTCTTTAATAAATCATTATGTCTTCACAATCCGCTGCGCCTTGGTTCCCTCAATACTCCTCCTTTTCGGTTGAAGAGGAGGAGGATTATCGTTACAGAACCACCCACCAATCCAGAGCCAAGCAGCGGTTTAAACGGAGTAAGGGACAGCGCAAGAAGGAGGAATGGACTTGGGACGATGTATTGGACGGTAAAGGTTGCTACACATGGGAGGAGATCCTGGCTGGAAGGGATCGCCTCCCATGGGAACAGGTGGAGGCACTGAGGAGAGCAGAGGCTACTGGAGTGAAGAACCGGAATTATGAGGGGACACGTCTTGCACGGAAGCCCGAAAAGCCCGTGAGTAACTCCCAAAAATTTCTTGGGGGGGGGCTAAGGGGTTGTGGGCCAAGGGCAGGTAGGAGACCTGCGCCCACTTCCCAGGCTAACCGTGGAGAGCGGGAGTACGGGCAGACACCGTGTTACGCAGTAGAGCGCACGGTGTCTCCTGTACGTGTGCATAGCCCAGTGCGGGTTATTCCACCTCCCCGCACTGGTAGGGCTAGATTGGGCATTGAGCCAGGTGTCATGAGGCCGGCTCAACGCGTCTGGTCTCCAGTGCGTCTCCTCGGGCCGGCATACATGGCACCTGCCTTACGCATGGTTTCCCCGGTTCGCCTGCATAGCCCAGTGCGGGCTATTCCACCTCGCCGCACTGGCAGGGCGACCGGGAGCATTCAACCAGGTAAGGTTGGGCAGGCTCAATGCTCAAGAGAGCCAGTACGCCTGCACGGTCCGGTATTTCCGGCGCCACCTCCCCGCCCCAGCCTAGTACCTACAGTGCCTACATTACGCACTAGGCTACCAGTGCATTTCCAGAGCCCTGTTCCTCCTCCACGCACTCTCCCTGTAGTGCGTGCATCTAGCCCGGTGCCTCCAGTTCCGGCCCCACGCACTAAGCTACCAGTGCGTCTCCAGAGCCCTGTACACACTATATATTCTCCCCCTACTAATCCTGATGTGCTTGTCCTCAGCCCGGCGTCACCAGTGCCGGTACCACGCATCAGGGGTAGAGTAGGCTTTGAGGATACAGTGTGCCCTGTCCCTGCTCCCCGCACTAGTAGGAAGGTGCTTATCATTAGCACGGTGCCTCCAGTTCCGGCACCACGCACCAGGTCTACAGTGCGCCATATCCGGCCAGAGCCATCCGTCTCACCAGCGCCATCTGAGCCATCCGTCTCCCCAGCGCCATCTGAGCCATCCGTCTCCCCAGCGCCATCTGAGCCATCCGTCTCCCCAGCGCCATCTGAGCCATCCGTCTGCCAGGAGCCTGCAAAGCCGCCCGTCTGCCATGAGCCTGCAAAGCCGCCCGTCTGCCATGAGCCTACAGAGCCGTCAGCCAGACAGGAGCCGCTAGAGCCATCAGCCAGACAGGAGCCGCTAGAGCCGTCAGCCAGACAGGATCTGCCAGAGCCGCCAACCAGACAGGATCTGCCAGAGCCGCCAACCAGACAGGATCTGCCAGAGCCGCCAACCAGACAGGATCTGCCAGAGCCGCCAACCAGACAGGATCTGCCAGAGCCGCCAGCGAGCCATGAGCAGCCAGAGCCGTCAGAGCGCCATGAGCAGCCAGAGCCGTCAAAGAGCCATGTGCAGCCAGAGCCGTCAGTGAGCCATGAGCAGCCAGAGCCGTCAGAGAGCCATGAGCAGCCAGAGCCGTCAGAGCGCCATGAGCGTCGTGAGCCGTCAGCCTGCCATGAGCGTCGAGAGCCGTCAGCCTGCCATGAGCGTCGAGAGCCGTCAGCCTGCCATGAGCGTCGAGAGCCGTCAGCCTGCCATGAGCGTCGAGAGCCGTCAGCCTGCCATGAGCGTCGAGAGCCGTCAGCCAGCCATGAGCATCGAGAGTCGTCAGTCAGCCATGAGCTGCCCTTCAGCCTGAAAAGGCTGGATACCCAGAACTGCCCATCAGTCCAGAGCTGTCTCTCTGTCCGGAGCTGCCTTTCAGTCCGGAGTTGCCCCTCTATCTTAATCTCCCTCTCTATCTTCATCTATCTCTATAGTCTTATCTATCCCTCTATCTTGATTTATCTCTCTGTCCTGGTGTTATCTTTATTTAATATATTATTAAGAGAATTGTGTGGGGGAAGAAAGAGGGTGGACATTCTTTGTGGGAGGAAGTTAGGATGGATTATGGTGGGGTGGGAACCGCGCCCGGAGCCTGAGCCACCACCGTGGTTAGATGCCCACCCAGACCCTCCCCTAGACTTTGTGCTGGTGCGTCCGGAGTTCGCACCTTGTGGGGGGGGTACTGTCACGTTCCTGACCTGTTTTCTGTTTAGTTTTGTGTGTTAGTTGGTCAGGACGTGAGTTTGGGTGGGCATTCTATGTTGTCTGTTTCTATGTTGGTTTAGGGTTGCCTGGTATGGCTCTCAATTGGAGGCAGGTGTTTGGCGTTCCTCTAATTGAGAGTCATATTTAGGTAGGCGGTTCACAGTGTTTGTTTGTGGGTGGTTGTCTCCTGTGTCCGTGTCAATGTTTGCACCATACGGGACTGTATACGGTTTGTTCATTTCATGTAGTCTGTTCATTTCGTTCTTCACGTTGTATGTAAGTTCGTCGTTCAGGACTGTCTACTTTCGTTTTGTTATTTTTTTAGTTTATAGTGAAGTTCGTGTTTTCGTCTTGTCTTTAATAAATCATTATGTCTTCACAATCCGCTGCGCCTTGGTTCCCTCAATACTCCTCCTTTTCGGTTGAAGAGGAGGAGGATTATCGTTACACTATCCAGCAAATATCCCCCACCTGTTGACAGATTGCCTCACTTTAATTCCCGAGAACATAGCAACAAGCCCAGTGCTTAAACAGAGCACAATGGGGCTGGACACTAGCAGGCAGCAATGTTGGCCAGGGTCATAGACCGGTAGCCACAATAGAGACTAGTAACACAGACCGATCTGACAGTGTCTGAGATATTGCCAAAGTCCAATGTTTTGTATTTCTCTGCTTTGACACTCTGCTCTGAGAGCGATGAGTTAATCATTTAGAGGTTTTTCAGGCCCTCTGATTCACATTCTTTGAAGAGAATGATGTTCACCATCTGTTTACATCACTGTCGGCCAGCTGTAGTGGACGCGCTGCACAGCATGTAGCCATAGACTCAATATGCTTTTTGAAATGTGCCACGATTTTGTCCTCCTGTGCTGTGCGTCATCCTGTACAGCTGCTTATATCCAGGTTATAGGTCATGCTGAGAAAAGGTCAGATAGTTGTACTATGTACTATAGTGTAGTGTAAATAGTACCAAATGTTAGTTAACAGATTATAAAATAGTGCTTTGCCAGACAGTGTTTTGGGTTTTGAAGCAAAATGTCTGACACCAAGCCACTATAAATAAACTATTTAATACTAACGAGACATTTAAACTTTTTTTTAAATAAAAAACATTTAAACCAAAAGACTGAGAACACATTTAAAACCGGCTGAACTCACACATGCTTACAATTAATATCTGCCTTGCTGTGCTTGGCAACTGGTAGAAGGGTGAGAGAAAATGATGGGTTCATGGCATATTCATCATCAGAATTCTGGAATAGGAAGGGCTTAGTCGTAATACACTGCTAATCGAGGAGTCTATTACATCTACCCAGTTTGGCCATCAAAATGTGCCTAAATTACAATGATATGAGAGCCTCCCTTCCATTGTTAGAACATTTTTAGTTTTCAAGTTAATATCCTGCAATTCTACACATTTTGCCATTGGGTGGAGAGAAAATGTTATAGTTTTAAAGCTAATTTCCTCAAATTAGTCACATTTGGCCATTTATGGCATGTTCATATGATATCTGAGTGAGATTGACTAACAAAATCAATGTGGACCCTGGAGGTCAGGGCCCCTGGGTCAGTAATTCGGCCATGATTACTACAAGGTTTAAATAGCTGACTAGACTTACCTAGCAATCTAAAAAAAATGTTAGCTGACATGGGCTCATTGATTGACTGTCATTGAGTGACATAACAAGAGGAAAGCTGCTGATGCACTACCGCATTTCGAAATTGCACCTTCCTCGTTTTGGTCGGGGGCCCTAGGCGCAGAGCATGGGGCCCTGCTCCTTCCCTTCTTTATCCTCTTTTGAATATATTTTTTTACAGTATGTTAATTTAATCTGGGAGTCCACCTCATAGAGCTGAGCATAGAGCTGAGGTGTTCAGGGGAGAGGGGTGGGTGGTGTTGATCCCTGGTGTCTCCTGTATCACATTACCCTGGTTGGGCTCAGGGAAGGTTTAGACTGAAGTGTGTAAATACACAGTCTCCCCAGGAGAACGGGTTCACTCCAGATGGGCTAAGTGGACATTATGCAGACAGAATCAGACTGAGACTTTGTCGCTGATCGCCCATTTTTGTTCCATTTTAGAGACAGTGTAAATAATGAATGAGAGGTGTTGGATCACCTGTTGATTCCCAATGAGGCTCTTATTTAGTGATGAGGTTGTCAATAAAGCAAGAGAAGCAATCATTTTTTAAGAGCAAATAAAGTTTCCATTTATAGGCTTATAAACCAATCCAGTAGTCCAGCCTACATCAAAGGTGATTGTTGATTCCCGCATTCACATGAAAAACATGTTGCACCTGGAAAAGTTCCAAGTATACACTGAGTGTACAAAACATTAGGAACACCTACCTGCTCTTTCCATAACGTGACATAGACTGACCAGGTGAGCAGGGTAAAAAAAAAAATAGGAAGCAAAGCCCCCCCCCCCCCCTGTCCACTGAAGTCCACAAAGCATATTGAATGTACAGTAACAGACCGTTACATGACCTACAGCATGGTCAAACAAGTTCATGTTGCCGACATTTTCGGGCCCACTAAACAACTATTGATTTAGAACCACAGAGACTTACCACAAGTCACAAAGAAAACAGGAGCTGCCTCCATTATTCCAGCACCATTTCAACTTCAACATTTCAACATCATCAAATCACCTATGCTTAGTCTAATACAGGGACAGCTAAAAGATACCAAAAACGATTTAGTCCAATCTACGTAACATAAATATGACGTGCCTGTCCATGGTTCTAATTTCTGTGTGCATGTGTGTGTGTGTATGCATTTGTGCGTGTGTTCATGCATGTAGAAAAACATTTTGTCTCACCCTACTTATTGAGAAACGCCAAATTCATCCTCCTCTCTTCATGTTGTCGAAACGGTCTATGACTCTGTTATACAGTACACACTTACATTTTTTGTAGTCCTAGGCTACCTAGCTAAAATGCTTGCTCACTAGCCTAACTTCCATTCATGGGCAACGTTAGCTAGTTAACATTAGACTTCTACATCTAGCTACCAGGACCATTCACAGATGAGCTCGCTCAGTTTAGCTAAACGCTGATTGGCAAATGTGTTATACTTTTTTTGTCAAGGTAGGCCAGATGCTAGCTGGCTTCGCTTGCCTTCTATGCTACGTGTGGCAATCATGTCATACTCTTTTCGACCAGACAGTATCAGATAGATGGCCTACACGTAGAGAGACAGAGGGGCGCTGTTTCGCTTGCTCAGATGCTTCCTCTTGTGAGATACATTCAGCCTCTTTGAAGGAAGGAAAATTATGAAACACAAAGAGACAAAAGATAAATTGTTTGATGTAATCATATTTTTTATTGGTCCATTTTTTGGGGAAAACTGGCTTCCCTTATCATCCATGAATACATGCCACTGCAGGAGAATCCATGTGAAAGCAATGATCCCTTATTTATGTCACCTGTTAAATCCACTTCAATCAGTGTAAATGAAGAGGAGTTTTAAAAAATGTTTTTTTTTCTTGAGACAACTGAGACATGGATTGTGTATGTGTGCCATTCAGAGGGTGAATGGGCAAGACAAAATATTTAAGTGGCTTTGAACGGGGTATGGTAGTAGGTGCCAGACGCACCGGTTTGATTGTTTCAAGACCTGCAACGCTGCTGGGTTTTCATGCTCAACAATTTCCCCTGGGTATCAAGAATGGTCTACCACCCAAAGGACATCCAGCCAACTTGACAACTGTGGGAAGCATTGGAGCAGTCTCTGCTGCAGTCTCTGCTGGTCCTTGCCTTTGGCATTGCTTGTTCTTGGCATTCATGCTCACTTATGTTCCCTCTTCTGGATCTTCCTGGTCTAATGTATGGGAGTGATGAGGAATGTAAAGGAGTATTACTTTTTCTACATATTTTACAGTGTTCTTTGTCTTCAAATAAGGGTTCATCCGTCGTCTTAGGCAATTCAATTCTATGATTCACTTCTCAGTACGGTATCTGTCTACATACCGTAATACTGGCAGTCTACAGTTCTCCATTCTTTGAATGTCTCTTTACACTGCTCATTAGTAATGAGTTAGTTATCCTTGCTAAAAGCATTCGTGGAGACCTGAGCCATCCACACATGGGATTCTGCAGAGGCAGAGATGTCTAACATGTGAGGAGAGAGGGCCTTGAGGTGTGTGTGTGTGTGTGTGTGTGTGTGTGTGTGTGTGTGTGTGTGTGTGTGTGTGTGTGTGTGTGTGTGTGTGTGTGTGTGTGTGTGTGTGTGTGTGTGTGTGTGTGTGTGTGTGTGTGTGTGTGTGTGTGTGCGTGCTTGCGTGCGTGTGTGTGTGTGAGTGTATCATGGTGCCCACAAAGACTTTGGTCAATGACCAGATACCGATCTGGTAGATGAACAGCATGTGAGACCCTCAAGATGTTGTGGTCCTTATATAACTACATTTTACAATCTTGCAAGAAAAATGTTTGATTTTAGAATTCAGTTGTTCACTTAGCCTTGCCTTGTGATCAAGAAGAGCTTCAAGGCAAAAATAATCAAATTCTGTGATAGGTATCTTGATTTGTTGTGTTGTGATAGAAGCAGGAGCAGCCAAGTTCCCCGGTATGATTCTGGTTCTCAAACAGCAGGATTAAAGGTCATTCTCTGAGGTGGGGGCACCAGCAATGTGTCCTGTTAGCATTAATAAGTACAAAGTTAGCTTTTGGTAGCTTTGCTTGTCATGCCCCGCTTGGTCTTGGTCTTGGGTCACAAAGAAGACCAATGGCAAAACAGTACTGTAGGAGCTACATGATGCTGCTTCTCCCATCCCATCCATGTTCAGTGCCGGCCAAATATATTGGCATCTTTGCACTTTTCTTAAATAATTCTGTATCTCTTCTTAAAATGTCAAATAAATAAAAACTTTTGGTCACCACACAGTTACTGGATTTTCAACATTGCAGAAACATACATTTTTTTGTATCCATCAATGAGCTTGCTGCTTTCTACTGGAAGTTTGTCCCACTTTTCAGCAGCAAATTGCTCTATCTCTTCCATGTTTGAGGGGTGTCCTCCACCAACTGCTGTTTTCAGCCCTCGCCATAGGTTTTGGAGTTGATTCCGATCTGGACTCTTGGCTGGCCAATCTCTTCTTGAACCATTCATTGTTGAACATTGCACTGGGTTGAACATTGCACTGGGTTGAACATTGTAAAACTATGTAAAGGTTGAACATTGCACTCCAAATCACCTTGATAATCTCCTGATTTCATAATGTCTTTCACACATCCAAGGCCTCCAGTACCAGAGGCAGAAAAGCAACCCCACAGCATAATCAAACGTCCCCCATCTTTGATTGTAGGGAGGGTGTTATTTTCTTTGAATGCGTCATTAAATGACAGAATCTCACAGTATCCCTTTAAGTACTGGAACTATGTAAATCTTCACCTGAATGCGAGTTTCGCTTTTACTCCTGAATGAATCATACCCCAAACACATGCTAACCAATGTACACATTACCAATAACAGCGGAGGTTAGCGTGTCTTGGGGGTATGTGTAACGTTCGTCTTCCTCCTCGTCTGAGGAGGAACAAGGATCGGACCAAAGCGCAGTGTAGTGTGAATACATATTGATTTATTTAAGAAAGACGAACACGAAGAACACTTGACAAAATACAAAATAACAAAACGACGTGAACAGACCTGAACTTGAGAACAAATAACATGAACGCACGAACAGGAAGGAACACACAAATGAAATAACAAAACGAACGAAAACAGTCCCGTGTGGCACAAACACTGACACAGGAACAATCCCCCACAAACAAACAGTGAGAACAGCCTACCTTAATATGGTTCTCAATCAGAGGAAACGTAAAACACCTGCCCCTGATTGAGAACCATATCAGGCTAATTGAAAATGAACCCATCATAGAAACACATAACATAGAATGCCCACCCAGCTCACATCCTGACCAACTAAACAAAGACAAAACAAAGGAAATAAGGTCAGGAACGTGACAGTATGATCTTTGACCCTCTGTAACTTTCTCACTCGTCATTATTCACGATTCATTCAGGATGATCCATAATCATGGTAGCATCCACATTAAAGTAGAACTGTTTGGAAACCTATTATATCATTATTTACAATAAAAGTGACACAATACATGATTTAACATTCATTTCTATTGGGCACAAAATAATCTGAAACACAACCCGCCACCATGGCACACTTCGTTCACAACATTCACATCAGCAAACCGCGTGACCACACGACACCATACATGAAGATGTACATAGTTTTAGTGCTTAACGTACCTTGTCGTGCCGGAGTGTGGTATGGTGGTTTAATCAAATCAAATCAAATGTTATTGGTCACATACACATATTAGGAGATGTTATTGTAGGTGTACCGAAATGCTTGTGTTCCTAGCTCCAACAGTGCAGTAGTATATAACAAGTCACAACAATACACACACATCTAAAAGCAAAAAAATGGAATTAAGAAATTTATAAATATTAGGACGAGCAATGTTGGAGGGGAATAGATTAAAATACGGTAGAATAGAACATATGAGATGAGTAAAGCAGTATGTAAACATTACTAAAGTGACTAGTGTTCCATTATTAATTAAGCTCCTGACCATATATGCCCCCTGCTGATGGGGGTGTAACGGCAGATTTCCTCCTCTTCGTCTGAAGAGGAGGAAATCTTTGTAAGCTCGAATGTATGATGCCTCTTGTGTTGGACATTAAATCAATACGTGTATATTAAGCATGGACCAAGGTTTCCCCTCCTGTCATAGCACCCTGTCCCCTCCAATTGCTCTCCCCTCATCCATCTATCAGCTCTCAGGGAAGCTCACTGGGCTGCCCATGTGGTAACCATTGGTTACTGTGATGCTGTCATCCTCAGTGTCTTACTCAGTGGTATTCCCATCATAATGAAAGACTCCCACAGTTTTTGTGAAACTAAATCAATACAACCAATAAAAAAAGAGGGTCCACTATGGAGAAATAAAAGAGCAAGTCTATAAGAAAAGAAGAGAGCAGCAATGAAGTTGATTTATGTGTTGCTTACGTTTTTACTCAGTGGCTTATTTGCTACTGCTGTTCAGCAGCTGGACAATAAAAGACCTCGCTTTAGTGTATGTCAACACTGTTCCACATGGTACTTACTGTTAGAGGAACTGCTTATGTTTGACTATTGTTGCTCTGTGTTTATTATTTAGGGAGGAATAGACATTGCGTGCATACATATGTGTGTCTGTCTGTGAAGTATGTTTTGTGGACATAGACAAATGATAGGCTTTCATTATGTGATGACAAAAAAAGGGTTGAGATTGCCACCAAATAGGATCAAAATGATGGCTTTAGAGCAGTGGGGATTTCACGGTAGAACACAATGTTTTTCTCACCTAATGTGCCTCCAATTAAATGTAGCAAGTGTGCCTTTGACACCGTCTCACATCTCTGTGTCTACCAGGCATGCAGAGATGCATGTCGCCACCTGGATGTCAGAAAGGGGGAAGAAGAAAAGTAGTTGAGTGTCATCCGCATAGCAATGATAGGAGAGACCATGTGAGGATATGACGAAGCCGAGTGACTTGGTGTAAAGAGAAAAGAGAATAGGGCCAAGAACCGAGCCCTGCGGGACACCAGTAGTGAGAGCATGTGGTGCTGACAGAGATCCTCTCCATGCAACCTAGTAAGAGTGACCTGCCAGGTAGGATGCAATCCAGGAGTGTGCAGACCCTGAGATGCTCAGCCCTGAGAGGGTGGAGAGGATGATCTGATGGTTCACGGTGTAGAAGGCAGCGGATAGATCTAGGAGGAGGAGGACAGAGGAAAGAGCGTTAGTATTGGCAGATCGGAAACCTTCTGTGAAACTGGTTAGGGTCAAGAAGATTGTTCTGAGAGAGATAACGAGGGAGTTAGTCATAGACAGGACGCTCAAGCGTTTTGGAAAGAAATGAAAGAAGGGATATTGGTCTGTAGTTATTGATGTCAGAGGGGCCAAGTGTTGGTTTCTTGAAGAGGGGAGCAACTCTGGCCATCTTGACTTCAGAGGGGACACAGCCAGTGGTCAGGGATGAGTTGATGACGGAAGTGAGGAATGGGAGAAGGTCTCTGGAGATGGTCTGGAGAAGGGAGGATGGGATGGGGTCAAGTGGGCGGACGGAAATCATTAGTCGCAGGATTTCATATGGAGAAAGAGAGGGTAAAAAGATGAAGGCGTAGGTGAGTTACACTATATATACAAAAGTATGTGGACACCCCATAAAATCAGTGAATTCGGCTATTTCAGCCACACCAGTTGCTGACAGGTGTATAAAATTGAGAACACAGTCATGCAATCTCCATAGACAAACATTGGCAGTAGAATAGCCTTACTGAAGCGCTCAGTGACATTCAACGCGGCACCGTCATAGGATGCTACCTTTCCAACAAGTCAGATGTAATTGCTGTTATTGTGAAGTGGAAACGTCTAGGAGCAACAACGGCTCAGCCGTGAAGTGGTAGGCCACACAAGCTCACAGAACGGGACCGCCGAGTGCTGAAGCGTGTAGGAGGTAAAAATCGTCTGTCCTCGGTTGCAACACTCACTACCAAGTTCCAAACTGCCTCTGGAAGCAACAACAGCACAAGAACTGCTCGTCAGGAACTTCATGAAGTGGGTTTCTATGGCCGAGCAGCTGCACACAAGCCTAAGATCAACATGTGCAATGCCAAGCGTCGACTGAAGTGGTGTAAAGCTCGCCGCCATTAGACTCTTGAGCAGTGCTAACGCGTTCTCTGGAGTGATGAATCACGCTTCACCATCTGGCAGTCCGACGGACGAATCTGGGTTTGGCGGATGCCAGGAGAATGTGTCCACATACTTTTGGCCACGTAATGTATGCGTGAGTGGAGCCATTGGACTCAGTAGGCTAAGTGAATGAGGAGCGGATGTCGTCGACCATTTTTTCCCCAAAGTGGTTGACAAAGTCGTCCGCAGAGAGAGAGGAGGAAGGGGTAGGAGGTGGAGGATTAAAGAGTGAGGAGAAGGTGGAGAAGAGTTTCAATGGGTTGGAGGCAGAGGCTTGACGTTTAGAGTGATAGAAAGTGGCTTCAGCAACCGGTACATAGGAAGAGAAAGTAGAGAGGAGGGAGTGAAAGGATGATAGGTTGAGTTTTCCTTCATTTCCGCTCAGCTGCCCCGCACGCCCTGTTCTGTCAGTACGCAGTGAGTCACTCAGCCACAGAGAGGGAGGAGAGGGCTGAGCCGACCAGGAGGAAAGGGCACAGTGAAAGTCAAAGGATGCGGAAAGGGAGGAGAGCAGGGTCGAAGATGCAGTCAGAGTAGTGGGAGAGACAGATGCAAAGATTGCGATGGCACATGCTCATGTGGGTAGGAGACTAGGAATTCCATATGTGTTGTGCATGCAGGGCACACTAAATTAGACAGTTCAAACATCAATGATTGAGTAGGCTAGTAGGTAGAGTGACAGCACTTAAACTGCCCAAGCAAGACAATACCAACGGTAACTTATTGAATTAAAAAGGGATACTTAATAATAATAATACTAATTTGTTACATTTGTAAAGTGCTTTTCATTATACAGAATAATCTCAAAGTGCATAAACTTGCTACTCTTGTAGGAAGTTGATATCCTTCCAAACTATTGTTACATCAGACAATGTGTATTCCATATCGTACAGCAGACAGGGATAGGTTGCATCCTAATTATCCACCATTCTAAAGTGTGCCCTTGCACACTGCCAGTCGTAGATTTAAAAACATTGCATTGGTGTAAGCAGTGGCTGGAGAGTTTTCACCATTGGTAAATCTATGACGGGAAGTGAGCAATGGCACACTTTGGGAAGAGGTTGGAGAATTGTGATGCAGTCTTGTACACTCCAGTCCAGTATTTGAGTTTCATCTTGATCAACACTGTCCCCCCCTGGATGTTAAACCATCATGATTCAGTGTGTCCTCTACATTGAAGGTACTGCACACTCATTTTCAAATTGAAAGATGAGAGTGATTTAACATTATTAATAGGGAGATCAACTAATGAAAGTGGATTGATTTGGAATTTGCATATGACACTCACTTATTTTCTGTTACTGTTAGTGTTGATATTAGCCTTTGCAAGATAACACTGTCTAGAGTTTGTGGGCATTGATGAGCAGGTATCTAAATTACCACTAGATGTCAGTAAATGCATAACAGAGCACACTGACGTCTCATAAATCAGGGGATTCAATCATTTGCAATGACTAGGCTATGATGATTAGGCTGTGTTGGTTATAATCCTTCCAGTCATAAGGAAAGCCCAAGTCGTGCACATGATTCTTGAAATAATGAAAATAATAAAATAATTGTCAGACTAATGTACATTTACAAAATCGTGTAGTTCATTAGCCACATTTATGACTCAAATTAAAAAGAGAATACGTTTTACAACAAACGCCTTATCTTTATAGTTATGTTTTTAGTCACAAATACGGCTAGGAGTTGAAACCTGTATGTATCCTAAAGCTACATCTAGGCTACATTAGCCTATGTATTTACTGGTTCTGAGAATAGAAAACGAAAACATTTACAATTGTTTTAATACAGACTAATTCCGTTGTTTCTATGTCATGTGCTCACTCACATGTAGGCCAACTGCCAATGAAACCGAGCCAGCCCCATGTTCCTCTCAAAGTGAGTTGTTGAGTAAAAAACACGCGCGAACACTATTCGGCGCTCGCGTGCCATGTCACTGCTGTTCACACCGCCACCGCGCTCAGATCTAGTCGAGCTCTCTCATCGCAAAAGCTTCTCCTCTTTACCAAAGCCCGTTGACACCAACGATGTTCAAGTAGGCTACCCTCAAAAGCGCAGCCTCTCTACTGTATTCCCCGGAAGAAAGGATGCGGGAAAGGATGGAACAAGACAGAGCAGCTCTGTAGTAGCCTTCTTCACAACAATTTCAATCCGGATTTAGTGAAATCCTCAACCAATTAACAGTCTTTACCAGAGCTCTGTTTTAATCTGCTTCTCAACACACCCCGTCGTTCCAATCAGGTTTCACAGGTTTATTATTCACCCTGCAGCGAGGACAGACACTCTGGACAGGACAGAGCTGAGCAGAGGCTGAGGAGTTTGGAGCTGCCCTAAACTGATACAAATGACATATTTCAGTCTTGCTCTAAAGTGTTTTGTTTCCTCTACGGTTGAATTTGAAAGGACATTCTTAGTTGTATCTTCTACCTTCTACACAGCAGGAAATGGTGCATATGACAACTGTATTTATACAGTAACCTAGTAATAGTTTGGGGATATCACTTTTCGAATGCCAGCTCCACCATGAACAAAAATGGTAAGTAACCTACTACTTAGTGTTATACTGTGTAATACTGTTTGTTACACCTTTGTAAACAAGGTGAGAGAGGTTTTGAACCGTTATTCTGGTCAAGGAAACGTAACTTGTTAAACCTCCCTCTATTTAGTTGACTGCTTTTGCGGTATTTACTGTGGCAATTAATGCCTTACTACTGTATAGGGCTCAGTTTTGCTATAGCCTAGTGAGGGGTAGGTGTATGGAATTGTATTGTATTGGTAATGCTCATTACAAAAACACCTGCACACATTCTAAATGACCCTCACATGCTTGCAGTCTACTACAACATAACCCCCCCTCTCTCACACACTCTCTACCTAACACACATGCACACACATAATTGTTTATTTCAATATTTCACATAATAATACTCAGGTTGTATTGTCTCAAAGTGCTGCTGTGTGCTGGACCATGGGGTGGGTGGGGTGGGGCAAGGTGTAACCTGCCCCACTATCTGTGCGTTAGAGATGTCTCTAAGGCCCAGGAATCTCCGATTCAAACTCTGCAAGCATTATAATATGTTTGTTTAGTGTTATTACGATACCAGCATTTTGCTTTGATACTGATAACAGGTTTAGTATCATGATACCGAAACGATACTAAATACCAAAACGATACTCGATACAGAAACGATACCACAGCAAAAAAAAGAAAGCTTATTAGCTAAAATCCCAGAATAACCACTGGGCATTGTTTTATTAAACATTGAACAATGTCACGAACCGGCTCAAAGCGCGTAACAAACAAGGAGACAACGTGGAGACAGGAAATAACAAAATATATGTATTTAACTAAAGTAAACTAAATATAATTAACAATGGTGTGTGTAGTCAGTAATCAGTAGTGTAAGTGAGTGGTTGCGTGTATAAATGTGATAATGAGGGTGTTGAAAGGTGCCAACGCAAACAACCAAAAACCGCCACAAAAATGCCACAACCAAAATCTGTGTCTGCATGGAGAGAGTCTCCTCAATGATTGGGGAAGAGGTGCATTTACTCTGGGACACACCTGAGCCCAGGTGTGTCCCATTTCACTGACGACCCTCCCAGCTCCGCCCACCGACATCCTATTATGGAAAACAAGAGCAGAGAGAAAGAATTCGGCAGACAGAGTGGGAGGGTCGTCACAACAATATGTGGATAACTGGTACAAGTAAAATAGCAAATAGAACAGTTAAACACCATATTAAATAACAGAAGAGTATCTTCAATTTCCCATATGCAAAACCATATCTGAGACAGCATACAACAATATTTTACAATGACATCTAAACTGTTTTCAAATGGAATTTGATACATATCAGGGTTAATTTGCTCATCTATCTGTGTAATATTGTTTCAAATGACATTATGATTCATTATTCATTACAGCTAAGTCATTCATAGTATTCAATTAATACCTTAGATCCAAATTGATATAATAACACTTTGAAGCTAATTTCCAAACTTCATATATTGCAATAGTCTACACACTAAGTTTGCTAATCGTTTCTTCAACCTCATGAGGCTGAAGAAGGGCGCTGCTCGTTCTGTGGGTAAGCGAATGCTCCTACCGCTGTCTCTGCCAAGAATATTTGACTGGTGTTTTGGCTGTTTATCGTACTGGTGCATGTGTGATCAAGCGTATGTTGCTTGTGTGTGTTTGCCATTTCACTGGCGGAGCTTGTTTTCAGGAGGCGGGGTGTGTGTTTTGTTTGTGAACTTGTTTTAGCTCACAACAAGTGTGTAGCATGGCAAATAGACAGAAAATTGCTGCAAAGCTCAATGCAGAAGAGGAATACATATCAAGCACTACTGAACACTCCATGAACTACTCAATGAACAAAAATAGTTTTATAAAGATCTAATAGATCCTCAGGAAAATCACATTTAAGTCCTTCCTGCAAATCTTTATGGATTCTACCAACAAAAGGGTTGCTGGGCTGTTTAAGGATGTAATGGGATTTAAACACAGTTTGGAATTTATGCAGTCGGAGGTGGAGGAGTTAAAGGGTGCGAATGTCACCAGCCAGACTGCATTCAAAACCATGTCTGAGGATTTTGCCATTTTCCAAACAACACTTGACAAACACTCCTCCGAAGGAGACTACCTCGAAAACCAATCGAGGCACAATAACATTTTAATCAATGGAATTGAGGACGTAAAGACTGAAACTTGGCATGACACAGAAGTCAAGGCCAAGAAACTCCTGGCAGATCAACTCATACTGGACCCTAAACTCATTGAGATGGAGAGGAGAGGGCGCACAGAAATAGTATTTTCTTCCCCGATGGACAGCCCAAATCTATAATGGTGAAACTGCTCAGGTTCAAAGACAAGAAGGAGATTCTCAGGAGAGCCAAGTGCCTGAAGGGAATATTAATCAATGAAGACTTCTCTGAAAAGGTACGCCTCAAAAGAAAGGAACTACTACCACAATTAATTGAAGATTAAAAAAAAGTCAACATCACATACCTGAAGTATGATCAGCTGTTTTTTTTTTTTTTTTCACAGCTTTTCTGCTACAAATACATAACTTTTACATACACATTTTGCATACATGGTACTTTATATATAGCAATCACATAACAATAATACATTATCAAACATAAGCTGTTTAATCCCACCTCTTACCCTCGTTTGGTTTCCATGTGTCATATTTTTCAATTGTGCTGTGAAGTTTTACATACGGTCGTGGCCAAAAGTTTTGAGAATGACACAAATATTAATTTCCACAAAGTTTGCTGCTTTAGTGTCTTTAGATATTTTTGTCAGATGTTACTATGGAATACTGAAGTATAATTACAAGCATTTCATAAGTGTCAAAGGCTTTTATTGACAATTACATGAAGTTGATGCAAAGAGTCAATATTTGCAGTGTTGACCCTTCTTTTTCAAGACCTCTGCAATCTGCCCTGGCATGCTGTCAATTAACTTCTGGGACACATCCTGACTGATGGCAGCCCATTCTTGCATAATCAATGCTTGGAGTTTGTCAGAATTTGTGGGTTTTTGTTTGTCCACCCGCCTCTTGAGGATTGACCACAAGTTCTCAATGGGATTAAGGTCTGGGGAGTTTCCTGGCCATGGACCCAAAATATCGATGTTTTGTTCCCCGAGCCACTTAGTTATCACTTTTGCCTTATGGCAAGGTGCTCCATCATGCTGTAAAAGGCATTGTTCATCACCAAACTGTTCCTGGATGGTTGGGAGAAGTTGCTCTCGGAGGATGTGTTGGTACCATTCTTTATTCATGGCTGTGTTCTTAGGCAAAATTGTGAGTGAGCCCACTCTCTTGGCTGAGAAGCAACCCCACACACGAATGGTCTCAGGATGCTTTACTGTTGGCATGACACAGGACTGATGGTTCGCGCTCACTTGTCTTCTCTGGACAAACTTTTTCCGGATGCCCCAAACAAACGGAAAGGGGATTCATCAGAGACAATGACTTTACCCCAGTCCTCAGCAGTCCAATCCCTGTACCTTTTGCAGAATATCAGTCTGTCCCTGATGTTTTTCCTGGAGAGAAGTGGTTTCTTTGCTGCCCTTCTTGACATCAGGCTATCCTCCAAAAGTATTCGCCTCACTGTGCGTGCAGATGCACTCACACCTGCCTGCTGTCATTCCCGCTTGCTGGACTTTCTTGGGCGCCCTGAAGCCTTCTTCATAACAATTGAACCGCTCGCCTTGAAGTTCTTGATGATGCGATAAATGGTTGATTTAAGTGCAATCTTACTGGCAGCTATATCCTTGCCTGTGAAGCCCTTTTTGTGCAAAGCAATGATGACGGCACGTGTTTCCTTGCAGGTACCATGATTGACAGAGGAAGAACAATGATTCTAAGCACCACCCTCCTTTTGAAGCGTCCAGTCTGTTATTCAAACCCAATCAGCATGACAGAGTGATCTCCAGGCTTGTCCTCGTCAACACTCACACCTGTGTTAACGAGAGAATCACTGACATGATGTCAGCTGGTCCTTTTGTGTTTGGGCTGAAATGCAGTGGAAATGTTTTTTAGGGATTCAATTCATTTGCATGGCAAAGAGGGACTTTGCAATTAATTGCAATTCATCTGATCACTCTTCATAACATTCTGGAGTATATGCAAATTGCCATCATACAACTGAAGCAGCAGACTTTGTGAAAATTAATATTTGTGTCATTCTCAAAACTTTTGGCCACGACTGTACATAATTCCATATGTGTTATTTCATAGGTTTGATTTCTTCACTATTATTCTACAATGTAGAAAATAGTAAAAATAAAGAAAAACTCTTGAATGAGTAGGTGTGTCCAAACTTTTGACTGGTACAGTAAATAAATCATGTTAATCACTAATATTGCACATAGAGTTAGTCCCTGCAAATTATTGTGTGAGTTGTCAAGCAAACGTTTACGCCTGAACTTATTTTGGCTTGCCATAACAAAGGGGTTGAATGCTTACAGTGGCTTGCGAAAGCATCTACCCCCTTGGCATTTTTCCTATTTTGTTGCCTTACAACCTAGAAATAAAGTAGATTTTTGGTGGGTTTTTATAATTTGATTTACACAACATGCATACCTCTTTGAAGATGCAAAATATGTTTTATTGTGAGTTTTGGTGGGCGGCCCACTCTTGGCAGGTTTGTTGTGGTGCTATATTCTTTCCATTTTTTAATAATGGATTTAATGGTGCTCCGTGGGATGTTCAAAGTTTGTGATATTTTTTTATAACCCCACCCTGATCTGTACTTCTCCACAACTTTGTCCCTGACCTGTTTGGAGGGCTCCTTGGTCTTCAATGTGTCGCTTGCTGTAACGGCTGTCCTCCTCTTCTTCATCCGAAGAGGAGCAGGGATTGAACCAAGGCGCAGTGGTTTGAATACATAATGAATTTAATGACAAGACGAAAAAACACGAACTTGACTATACACTAACAAAACAAATAAACGGTGTAGAACAGATCTGAACGACGGACTCACATAACACACGAGAACGCACGAACAGGGAAAAAGCCTACACATAAATGACACTTAACAAACAAACCGAAACCAGTCCCGTGTGGCGCAACGACATACACAAACACAGGAGACAATCACCCACAAACAAACAGTGAGAACGCCCTACCTAAATATGACTCTTAATTAGAGGAGAACGCAAAACACCTGCCTCTAATTAAGAGCCATACCAGGCAACCAAAACCAACATAGAAACAGATAACATAGACTGCCCACCCAAAACTAACGCCCTGACCAATTACACATACAAAAACAACATAAAACTGGTCAGGACCGTTACATAACCCCCCCCTCAAGGTGCGAACTCCGGGCGCACCAGCACAAAGTCCAGGGGAGGGTCTGGGTGGGCAGGTGACCACGGTGGTGGCTCCGGCTCTGGACGCTGTCCCCACACTACATTAGTCACTCCCCGTTTTTGTCTTCCCCTCCCAATGCCCACCCTAAAACTCACATCCCCTAAATAAACATCCAGCACCAGGAGAAGGGGCAGTACCGGGACAAAGGGCAGCACCGGGACAAAGGGCAGCACCGGGATAAGGGGCAGCACCGGGATAAGGGGCAGCACCGGGATAAGGGGCAGCACCGGGACAAGGGGCAGCACCGGGACAAGGGGCAGCACCGGGACAAGGGGCAACACCGGGACAAGGGGCAACACCGGGACAAGGGGCAGGTCCCGGCTGATAAACTCTGGCAGATCCTGGCTGAGGGACTCTGGCAGGTCTATGCAGGCTGACGGCTCTCGACGCTCATGGCAGGCTGACGGCTCTCGACGCTCATGGCAGGCTGACGGCTCTCGACGCTCATGGCAGGCTGACGGCTCTCGACGCTCATGGCAGGCTGACGGCTCTCGACGCTCATGGCAGGCTGACGGCTCTCGACGCTCATGGCAGGCTGACGGCTCTCGACGCTCATGGCAGGCTGACGGCTCTCGACGCTCATGGCAGGCTGACGGCTCTCGACGCTCATGGCAGGCTGACGGCTCTCGACGCTCATGGCAGGCTGACGGCTCTCGACGCTCATGGCAGGCTGACGGCTCTCGACGCTCATGGCGCTCTGACGGCTCTGGCTGCTCATGGCTCTCTGACGGCTCTGGCTGCTCATGGCTCTCTGACGGCTCTGGCTGCTCATGGCTCTCTGACGGCTCTGGCAGATCCTGTCTGGTTGGCGGCTCTGGCAGATCCTGTCTGGTTGGCGGCTCTGGCAGATCCTGTCTGGTTGGCGGCTCTGGCAGATCCTGTCTGGTTGGCGGCTCTGGCAGATCCTGTCTGGCGGGCGGCTCTGGCAGATCCTGTCTGGCGGGCGGCTCTAGCGGCTCCTGTCTGGCGGACGGCTCTAGCGGCTCCTGTCTGGCGGACGGCTCTAGCGGCTCCTGTCTGACGGATGGCTCTGTAGGCTCATGGCAGACGGGCGGCTTTGCAGGCTCATGGCAGACGGGCGGCTTTGCAGGCTCCTGGCAGACGGATGACTCAGACGGCGCTGGGGAGACGGATGGCTCAGATGGCGCTGGGGAGACGGATGGCTCAGATGGCGCTGGGGAGACGGATGGCTCAGATGGCGCTGGGGAGACGGATGGCTCAGATGGCGCTGGGGAGACGGATGGCTCTGGCCGGATACGGCACACTGTAGACCTGGTGCGTGGTGCCGGAACTGGAGGCACCGTGCTAATGATAAGCACCTTCCTACTAGTGCGGGGAGCAAGGACAGGGCACACTGCATTCTCAAAGCCCACTCTATACCTGATGCGAGGTACCGGCACTGGTGACACCGGGCTGAGGACAAGCACATCAGGATTAGTAGGGGGAGAAGATACAGTGTGTTCAGGGCTCTGGAGACGCACAGGTGGCTTAGTGCGTGGTGCCGGAACTGGAGGCACCGGGCTAGATACACGCACTACAGGGAGAGTGCGTGGAGGAGGAACAGGGCTCAGGATACGCACTGGTAGCCTAGTGCGTAGTGTAGACACTGTAGGTACTAGGCTGGGGCGGGGAGGTGGTGCCGGAAATACCGGACCGTGGAGGCGTACTGGCACTCTTGAGCATTGAACCCGCCCAACCTTACCTGGTTGAATGCTCCCGGTCGCCCGACCAGTGCGGGGAGGTGGAATAACCCGCACCGGCCTATGTAGGCGAACCGGGGAAACCATGCGTAAGGCCGGTGCCATGTATGCCGGCCCGAGGAGACGCACTGGAGACCAGACGCCTTTGAGCCGGCCTCATGACACCTGGCTCAATACTCAATCTAGCCCTACCAGTGCGGGGAGGTGGAAAACCCGCACTGGGCTATGCACTCGTACAGGAGACACCGTGCGCTCTACTGCGTAACACGGCGCCTGCCCGTACTCCCGCTCTCCACGGTAAGCCTGGGAAGTGGGCGCAGGTCTCCTACCTGCCCTTGGCCCACTACCTCCTAGCCCCCCCCCCAAGAAATTTTTGGGAATTACTTACGGGCTTTTTTGGCTTCCGTGCCAGACGCGTTCCCTCATAGCTCCGGTTCCTCTCCCCGGTAGCCTCTGCTCTCCTCAGTGCCTCCAGCTGTTCCCATGGGAGGCGATCCCTCCCAGCCAGGATCTCCTCCCAAGTGTAGCAACCCTTTCCGTCCAATACATCGTCCCATGTCCATTGCTCCTTCTTTTCCTGTCCCTTACTCCGTTGACTCCGCTGCTTGGCTCTGGAGTGGTGGGTGATTCTGTAACGGCTGTCCTCCTCTTCTTCATCCGAAGAGGAGCAGGGATTGAACCAAGGCGCAGTGGAGTTTGAATACATAATGAATTTAATGACAAGACGAAAAAACACGAACTTGACTATACACTAACAAAACAAATAAACGGTGTAGAACAGATCTGAACGACGGACTCACATAACACACGAGAACGCACGAACAGGGAAAAAGCCTACACATAAATGACACTTAACAAACAAACCGAAACCAGTCCCGTGTGGCGCAACGACATACACAAACACAGGAGACAATCACCCACAAACAAACAGTGAGAACGCCCTACCTAAATATGACTCTTAATTAGAGGAGAACGCAAAACACCTGCCTCTAATTAAGAGCCATACCAGGCAACCAAAACCAACATAGAAACAGATAACATAGACTGCCCACCCAAAACTAAAGCCCTGACCAATTACACATACAAAAACAACATAAAACTGGTCAGGACCGTTACACTTGCTTGGTAGTGCCCCTTGCTTAGTGGTGTTGCAGACTCTGAGCCTTTCAGAACAGGTGTATATATACTGAGATCATGTGAGAGATCATGTGATAGATCATGTGACACTTAGATTGCACACAGGTGGACTTTATTTAGCTAATTATGTGACTTTGAAGGTAGTTGGTTGCACCAGATCTTATTTCGAGGCTTCATAGCAAAGGGGGTGAATACGCTTTTTTTTTTTTTCTTCATTTTTTTTTCATTTCACTTCACAAATGTGGAATATTTTGTGTATGTCCATTACATGATATCCCAAATAAAAATCCATTTAAATTACAGTTTGTAATGCAACAAAATAGGGAAAATGCCAAGGGGGATGAATACTTTTGCAAAGCACTGTATATTCTCAAGACATTTCAGCTTTTCATTTTTTATTAATTTGTAAACATTTCTAAAAACTTATTTCCGTTTTTACATTATGGGGTATTGTGTGTAGGCTAGTGACAAAACACATATCTATTTAATCCATTTTATATTCAGGCTGTAACACAACAAAATGTGGAAAAAGTCAAGGGGTGTGAATACTTTCTGAAGGCTCTGTATTGAGTTGCAGAGTCTTCCTAGCAACGTGATGACAGAGTAGCATCCAAAGAGGAGACAGAAGCTTGGTTGGTTCTGCTGCCAGTTCCGGATGGGCACCCTGGATGCTGGCTCTGCCTCTCTACACAGATGGCACGAGAGGGACAGGGAGAATGGCACGGCGGCCAAAGAAAGCTGCGAGGCGAGCCACCTGGAGTGTGTGTGTGTGCATACGTTTGTGTGTGACTGTGTGTGTGTGTCTGTGTGTGTGCGTGTGCCTCTTATCATGTAATTTTTTATTCTACCCAACAAAAGTCGACGAGCTGTGACCTGTCAAATTATACTGTTGTAAAGTCTGGTAACAGAATTTAAATCTTGTTCAGTTTTTTATGTGACCATGTTTTCACAAAACTCTGTTTTTATTTTATTTATTTAACCTTTATTTAACAAGGCTAATCAGTTAAGAACAAATTCTTATTTACAATGATGGCCTACTAAAAGGCAAAAGGCCTCCTGTGGGAATAGGGGCTGGGATTAAAAATATATATATTTTTAAATAAATATAGGACAAAACACACATCACGACAAGAGAGACAACACAACACTACATAAAGAGAGACCTAAGACAACAACATAGCAAGGCAGCAACACATGACAACACACCATGGTAGCAACACAACATGACAACAACATGGGACCAACACAACATGGTAGCAGCACAAAACATGGTACAAACATTATTGGGCAGAGACAACAGCAAAATGGGCAAGAAGGTAGAGACAACAATACATCATGCAAAGCAGCCACAACTGTCAGAAATAGTGTCCATGAGTCTTTGAATGAAGAGATTGAGATAAAACTGTCCAGTGTGAGAATTTGTTGCAGCTCATTCCAGTCGCTAGCTGTAGCAAACTGAAAAGAGGAGCGAACCAGGGATGTGTGTGCTTTGGGGACCTTTAACAGAATGTGACTGGCAGAACGGGTGTTGTATGTGGAGGATGAGGGCTGTAGTAGATATGTCAGATAGGGGGGAGTGGGGATTAAGAGGGTTTTATAAATAAGCATCTTGCGACGGGTATACAGAGATGACCAGTTTACAGAAGAGTATAAAGTGCAGTATAAGGAGTATTGGTGGCAAATCTGATGGCCGAATGGTAAAGAATATCTAGCATCCTTACCTGCCGATCTATAAACTACGTCTCCGTAATATAGCATGGGTAGGATGGTCATCTGAATCAGGGTTAGTTTGGCAGCTGGTGTGAAAAAGGAGCAATTACGATAGAGGAAACCAAGTCTAGATTTAACTTTAGCCTGCAGCTTTGATATGTGCTGAGAGAAGCATAGTGTACTGTCTAGCCATACTCCCAAGTACTTGTATGAGGTGACTACTTCAAGCTCTAAACCCTCAGAGGTAGTAATCACACATGTGGAGAGAGGGGCATTCTTCTTACAAACCACATGAACTTTGTTTTGGAGGTGTTCAGAACAAGGTTAAGAGTAGAGAAAGCTTGTTGGACACTAAGAAAGCTTTGTTGTAGAGGATTTAACACAAAATCCGGGGAGGGGCCAGCTGAGTATAAGACTGTATCATCTGCATATAAATGGATGAAAGAGCTTCCTACTGCCTGAGCTATGTTGTTGATGTAAATTGAGAAGAGTGTGGGGCCTAGGATTGAGCCTTGGTGTACTCTCTTGGTGACAGGCAGTGGCTGAGACAGCAGATTTTCTGACTTTATACACTGCACTCTTTGCGAGAGGTAGTTAGCATACCAGGCCAAAGACCCCTCAGAGACACCAATACTCCTTAGCCGGCCCACACGAATGGAATGGTCTATCGTACTAAAAGCTTTGGCCAAGTCAATAAAAATAGCAGCACACCATTGCTTAGAATCAAGGGCAATGGTGACATCATTGAGGACCTTTACGGTTGCAGTGGCACATCCATAACCTGAGCGGAAACCAGATTGCATACAAGAGAGATTACTATAGACATCAAGAAAGCCAGTCAGTTGATTATTGACAAGTTTTTCCAACACTTTTGATAAACAGGGCAAAATAGAAATACGCCTATTACAGTTAGGATCAGCTTGATCTCCCCCTTTAAATAAAGGACGAACCGTGACTGCCTTCCAAGCAATGGGAACCTCCCCAGAAAGGAGAGACAGGTTAAAAAGGTTGGAGATAGGCTTTGCGATGATAGGGGCTAGAGGTTGACCGATTATAATTTTTCAACGCCGATACCGATACGGATTATTGGAGGACCAAAAAAAGCCGATATCGATTAATCGGACGATTTTTATATATATATTTGTAATAATGACAATTACAACAATACTGAATTAACAATGAACACTTTTATTTTAACTTAGTATAATACATCAATAAAAACAATTTAGTCTCAAATAAATAATGAAACGTGTTCAATTTGGTTTAAATAATGCAAAAACAAAGTGTTGGAGAAGAAAGTAAAAGTTCAATATGTGCCATGTAAAAAAGCAAACGTTTAAGTTCCTTGCTCAGAACATGAGAACATATGAAAGCTGGTGGTTCCTTTTAACATGAGTCTTCAATATTCCCAGGTAAGAAGTTTTAGGTTGTAGTTATTATAGGACTATTTTTCTCTATACCATTTGTATTTCATATACCTTTGACTTTTGGATGTTCTAATAGGTACTTTATTGCCAGCCTAATCTCGGGAGTTGATAGGCTTGAAGTCATAAACAGCGCAATGCTTCAAGCATTGTGAAGAGCTGTTGGCAAACGCAGGAAAGTGCTGTTTGAAAGAATGCTTATGAGCCTGCTGCTGCCTAGCACCACTTAGTCAGACTGCTCTACCAAATCATAGACTTAATTATAATATAATAACACACAGAAATACGAGCCTTAGGTCATTAATATGGTCAAATCCGCAAACTATCATTTCGAAAACAAAACGTTTATTCTTTCAGTGAAATACGGAACCGTTCCGTATTTTATCTAACGGGTGGCATCCATAAGCCTAAATATTGCTGTTACATTGCACAACCTTCAATGTTATGTCATAATTATGTAAAATTCTGGCAAATTAGTTCGCAACGAGCCAGGCGGCCCAAACTGTTGCATATATCCTGACTCTGCGTGCAATGAACGCCAGAGAAGTGACACAATTTCCCTAAATAATGTTGCCTGCTAACATGAATTTCTTTTAACTAAATATGCAGGTTTAAAAAAATATACTTCTGTGTACTGATTTTAAGAAAGGCAGTGATGTTTATAGTTAGGTACATTCGTGCAACGATTGCGTTTTTTCCCGCAAATGCGCTTTTGTTAAATCATCCCCCGTTTGGCGAAGTTGGCTGTGTTTGTTAGGAAGAAATGGTCTTCACACAGTTCGCAACGAGCCAGGCGGCCCAAACTGCTGCATATACCCTGACTCTGTTGCACAGAATGCAAGAGAAGTGACACAATTTCCCTAGTTAAAATAAATTCATGTTAGCAGGCAATATTAGCTAAATATGCAGGTTTAAAAATATATACTTGTGTATTGATTTTAAGAAAGGCATTGATGTTTATGGTTAGGTACACATTGGTGCAATGACAGGGATTTTTTCGCGAATGCTCTTGTTAAATCACCCATTTGGCGAAGTAGGCTGTGATTCAATGATTAATTAACAGGCACCACATCGATTATATGCAACGCAGGACAAGCTAAACTAGTAATATCATCAACCATGTGTAGTTAACTAGTGATTATGTTAAGATTGATTGTTTTTTATAAGATAAGTTTAATGTTAGCTAGCACCTTACCTTGGCTCCCTGCTGCACTCACATAACAGGTAGTCAGCCTGCCACACAGTCTCCTCATGGAGTGCAATGTAATCGGCCATAATCGGTGTCCAAAAATGCCAATTACCGATGTTATGAAAACTTGAAATCGGCCCTAATTAATCGGCCATTCCGATTAATCGGTCAACCTCTAATAGGGGCAGCAATCTTAAAGAAGAAAGGGTTGAAACCATCTGACCCAGATGGTTTAATGGGGTCAAGTTTCAGGAGCTCCTTTAGCTCCTCTGCCTGCAGGGAGAAATTTTGTAGCGGGGCACGGGGAAAAAAGTGAGATGCATCAGGGATAGTCGCGTTAGAAGGGGTGGGAGATGAGGAAATGCTGGATGTGCAAGGAGATATGGCTGAGTCAAATATGAATCCTGACTTAATGAAGTGGTGATTAAAGAGCTCAGCCATGTGCTTCTTGTCAGTAACAACCACATCATCAACTTTAAGGGACATGGGCAGCTGTGAGGAGGAAGTTTTATTCTCAAGGTCTTTAACCATTTTCCAGAACTTCTTGGGGTTAGACCCACAGATAGAGAACTGCTCCTTAATGTAACTAACTTTGGCCGGAGTGCACTTACTTATAATTTGCCTGAACGAGAGTCAGTCAGCCTGAGTATGCGTGTGCTGAGCCTTTCCAAATGCATTTCTTGAGGTGGAGTAACTCTGCAAGATCACGGTCGAACCAGGGGCTGAACCTGTTTTTAATTCAAATTTTCTTTATGGGGGTTAACAATACCACTGAAAATATCGAAAAAGAAGGTACAAGAGTCTTCGGCAGAGGGGATCAAGCTGATTCTAAACCATTTTATAGAGGCCAGTTCATGAACAAAGGCTTGCTCATTAAAGGCTTGCTCGTTTTTTAGCAAGCGTCTATGACAAATCAGGACAGGTCGTTTCACTGAGCAGCCATTACGAACACATGCTGTTAAACAGTGATCACTAAGGTCATTAAAGAAAACACCAGACTGATACGTATCAGGATTATTTGCGAGGATAACATCAAGGAGAGTAGCCTTTTCTCTGTGTTTGGAGTCATACTTTGTGAGATTGGTAATCATGTGAGAAATGTTTAGGGGCCCGGAGAGAGCTTAGGGCAGGTAGGGTACAGACCGGTGCTGATGGAGGACGATAGCACGCAGCAACAGTCAACAAAGAGCTATTTGAAAGTTAATTTATTATTATTATTTTTTTCACCTTTATTTAACCAGGTAGGCTAGTTGAGAACAAGTTCTCATTTGCAACTGCGACCTGGCCAAGATAAAGCATAGCAGTGTGAACAGACAACAACACAGAGTTACACATGGAGTAAACAATAAACAAGTCAATAACATGGTAGAAAAAAGAGAATCTATATACAATGTGTGCAAAAGGCATGAGGTAGGCAATAAATCGAATAATTACAATTTAGCAGATTAACACTGGAGTGATAAATCATCAGATGATCATGTGCAAGAAGAGATACTGGTGTGCAAAAGAGCAGAAAAGTAAATAAATAAAAGCAGTATGGGGGTGAGGTAGGTAAATTGGGTGGGTAGTTTACAGATGGACTATGTACAGCTGCAGCGATCGGTTAGCTGCTCGGATAGCAGATTTTTAAAGTTGTTGAGGGAGATAAAAGTCTCCAACTTCAGAGATAATGCTTAAAACCAGCACATCAAATTGTTTGGGGACAGACTTTGTGGAGACAACCGAGCACTGAAGGTGATCCTTGGTAAAGATTGCCGCTCCCCCACCTTTGGAAGATTTGTCTTGCCGAAAAAGGTTATAACCAGAAAGGTTAACATCAGTAATCAAAACACTATTCCTTAACCAGGTCTCAGGAATAACCAATACATTTGGATTGGAGCTGTGAACCCACACTTTCAATTGATCCATTTTAGGTAATAAGCTTCTAGTGTTAATGTGCACAACATCCAGGCTTTTACGGGAGCACAAGTCAGAATTGGGGCTAGCAACAGTAGGTGGGCCAGGGTGTACATGCACATTTCCAGATATCATCAACAATAATACAATCTGCATCGCAGTGCTAACTGCGCCACCAGAGTCTCTGGGTTCGCGCCCAGGCTCTGTCGCAGCCGGCCGCGACCGGGAGGTCCGTGGGGCGACGCACAATTGGCATAGCGTCGTCCGGGTTAGGGAGGGTTTGGCCGGTAGGGATATCCTTGTCTCATCGTGCTCCAGCGACTCCTGTGGCGGGCCGGGCGCAGTGCGTGCTAACCAAGGGGGCCAGGTACACGGTCTTTCCTCCGACACATTGGTGCGGCTGGCTTCCGGGTTGGAGGCGCGCTGTGTTAAAGAAGCAGTGCGGCTTGGTTGGGTTGTGCTTCGGAGGACACATGGCTTTCAACCTTCATCTCTCCCGAGCCCGTACGGGAGTTGTAGCGATGAGACAAGATAGTAATTACTAGCGATTGTATACCACGAAAATTGGGGAGAAAATGGGATAAAATTTATTTTAAAAAACAATTAAAAAAAAAAAAATAATACAATCAAGGCACGGCAGAGGACAGGGAGAGATCTGCAGTGCTGATTTATGACATCTGAAAGTGCATCAGTTGGCAACAAGATCATATTGTACAGCAATTTCATCACGCAACATGAATACATAGCCGGCTAGAGGAGGTTAGAATAGGATGGGAGGCCAAAAGTCAGTGTAACCAATAGAGAGTCAAATACACTATTATACAAGTGTTAAATACACTATTATACAAAAGTGTGTGGACATCCCTTCAAATTAGTGGATACTGCTATTTCAGCCACACCCGTTGCTGACACGTGTATAAAATCAAGCACACAGCCATGCAATCTCCATAGACAAACATTGGCAGTAGAATGGCCTTACTGAACAGTTCAGTGACTTTCAACGTGGCACTGTCATAGGATGCCACCTTTCCAACAAGTCAGTTAGTCAAATTTCTGCCCTGCTCGAGCTGCCCCAGTCAACTGTAAGTGCTGTTACTGTGAAGTGGAAACATCTAGGAGTAACAACGGCTCAGCCGTGAAGTGGTAGGCCACACAAGCTCACAGAACGGGACCAGTGAGTGCTGAAGCACGTAAAAATGGTCTGTCCTGGGTTACAACACTCACTACCGAGTTCCAAACTGCCTCTGGAAGCAACGTCAGCACAATAACTGTTCGTTGGGAGCTTCATGAAATGCGTTTCCATGGCCGAGCAGCCGCACACAAACCTAAGATTACCATGCGCAATGCCAAGCGTCGTTGCGATTGGTGTAAAGCTCGCCGCCATTGGACTCTGGAGCAGTGGAAATAGGTTCTAAATCACACTTCACTATCTGGCAGTCCTGCGGATGAATCTGGGTTTGGCTGATGCAAGGAGAATGCTACATGCCCAAATGCAACTGTAAAGTTTGGTGGAGAGGGAATAACAGTCTGGGGCTGTTTTCCATGCTTCGGGCTCGGCCTCTTAGTTCTAGTGAAGGGAAATCTTAACACTACGGCATACAATGACATTCTAGACGATTCTGGGCTTCCAACTTTGTGGCAACAGTTTGGGGAAGGCCCTTTCCTGTTTCAGCATGACAATGCCCCCGTGCACAAAATGTGGTCCATACAGAGATTATTTGTCGAGATGAGTGAAGAACTTGACTGGCCTGCATAGAGCCCTGACCTCAACCCCATCGAACACCTTTGGGATGAATTGTTTGACGATGGTGTCCACATACTTTTGGTTATGTAGTGTGACTGTATTATTTTGCCTCTGTGTTCTTCTGCCTGAACTTGACCTTGACCTGACGGAGCCAATCATTGAGTTTCCAGATCCAGTCTGACCCCTGTTGTCTGACGTCTCACCCCGTCACAGAGGCAAAATAATACCCATAAATCCTGGCGGCAGGCCACTTTTGACATGACGGAGTCCCTGCTGATTACACCATCACGGTGAGGTGACAATGATGCCAGGCCATCCACTTTTCCCCTCCCCTCTAAGCTTGTCAACACAGCCAGACCTCACAGCCCGTTCACAACCAGAGATCCAATGTACTCAGCCAATCATACTGGTTGTTTACCCACGATCATATGCAAACAAATGACTTTTATGTGGCAATGTAGGCCATTTCTGATGAGTGTTTTTACAATAGATTGAAACAATCATAAGGATATTTACATTACATTTAGTAGACACTCTTATCCAGGAGTGAGTGCATACATTTTCGTACTGTTCCCCCGTGGGAATCAAACCCACAACCCTGGTTTTGCAAGTGCTTAGCTCTACCAACTGAGCCACTCGGGACCACATAAGGAAATTTGCAATGTCAAAGAATTTCTCTACTGTAAAGTGGTGAAGCTGTCGTCAGCTGACAGAGGGGAAAAAAACATGACACACAATGGAATTGCTGAGACTATTAGTCAGTGTCATCGATACCAAAGCATTTCCACCCGATGCAAATATTCACCAAAACCCAGTGTGATGTTTTCCTAATGGAGCGTGGGATGTGGGGAGTTTCTATTGGACTAAAGCTGTGTAATGCTTATGCCAGCAGCGCATTATAAGCAGGTGCACAGCTCCTCTCGCGGAATGATTTACAGCTCATATCCTTAGTCAATAGCAGTCACACCTGATAAATGCCTGGCCTGTGCTCCACTCACACACACACACACACACGCGGTCAGAGAGCTTGGGTGCCGTTGCTTGGTGGAATAAACAGCACCATCAGACAGAGAGCCAGATGAGTGGAGGATAAGAGGGAGCTGTCACTCTCTGTGAGTGGAGCTGTGGCTGAGGAAGTGAACTGGATGTTTGTCTCATGCATCTCTTCCTTCCTCTGTTCTCTTGTTCTCTCCTCTCCTCTCCTCAGTTGGGAGTTGATTTGTGTTGAATTGTAGGCCTACAGATTTGATCAGGTGTTACAGTAGAACTGCAATGCTAATGAGGATGATGATGACAACCATGCATCATCATCTCTTTTTTATTATTATTATTATTATTATGCTATTTTATTAGGATCCCCATTAGCTGTTGCAGAAGCAGCAGCTACTCCTCCTGGGATCAACAGAAATGACATACAACAAAAACAAAACAACGACAATAAATGCATTAACTCAACAACAACAACAAAACAACAACTAAAATGATCATATGACTGGCAATCAGGAGCACGTTTAACTTGAGACCTGTCTTTTGTCTACGTAGTCAGGCCCATCATTATCTCTTTTATAACGCCCCATCCTGTACTCCGTCAGCCTTGCAAACGGATTCGCTGCTGGTCTCCGGCTCTTGTCCACACTGAGTCTTAAGTGTGGGAGTTGTATACTATAGCAGTGTACTACAGACAAAGTCTGAGCCTTGGCTGTCAGCTCCAATCTAGGGCCATCCTCTCAGACACTAATCTCCCAGGCAGAACACACTCACACCGGTGACAGGACAATTAGCAGCACAATTTCGAGCTAATAGCCCTGATTTCACTGCAAGGCCAGTGGACCTCACTGGTGTGGTTATACTGTAGTAGGCCTACTAACATCAAATGCTTGACGTAAAGCATTTGGTTTAAGGACTACTGTGGGGTTACTGTGGATTATGTTGTAGTGGATTAGAACCATAACATGGATATTTATGACTAAATAACCAGAAAATATATTGGATTAAAGTTTGTGGCATATTTCTGTCGGGTTTTATTGTGACACTGCATTTAGGCCGGATGTACACAGCACATCATCCTTTTGAGAGATGAGCCATTTTATCTACATGCATTGTTCCAGTAATGTCCATTGAGGGAGGGGAAATGAGTGTAAGGTTTCCTCTCCTCTAATAGGGATTTAGACAGTTCCACACAGGGGATGAGAGAACTGTAATGCCCCCTCTAAAAGACACTCTGTGTGTGTGTGTGTGCGTGCGTGCGTGCGTGCGTGCGTGCGTGCGTGCGTGCGTGCGTGCGTGTGTCGCACGCCTCGTCACCAAGCAGCATACATAGATTACACCTGTCCTCTCCTCTCATTGTGCGGTCTGGGACACAGAGTCCCATGGGGCTGCACTGCCTCACTGTTCACACCCAAACAACCCTCACAAACACACCAGCTCATGGAAATGGTTCATCTCATGATTCATCGAAGGTGTTATGAATGCCAATGTCAAGTGCAGTATTAGGCCTACCAAATAAATAACCCATCCCACAAGAGATAAAAACATAGATTTTGTTGTGTGTGTTGTGTAGTGTTCACTTAAGTGATCAGGCTACTGCAGAATGATGGATAACCAGCTCAATGTGTGTTTGTTCCTTCCTGTGGTGGATGAATACAGCCTTTGAGTGGCTGGCGACTCTGTGAGTTATTTAGGAGGCCATTGTTTGGTGATCCTTCATGACGAAGACTTGTTGATTTCCCCACTCATCTTCAGCCCCCTTTTGTCTGCTGTCTGCTTTGCTTATGCGTATGTCACAGACAGTCATGGGGCTGCTGTAGCTGTTCTGTATCACTCCCTGCTGTGAATAAATTCAGCTGGACAGCTTCAGACTCTGGCTTAACGTCGTCCCGGGGCATCTTCTTAATGTGGCCTTCTCCTCCAAAGTGCTGACACTGAAAAGGCACCCTGTAATCAATTGGATCCCAAATCCCACTTGATCTCTTGAGAGTGGGTGGCTTTGCAAGAACCCTGGGTAATATGTGACTATCAAGCCCAGAATAAGCCAATATATTATCTCCACTAGGTCTGTCTGTCTGTCTCAACAAAACATTGAAGCAGTCAGTAGGCAGGTCAACCAAGCACCAGTCACCATAGCTCTTCTGGGCTTCACTAAACCACTACTGCCTCATTCCCACACTAGCCTGATAGCTGCACTGTATGTTTTCTACTTCTCATCCCATTTTAGTGACATTTTCAGCCCTCTGTTAATGGGAGCCATTGGAAAAAAAAGTAATCCTCCCAGACAGAGAGTCTAGTTAGAGAGAGATAAGATAAGACCAGACAGTCTTTGTTTCGAATCGCTCTTTTTCAGATTTCAAAAGTAGAGCTGGACCTGAGGACATGACCTCCTAACTGAGTGATGATGGGGCATTATGAATGATGGATTTTGGTCCAGCCAGAGGACATGCTGCACACTCTAGGGCTGTTTTAATCCCTTTGGCGTTGGACTATTTTAGTTGTTTAGAAAGACTCTAAATAATAGATTTAGCTTCCAAAAATATCCCTAATACATACAGGTCGGGGAATATTCGGAGGTCTTGTGGTCAACCATGCTGCCTAATTTACTATTTGACATTCACATATTGTACACATTGTACATATTTCCATCTCTGCCACGCCCACCATTTGGAAATATGACCATGACTCTATCCTCTTGATTCCTGCTTCCAAGCAAAAACTCAAACAGGAGGTACCAGTGACACACTCAATTCGGAAGTGATCCAATGAAGCAGATGCTGAACTACAGGACTGTTTTGCTAGCACAGACTGGAATATGTTACGGGATTCCTCCGATGGCATTGAGGAGTTAACTACCACAGTCACTGGCTTCATTAATAAGTGCATCGACGATGTCGTCCCTACAGTGACCGTACGTACGTATTTCCACGACTTCCGCCGAAGTTGGTGCCTCTCCTTGTTCGGGCGGTGTTCGGCGGTCGTCGTCACCGGCTTTCTAGCGGCCACCGATCTACGTTTCTTTTTCTAATGTTGTTTTGTCTTGATTGTACACACCTGGTTCCCATTACGTTAATATTAGTTTCCCTATTTAACCCTCTGGTTCCCAATATGTTTTGTGCGTGTTTGTTCCTTGTTGAGTGTTAGACTGATGTGTTATGGTGTGTTTTCCCTGCGTGGGTTTCTTTTCGAGTAAAGTACGTCATTTTACTCAGTTCTGTGTCCTGCGCCTGAGTCCGTTCTCACCGCTGCACACTGACACTTGACAACGTATCCCAACCAGAAACCATGAATTACAGGAAACATCCGCACTGACCTAAAGGTTAGAGCTGCCCCTTTCAAGGAGCGGGACACTAACCCGGACGCTTATAAGAAGTCCCGCGTCAATACAGGACTAAGATCGAATCCTACTACACTGGCTCTGATGCACGTCGGATGTGGCAGGGCTTGCAAGCTATCACGGATTACAAGGAGAAATCCAGCCACGAGATACCTAGTAACTGTAGGAGATGAAGAAAGCGCATGTAGACTCAATTAGCCTAGCTGGCTAGCTAATTTAGCTAGCTACAGTATCTTTGCCAACTAGCTTCTCTTGGTTTGATGTAGTCAAGACAGGTACTACGTAATCATAGTAGAAAGAGGTGGAAGGGAAGCGCTACTAAGGTACACAATAGTACATTTTGGTAGACAGAAGGTGCTCTTTGGTAAAAGGGGTGAATTGGTCATCAAAAACAAAGGAGGACCAAGGCACTCTTCATATAATGAATTAAAATGCCTTTATTTGTATGGCATGTTCAATAGAAACACGGTTTTAAAGGCCATGCAGCCGAAACGCGTCGGATTTTTAAAACCTTATTTCTCGTGAACATGCCATACAAATAAAGGCATTTTAATTCATTATATGAAGAGTACTACGTCATCATATTGGATGATAAATAACCTAGGTATGACAAGCTAGAAGTTGGTCTACTAGCGCAAGTCTGCTTGGTTGGTGGCTGCCTATCCCTCCCTCCTCCTTGCTCCCATTTCAGTCACTCAAAGTACATACACCGCAAGGCCCCTCCTCCACCTGCTCGAACTTGCGCTGTATCAGCTCTGGTTAATAAAATAACTTACAAATGGACTTTAATGCTAATTCCCTCAATCGGATCCGACCACGTCTATATGGAACTGGACGTCTTCGGGTCCGTTTGGGAACGGGTCTCTATATTGAAACATGTATTTATACATATTTGTCAGGGTGGGAAAGCCCCAGGTCCATTACGGAACAGGTCCAACTTTTTAGACCTCTACTTGAGGCCCGACATAACAATCCCTGTCACAACAGACAATGCCAGGAGGATTGTTTATGAAGTCACAGAAACTGGTTTTGGGCCACAAATAGGGTGCTTTTTAATTTAGCATATTTTGCACCAAAAAAATCAAAATAACTACAGTAACTGTTGGCTTTTCATTTTTTCGCTGTACCGTAACTGAATCCGAACCGTGACCCCAAAACTGCCAGATGTACCGAACTGTGGGTTTGGTTAACCATTACACCCCTACCCTACGGCTGCATGTTAATTGCATTGGCAGGTCTAAAAGATGGCTCTGCCTGTGATTTAGGTCCACGCTGACAACCATACCGCAACCCTTTTTCTGAGGGTACTATACATTTTCCGGCTGTTCCTTGACTCATTAGCACTGATGAAGTTTAACATTGAGATTGACCTTGAGCTACACCTTCTGGTTGTTGGCTCTGTTTCCACAATGTATCTTTTCATCCAATTCACCACCGCAGATGTTGCCCCTTATGTTTTGCACTGTTGGGTACATTGCTGTTTTGTAGTGTCTGCTCTGCTTCTGCTAACAACTGAACAGATGTACAGTACAGCAGCTGTCCAGCACTTGTGATGGCTGATCTAACCACTCCTCTCCTGTGGTCTCTAGCAGGGCCGTACCAGCCCCCCCGAGGCAGCCCGAGCAGCAACAGCGGGCGTGGTGCCGCGACCATCCACTGTCTCCGCTGCCGGGAGGTCTGCAAGGGAGAGGTGGTGCGTGTGCAGAATTTCCACTTCCACGTCAAGTGCTTCACCTGCCAAGGTAAGACCCTCAGCTTCCTTTCTGTCTGTCTGTCTGTCTGTCCGTCCGTCCGTCCGTCCGTCCGTCCGTCTGTCCGTCCGTCCGTCCGTCCGTCCGACCGTCTGCCCGTCTGTCCGTCTGTCTGTCTGTTCTCTAGACAGCCCGGCCTCCACCGTACAGCAGCACTCAGCCAGTCCCATTAGAAACCATTAGCTGTCAGAGAGAGAGACAGAGATTATGTGTCTCCATGACACCCCCTGGGCTGCTCAAAGTCTGTGATCAGGAGAAAAACACACAGCCTAAATAAAGGAATAGCAAGGGAAGCCTGCTGAGAGCTCACCATATCAGACAAGAAAATAAAGACATGCTCAACTTCCATCTTGCAATTTATTTCCTTATTATTAAACCTATAAATGAGCATTTAATATTTCCCGAATGTTCTTTTCTACGTATTTCACCTAAGACACGAAAAGCATCTTGTAGTGCCTTTAACAGTGTATTTGTAAGGAGAAGAATAGGCAAGCCATTTCACCTCCCATTGTCAGGAAGGATTTCCAAAATGCCGGCGCTCACGTGGTCTTGTTTATTATGCAAGCTGTTGCTGTGGTAACGGTGTTAGGGGGCAACCTGCCTTAAATGATGGTTCCTCTCTCCGCCAGTATCAACCAATAGGAGCCCTTCCTGCACGCTCTGGAGCACAGCAATCGGGTTTGCCATTACAACGTATAGAAATCTCCCTTTATCTCTCTTCTCTGACTCGCTCCTTTTCTTCCTGTTTGTCTGTTTATCTCTCGCCCCTCTCCCTTCTCTTTCGTTCATTATCTGTTCAGTCTCTCTCTTTCTTTCTCTCTCTCTCTCTCTATCTTCCTCTCTGTCTCTATTTCTCTATCTCTCTCTCTCTCTCTCTCTGTATCTATCAGTTCCTGCCTACTGTATTTTTCTCTTTCCTCTTGTTTCCACCATTGGAGCCAGCAGTAGCACTCCCTCCACCCACACTCTCTCAGTCACGGTGCCCTACCAAGGCTAGTGAGAGTCTGAGAGCTGCAGACTGAGGGTGCTGATCTGACAGCTCCAGCTCCACCACCACAGACACCTCGGCTCCTGGCTGATCTGCCCTCCTCAGCCTCTCCTCCTACAGCAGAGAGGAGACTGGGCCCTGGGATGCGTGCTGGGGGGTATGCTGGTGGAGATCCTGCTGAGGATCAGGCCAGTGTGTGTATGGGGTGGGGGGGGGGGGGATGATGAGGGTGTGTAGTGGTCGGGGGGCTAGTGTTTGGTTGTGGAGGATGTGGATTGTGTGTAGGGTAAGGTAGGGCAGCTGGTTGGTTGTGGAGGATGTGGATTGTGTGTAGGGTTAGGTAGGGCAGCTGGTTGGTTGTGTAGGATGTGGATTGTGTGTAGGGTAAGGTAGGGCAGCTGGTTGGTTGTGGAGGATGTGGATTGTGTGTAGGGTAAGGTAGGGCAGCTGGTTGGTTGTGGAGGATGTGGATTGTGTGTAGGGTTAGGTAGGGCAGCTGGTTGGTTGTGGAGGATGTGGATTGTGTGTAGGGTAAGGTTGGGCAGCTGGTTGGTTGTGGAGGATGTGGATTGTGTGTAGGGTAAGGTAGGGCAGCTGGTTGGTTGTGGAGGATGTGGATTGTGTGTAGGGTAAGGTAGGGCAGCTGGTTGGTTGTGGAGGATGTGGATTGTGTGTAGGGTTAGGTAGGGCAGCTGGTTGGTTGTGGAGGATGTGGATTGTGTGTAGGTAAGGTAGGGCAGCTGGTTGGTTGTGGAGGATGTGGATTGTGTGTAGGGTAAGGTAGGGCAGCTGGTTGGTTGTGGAGGATGTGGATTGTGTGTAGGGTAAGGTAGGGCAGCTGGTTGGTTGTGGAGGATGTGGATTGTGTGTAGGGTAAGGTAGGGCAGCTGGTTGGTTGTGGAGGATGTGGATTGTGTGTAGGGTAAGGTAGGGCAGCTGGTTGGTTGTGGAGGATGTGGATTGTGTGTAGGGTAAGGTAGGGCAGCTGGTTGGTTGTGGAGGATGTGGATTGTGTGTAGGGTAAGGTAGGGCAGCTGGTTGGTTGTGTAGGATGTGGATTGTGTGTAGGGTAAGGTAGGGCAGCTGGTTGGTTGTGGAGGACGTGGATTGTGTGTAAGGTTAGGTAGGGCAGCTGGTTGGTTGTGGAGGATGTGGATTGTGTGTAGGGTAAGGTAGGGCAGCTGGTTGGTTGTGGAGGATGTGGATTGTGTGTAGGGTAAGGTAGGGCAGCTGGTTGGTTGTGGAGGATGTGGATTGTGTGTAGGGTAAGGTAGGGCAGCTGGTTGGTTGTGGAGGATGTGGATTGTGTGTAGGGTAAGGTAGGGCAGCTGGTTGGTTGTGGAGGATGTGGATTGTGTGTAGGGTAAGGTAGGGCAGCTGGTTGGTTGTGGAGGATGTGGATTGTGTGTAAGGTTAGGTAGGGCAGCTGGTTGGTTGTGGAGGATGTGGATTGTGTGTAGGGTAAGGTAGGGCAGCTGGTTGGTTGTGGAGGATGTGGATTGTGTGTAGGGTTAGGTTGGGCAGGTGGTTGGTTGTGGAGAATGTGGATTGTGTGTAGGGTAAGGTAGGACAGCTGGTTGGTTGTGGAGGATGTGGATTGTGTGTAGGGTGAGGTAGGGCAGGTGGTTGGTTGGTTGTGGAGAATGTGGATTGTGTGTAGGGTTAGGTAGGGCAGGTGGTTGGTTGTGGAGGATGTGGATTGTGTGTAGGGTTAGGTAGGGCAGGTGGTTCCAGACACAGGAGTTAGATGGTTGGAGTCTTACAATGTTTATTAATCCAAAAAGGGGTGGGCAAGAGGATGGTCGTGTGCAGGCAAAACGTCACAACCAGTTCAGAGTCCAATAGGTCCTGAAGGGCAGGCAGATTCAAAGTAAGGGCAGGCAGGATGATCAGGCAGGCGGGAAGGTAGTCCAGAGTCAGGCAGTGGTCGAAACCGGGAGGACTAGAAAAAGAGAATAGAAAAGGAGTGCGTGGAAAAACACACTGGTTGACTTGACTAAACATACAAGATGAACTAGCACAGAGAGACAGGAAACACAGGGATAAATACACTGGGGAAATAAGTGACACCTGGAGGGGGTGGAGACAATCACAGGGACAGGTGAAACAGATCAGGGCGTGACAGTGGTTGGTTGTGGAGGATGTGGATTGTGTGTAGGGTTAGGTAGACCTGGTGGACAGCAGGTGTTTTTCCTAACCTGCCGCAGGTCTCAGGCGTTGAGCTCAGAAACACAGTCTATCCACCTGGTAGCCCACTGTGAGCTGATCGTGTCTGTCTGCCTTTCAGAGCAGATGTTTCCCACTGTAGTCTCACGGCTTTAGGCTGAGCACACCATGCCTGGTCTGCTACACTGTGCATTTGTTTTACACTGGCCGTCATTAATCCTCATGACGAATCTAATCTCCACCTGTGTACTCCTCCCACACACAGCAGATTTTTTGAAAGTTGTGTTACAGCAGCGGTACTGAGTTGGTGAAAGTGTGCCTGACCTTTTAACCGAGCCAAACAACAAGCCTATGCCCCTGTGTTGGAGTGGGAGTAAAATGGAATTAGGGAAGGGAAAAAAAACATTTCGTAAAAGCCTCGTTGTTGTTTTTTTTTGTCACGCACGTTTGAAGTCCTCTGCTCGGGTTGGGATGATGTCCCTTTTCAGTGTGTTGTGTGCTAGCTGGGAGGGAGACAGTGAGAGAGGGTGGGATGCAGCGATGCGCGGGGAACATCCATGCCAAGATGCCAATACAGACGGTCTGTGTTCCGACAGCCCAAGCATGAAATTGATTTTCCCTCACCACACAAAAAGCCATTGATGAGTCTTGTGGTCGCCGAACGAGCCATCATCCCACACTGGAAGCCAGTGGCCAGATGAAAACTGAAACGCAAATGTTTCATATTATACCTTATCAGTGTGAGGAAGCGTAAAGAAATACAATGACATGAGCACCTGGAAAGAACTGACCATGTGGAAACAGAATACCTAATATAGAATCCTGGAGTCAGCAGTCTATCCAGTATCCATAGTCAGCAGGTACCTAA
Source organism: Salvelinus fontinalis (assembly GCF_029448725.1). Classification (NCBI taxonomy): domain Eukaryota; kingdom Metazoa; phylum Chordata; class Actinopteri; order Salmoniformes; family Salmonidae; genus Salvelinus; species Salvelinus fontinalis. The sequence continues at coordinate 56,397,497 of NC_074666.1, forward strand.
CCAAATCAGCCTCTTAGTCTGGGCCCTCTCTGGCCCTCTCTCGTTCTCTCTGGCCCGCATGGGTCTTCCCTGGCCCTCACTGGCCCTCTCTGGCCCTCACTGGCCCTCACTGGCACTCCCTTTCTGAATGATGTCAGGTCTGGTGTAGAAGCAGACCTGACACAGAGGGTTAGCACAGAGATTTAGCACAGAGGGTCTCATCTCTCCAAGACAATAGTTACTGTTGTTGCAATATTGTGGGCACTAGATTGTCTATGTTAATCCAGTATTCCTAAGAACAGGGTTTCCCAAACTCGGTCCTGCCCTGCCCCTATCACTAAACAGCAGATTCAAATAATCAAAGCTCGATGATGAGTTGGTTATTTGAATCAGCTGTGTAGTGCTAGGGCAAACACCAAAATGTGCATCCGGGGGGGCCCAGGACCGAGATTGGGAAACCCACGCCTTAGAACACCACAGAGTTGCGTACAAAGATGGAGGAGAACAAGTGAGAATTGCCTCTGAAGATGGCTGGCAGGTAGCCTAGCAGCTAAGATTGTTGGGCCAGTAACCTAAAGGTTGCTGGTTCGAATCCCCGAGCCGACTCGGTGAAGAATCTGTCTAAGTGTCCTTGAGCAATGCACTTAACTCTTAATTCTCCTGTAAGTCACTCTGGATAAGAGCATGTACTCAAATGTAAGATAAAGAGAGAGAGCAAACTTCCCCTGTAGGTGTATGTGAAGCAGTTTGGAGGTCATCTGTTTTAGGAGGCCTAGATTTTAGAAGAAGGTATGTTTTATTTTGTGTTTTATTCAGATTAGCTGGTTGTTGAAGCAGCAGCTACTCTTCTTGGGGTCCACACAAAACATAAAACATGACTTAATACAGAAGAACATCAATAGTCAGGAACAGCTCAAGGACTGAACTACACAAATGTAAAATAAGAACAGTAGATAGCCTTGGAATTCATTATTGATTTGGAGACTGCGAAGAGACCCCTGGTGGCATGTCTGGTGGGGTAAGTATATATTAGTTGATTTATACAAACGTTTTGGAATTTTCAACACAATAGTGTTTCTCACAAAAACAAAAATGTATGCAGTCAACCTCTCTTCTACTTACATTAATTTTTTTTTTTTACATTTTAGTCATTTAGCAGACGCTCTTATCCAGAGCCATATACATTTGGTGCGTTTCTCTTAAGATAGATGGTGGGGCAACTACATATCACAGTCGTAGTAAGTGAATGCACTGTAAGTCGCTCTGGATAAGAGTGTTTGCTAAATGACCAAAATGTCATGTAAATATTGTTCAGGGTCATGCCAAGGTTCTTTGCACTCTGGGAGGGGGACACCATGGAGTTGTCAACTGTGATGGTGAGAGACTGACATGCATACTGTTGACATTAGCCTTCTGTGTACATTGAAGGGCAAGACATGCTGCTCTGTTCTGGGCCAGTTGCAGCTTTTCTCGGTCCTTCTTTGCAGCACTTGACCATATCACTGGGCAATAATCCAGATTAGATTAAACTAGAGCCTGCAGGAATTGTTTGGTCGAGTGTGGTGTTAAAAATGCAGAAAATGTCTTTATCACAGACAGACCACTCCTCATATTTACAACGATTGAATCAAAATGCCTTGACCATGACCATTTACAGTGGTAAGGTGACACAACATATATTACCAGATTCAGCCGCGGTCTAGAATTTAGGTAACCAAATCCTTTTAGTTTTATATATGTTCAGGACTAGGTTATTACTCGCCACCCATTCCAAAACCGACTGCAACTCTTTGTTTAGCGTTGCGGTGATTTCACTAGCTGAAATGGGGCCATTAGTGCAGTGATTTCGCTAACTACATATGGGCGTTATTGTCCTCAGGCAAAGACACTTGGAGAAACAAAAATGCGTTAATAGACCAGAAAGAGAGTACCAAACCTCTCTGACAATAACAACTCATTTTCAGTTTCCCCTCCCACTCAGACCACTCCCAGACAGTCCTAGCAAGATTATTGCTTGAGAAATTTCTCTTTGCTAAGTTTTTTTTTTTTTTTACCATTTTAATTGAAACAATCACAGTAAGGTACTTAATTGTCACCCAGAAATGTTTTGATATTGAGATGAAAACAGCTGCATTGGCCCTTTAAGGATTGAAGTAATTAATACTTTATAATATTGATTCAGTAGTTTTCCCTCAACAAGGGCTAATGATTCTCCGTTGGCCATCGACGTTCTGTTTAGATGAAATCTTCTACCGTATCAAGCCATGAACTCTTAAGTGCACTAATGAATCAACCATCTCTTCCAACTGGGTCTGTAGAGACTTCTCTTTTTTGCCTCTGTGTTTCTAGCTTTGAACCTCACCGATCCACAGAGCCTATCTGTGTCAGAGACAATGCAATCTCTTGTTAGTTGTTGGGAGATGTGTTGGGAGATGTGAGTGAGCGTCCTTGGACAAACTCCAGGCAGTAGAATGAGAGTCCGCTGGGACCTGGCTGGGATTGAAGTGGGGAGGAGGCCAAAAAGGACAGGGAGGAGAGGCAAAAAAAGTAATTTCTATACAAACAGTGTCTGCCAAGCCATATATTCCCATTAGGCACAACTTGTGAGGACAGTATGAGTGGTGCCTCTAGAATGGAGGCTGTGGGATGGAAAAGGAGAGGAGCAGGGCTGGACCTTCCCACTGTCTCTGTCTGTCTGTCCTGGGGGTATGGGGTGGAAGTCATCTGTCGGCCCATGGCGAGGAGGACAGAAGAGAAAAAAACAGGAGGGAGCTGCCAGTCTGTAGCCAGTCATACTGCAGAAATAGACCAGTAGCCTGCAGCTCCCACATTCATCTGATAAAAAAACAAGCACACTCAGACACGCACGCGCTCACACACGCGCACACACACACACAGACACTCACCCACACTGGTCCAGTCTTCTTGGCATATACTGTAACTATTGTATCTAGATGAAAGAAGATAAAATGAACATTGTCATGAGGAGGGGAATTTTTTTGACTCATTGACGTTTATGATGCTATTTATAGGGATGCAACGTATCACATCTCTCTTTTTTTGTTACGGGGATCTAGTAGTGCACTTCTCTATAAATGGTCGCATACACAGATTTGCAGACGTTATCGCAGGTGCAATGAAATGCTGGTGTTTCTAGCTCCAAAAGTGCAGTAATACCTACCAATACAAAACAATACACACATAATCTAAAAAATTAAAAGAAAGAAATTAAGACATTTCTGAACGAGCAATGTCAGAGTCCATAATATATATATACTGTATGTCTACACACATGTGTATAGACATTATCGACAGTATATGAATAGGAAAGTTGGGTACAGCAGTAGTTATATAGGATGAGCCATGACTAGAATACAGTATATACTGTACATATAAAGTGGGTAAAACAGTATGTAAACATTATTAAAGTGAACAGTGTTCAATGACTGTATGCCTTTAGAAAGTATTCATACCCCTTGACTTATTGAACATTTTGTTCTGTTACAGGCTGAGTTCAAACTTGATGAAATATATTTTTCTCACCGATCGACATACAGTACAATATCCCATATTGACAAAGTGAAAACATGTTTTTAGTAATTTTTGCAAATCTATTGAAAATGAATTACAGAAATATCTAATTTACATAAGTATTCACACCCCTGAGTCAATACATATTAGAATCACCATTAGCAACGATTACAGCTCTGAGTCTTTCTAGGTAAGTCTCTAAGAGCTTTGCACTCCTGAATTGTCCAATATTTGCCCATTATTCTTTTCAAAATTCTTCAAGCTCTGTCAAATTTGTTGTTGATCATCGCTAGACAACCATTTTCAAGTCTTGCCATAGATTTTCAAGCAGATTTAAGTCAAAACTGTAACTCAGCTACTCAGGAACATTCACTGACTTCTTGGTAAGCAACTCCAGTGTAGATTTGGCCTTGTGTTTTAGGTTATTGTTCTGCTGAAAGTTGAATTAATCTCCCAATGTCTGATGGAAAGCAGACTGAATCAGGTTTTCCTCTAGGATTTTGCCTATGCTTAGCTCCATTCCGTTTCTTTTCTATCCTGAAAAACTCCCCAGTCCTTAACAATTACAAGCATACCCATGACATGATGCAGCCACCACTATGCTTAAAAATATGGAAAGTGGTACTTAGTCATGTGTTGTATTGGATTTTCCACAAATATAACACTTTGTATTCAGGACAAAAAGTGAATTGCTTTGCCACATTTGATGCAGTATTACTTTAGTGCCTTGCTGCAAACAGGATGCATGTTTTGAAATATTTTGTATTCTTTTCACTCTGTCAATTAGGTTAATATTGTGGAGTAACTACATATTGTTGATCCAATTTAAGTTTTCTCCTATCACAGCCATTAAAATCTGTAACTGTTTTCAATTCACCATCGGCCTCATGGTGAAATCTCTGGCAACTGAGTAAGGAAGGACGCCTGTATCTTTGTAGTGACTGGGTACATTGAAACACCACCCAAAGTGTAATTAATAACTTCACCATGCTCAAAGGGATATTCAATGTCTGCTTTTTAAAATTTTTACCCATCTACCAATAGGTGTTCTTCTTTGCGAGGCGCTTGAAAACCTCCCTGGTCTTTTTGGTTGAATCTGTGATTGAAATTCACTGCTCGACTGAGGGACCTTACAGATAATTCTATATGTGGGGTTCAGAGATGAGGTAGTCATTCAAAAATCATGTTAAACACTATTATTGCACAGAGTGAGTCCATGCAACATTATGTGACTTGTTAAGCACATGTTTACTCCTGCACTTATGCCATAACAAAGGGGTTGAGTACTTATTGACTCAAGACATTTCATCTTTTCATTTTTCATTCTTTTGTAAACTTTTTACAAAATAAACAATTTCACTTTGACATTATGAGGCATTGTGTGTAGGCCAGTGACACAAAACTTAAATTTAATCAATTTTAAATTCAGGCTATAACACAACAAAATGTGGAAACGGTCAAGGGGTGTGTGTCACGCCCTGACCTTAGAGAGCCTTTTTAATTCTCTATTTGGTTAGGTCAGGGTGTGATTTGGGTGGGCATTCTAGTTTTTCTATTTCTTCGTTGGCCGGGTATGGTTCCCAATCAGAGGCAGCTGTCTATCGTTGTCTCTGATTGGGGATCATGCTTAGTCAGCCTTTTTTCCACCTTTAGTTTGTGGGATCTTGTTTTTGGTTAGTTGCTGTGTTAGCGTTACAAAACTTTACGTGTAGTTTATTCTTTCTTGTTTTTGGTGTTCATTTAATAAATTGATGATGTACGCCAACCACGCTGCATCTTGGTCCAATCCATCTCTAAACGAACGTGACAGTGTGAATGCTTTCTGAAGGCAAAGAAGTCTCTAAAGTGCAGGGTAGAGTACCGGGTGGTAGCCGGATAGTAACAGAGACTAAGGTTCAGGGAGGATACTGTGCAGGGGCTCGGTTGGCTGAGGTCCTTGATGACCTTCTTGGCCTTCCTGTGACACTGGGTTCTGTAGATGTCCTGGAGGGCAAGCAGTGTACCCCCGGTGATGCGTTGGGCTGACCGCTCTGACCTCTGGAAAGCCCTGCGTTTGCGGGCGATAAAATTGCCGTACGGTGATACAGCCCGACAGGATGCTCTCAATCAGAGGCGTCATGCCCATAGGCGGCACAGGGGCACATGCCCCCTCAGATTTGGCTTTTTTTGTCTTGTTGTTTCTCTGTAATAGCTACCAAGAGGCCTTTTCACGCTATCAATCAAGTTAGAGTAGCTAGTTTGTCTAACTATTTTAGCTGGCATGCTCACTGTAAGGTTGGTAGAATTTAGAAAGCAAGAAATAGCTAAATAAGAATCACATTCCTTTCAATCTTTTAACCAGATTTTTAACAGCGATGCAGAGAAGCATATTTCTGGAAACACCAGTCAGGAGGATACAGACAGCTCAAGAGGTATGCTTAGATAGACATATCTTTGACATTGAATTAAGCATAATGATTATGGCGCTAGATTGCAGGGAAAATCTGTTTCAGGTGTTTGAAAAATGCAATATTCTCCAACTTCTGGACAGCCTCCTGACCACTGTCGTGACGTGACTTTCATTAATGTGATGACTGTTATTTATCGAACCAACTAACTATGTTTAATTGTTACCCGATTAAATTAATAATGTAACAATTAGAAATTTGGGGCATTAGAAATTAGAAATTTGGGGCACCACGGAAGAGGTTGTTTATAGAGTTACCATCTCCCGAATGAAACTCTAAAAGATATAAAAGTTATATATTGAAAACAGTCACTTATTAATCATTACCTCATATCAGTCTCATCAGAACATTGCATACTCCTTGGATCCGCAAGAACCCCAGCTTTACTTAAGATTCAGCACTACACCAAATTTGTTGAATTATTTATTTACTAACTAACTAAATAATAACACAGAATAACATGAACACTTAACACACGAGAAAAAGTCCTAACAACAGCAGGACTGCTGGAGAATTGGAGAAACTCCCGAAAAACAGGTGTGCCAAACTTGTAGCGTCATACCGAGGAAGACTTGAGGCTGTAATCTCTGCCAGAGGTGCTTCAACAAAGTATTTATTCAACATACAAAATATGAATTTCTCAAAACTACACCTTTGTTAATTTGAAGACATATTGTTTGGAACAATATACTCTACAAGTACAGTACATCACATTTCCAGAGTGGGCTCTCTGCTAATTCTGAAGGTATGATACATTTTATGATCACCACAATACAGTGAATGGGAAAGGGGATTCAAAAGGAACTCCCTCTGTTGGTGACTTGCTGAATGTGCAATCCTGAAGGAGGGCTGTGACTGGTTAATGGCCTATAATGTCAGTTTCTCTGTATAAAATGGGTCATATCATTAAAAGTACCAGAGAGTCCACTCTGGAAATGTGATGTGTTTGAAGAGAATATTGTTACAACCAATATGTCTAAAAATAAGCTAAATCAAAAAGGGTAGTTTTGAGATATAAAAATTTATATTTATAATATCTGATAAATGAATGTGAATATGTGTATTACAGAATTTAGGCATACTCAATATTTGAGAGAACACTGTAAGGAGTATAATGCCACCAAAATGTTGTCTGTATCATGTACAGTTCACAGATCAGGAGGCGCCTATTCTGTAGGTCTAAAATAGGCCTAAAATAGCCCATTTCAGCATGATTTAAAAAAATATTGTTTGTGATACAAATGTAGAAAACACGTTAAACATCCTTCCTCCCAATGACGTTCCTATGTGAGAATTGCCAGAACAATCTGAGATACCAAAAATATGTTCCTCTCCCGCTGTCTTGGATTCGCCCTCCTCTAAAAACTGGGCTAATATGATCTTGTATCTCTGACAACTTTCCACAGAAAGCCATGGAGAGAGATTTGGGTGTGTTTGTTTTTCGCCTGACTGACTGACTGACTGTCTGTCTGTGTCTTCAGATATACTGTAACTGCCTGGATGAGATGAGCCAAACAACATGTTTGTAGGATGCCAGCAGGAGGCCTCCTCTCCTTCCCCCCCATCTCTCTCCATCTCTCTACTCACTTTGCCAACAGTAAATATGGAAGAAGGGAGCTGTGTAAAGTCGTTATCATCCTTGTCTCTGTCTTTGCCAGGCTGGCAGCACTGCGGCCGCTGCTGCCGCTTTGTAGCCTACATCCCACTGGCTCTCCCCTCCAACAATGACTACAAGGTAGCAGATATGAACCCGTTTTTCATTGCGGTGATGCCTGCCATCGCTTCTCTCTTTCTCTTGTCCGTCTCCATTTCTTTCTCTCTCATATATCTCTCCATGTATTTTTCTCTCTCTTTTTCAGTCTCTCCGCTTTTCTCTCCCACACTAGGGAGCACTCACTGTATAGCAGAGGTCTTCACATGTACGGAATACAGCATTAGCTACAGGCAAAGGGTGGCTATTTGAAGAATCTGAAATATAAAATATATTTTGATTTGTTTAACACTTTCTTGGTTACTACGTGATCCCATATGTGATATTTCATAGTTTTGATGTCTTCATTATTATTCTACAATGTAGAAAATAGTGAAAAAAAATCTGAAAAACCCTTGAATGAGTAGGTGTTCTAAAACTTTTGACCATTAGTTTATATTGAACCAACCCGATATTGAAGCATATGGGGAATACAAGCCTGATGATTCTAATGATTTCAAATGAAGAGCCTACTGTGATGGAGTTGAAATGAAAGCATAATTGTTATTGAGGATCCAGTTGTACACTCCACCTCAGAAGAGGAGATGGAAGGCTCTGGGTTACAGTACCCACTTACCTGGGAGTAGCAATATCCCCCCTACTAATGACGGCCTGGCTTATGACCTATACTGCCCTTCACCCTGCCTCCTCTCCTCTCACCTCTCCTCTGATCTATTTCCCTCTTTCCCCGTCTGCTGTCTGTATGACTGGACTGGCTCCTGTGGTGTAGGACCCGGTTGTACATACTCTGTAGAAACCTTTTCTTTAAATCATTGCGGCATGTTTCTGTTCTCCTGTTTCTCTCCCCCTTTGCCTGTCTGGATCAGCAGATTGGGCTGGATCTGGAGCTGCCGGGAGGATGTGGACTGTTTGTTAATGTGCTTGTTCTCTGATCACGCTAAGAAAAAAGCGGGGGGGAAAAACATTTTCTTTGAATTGAAATCGAGGGAACCTACCCTGCAGTTGTTCAAAAAATGATGCAACTTTCGTACTATTGAGTATACGTGTATACTTGTTAATTTATGACCGCTCAATATCACTACTACGTTGCATTCCTAGATTAAACCATGTTTGGGTGATATAATGACATACTTAGGCCTATATGAATAGAAGTGAATGATTGGAAGAGAGATTGAATGTGTCAGTGCTTGTTTACAGTGGCAGGCTCCGTTAGGCATGAAGGTTCATGGGAGGATTATGAAGGTCACGCAGGTAATCAGGGTGCTGAGTCTCTTACTACGCTGTCATGGATCAGCTCCAAGCTCGTGTCTTGGCCAATCGAAATCACCAGAACGCTTAATGAGCCATTTGTTTGGCTCACGTGATTACGAACAGACTGAATGTAGACCTGGATTTAGTTTAGAACCAAGTTTGAACCTTTAACATGGTTCTAAAATGGTAATGTGGACGGGGCTTACTGTCTGTCTGCCCTCATACTAGACTGTTGGCTGGAATGTTAGAGGTGAGGGCTGAGGGGGGAATGTAAGACAGACAGGGAACTATTTAACATGGAGTGTAATGCACTGACAGGTCACAGGTCAGAGACCTCTTGACTCTCTGCCCCCACCCTCAGCCCTATACAGGTCCCCCAAGGTGTGACCTCTGTCCTGCTGGGTCAGTCCTGGTCAGTCCCAGCCCAGTGGGTGATGGGCGGGTGTACCTCTGACCCTCTCGCAAACAGCTGCCCATAATACGCCACAGCGTCACTGTCTCTGGCTACGTTTGTACTCCGACGGTCGCTTTTGATCGGCGTGTAATGTGTGCGGCATTCAGAGTTGGTGATTGGTGGAGACTATTCCTGGTTGCAAGGATAGTCGTCTGAGAGTGAGAGAGAGAGAATAATAGAAAGAGAGAGCGGAGAGAATAATAGAAAGAGAGAGGGGGGGGTGGTGGTAGAGGGGGTTCTGTTGCCATGGCAACCCCTGGCTGCCCCATGTTTCTTATCGCCAAGCCAGAGAGAGAGAGAGAGAGGTTTTTGCTGCCAGCATGTCTGGTGCTCTGTGTATGTGTGTGTGTGTGACAGCCAGGCCTGGGCTGTGGCTGCAGCTGGGACCTGGGACCAAGAGTCTGCATTGCACCGTAGTAGCCCTGGCTGGCCTGGCATGCTTCTCCCAGATTGGTGATAGATGGCCAGGATAATCCCTTTGCTTACTGCTCAGCAGGCCCAGAGCCAGAGCTAGGGATTAAGACATACTACTGCTGTCTGTCCATGTCCACTTTCCCTAATCTGTCTGCCAGAAGAATGTTCTGAAAAATGGACACAAGATGAAATATTTGGGAAACAAAAGCTCTGCTTTGAGAGGAAAACGTAAACATTGACCACAGGAGAGAGGACCGCAGAGACAATATGTACGTAATATGATGATAAACTGAAACTATATAGCCCAATACGATACTATATGGCAGGTTGAGAGGATTGTGGCGCCACCGTGGTGAAGTTGTGTGTGTGTGTGTGTGTGTGTGGTCTATGTAACACAAAGCCCGTCCAAGCATGCCAAATTGACACACACAGACAGGTGGGATTAGTGACTGCTCGTCCTCTCTGTTTGGGAATGCAAAGGCATCCTATGACCGGGCTGTGGGAAGTGCACTGTGGGAATCTGATGTCATGACTCTGTTCGCATGCTAGGCAATATCCTTGGATGTTCTTGGGGGTAGTAGGGTGCCTTTTGGAACCCATCCTGTGTGTCTCTGTGGGAAGCTGTTGGGAGGTGGGTCTGTGGAGATGCTAAATTCATCTGTGGTTGGGTCAACACTAGAGGTCGGCCGATTGCGATTTTTCAATGCCGATACCGATTATTGGAGGACCAAAAAAATCAGGAACCGATTAATCTGACGATTTTTATATAGATATTTGTAATAATGACAATTACAACAATACTAAATGAAGACGAACTTGGTTTCTTAACCTGTTCTAAACCCAGACTAACTCAGGTTCTAAACCTGTACATGTAGGTAGGGGTAAAGTGACTATGCATATGCAATTCCCTGATGTAGCGATGGAGAACTCTGAACTCCAAGGAGGTGTCATCTCAAGGGAATCCTTTTCTTGCCACCTCACCTCGTGGTGTCTTCTTAGAGTGGGATTTACTCACTGGGTTCCTGGAAATTAAATCCATTAGATTGACTCTGTATGCTAACTAGAATTGATGACTCTAGTCTAAACTGCTGCTCCACTAGGGAGTGAGTAATATGATTGCCTCTGGTTGAATGAAATGAAGAATCCAGGGGCTGAACAAGGCTGACATCATTCACAGCCTCATCTTACAGTCAGGCATCTTACTAACAAATGGAAGGATGCTTATCACTGTTATAAAGGCAACTCTTACACTCTCAGCTCTCTGGCAGTCCCTTCACCATCTCCCTTCCTGTGCCAAGGTGACACGGAGACTTGGGTTGTGTTCGCCTGGTGATATCTGCAATTCAGATCCTGCGGTATATGCGTCTCAAGGTGCTTGTTCATCTGCTACACTAGACACGTACAGCCCAGCCCAGCTCGTGGCTCTCCAGGAGCCGAGGTGGTAGAGCCATAGTGTTGTGCTCATGCCAAAAAGTTCATGAGGGATAAATCATCAGCACTCCCCTTTCTCTGCTGGTGTTGCTCTGTGAACAGCTGTTAGGAAGGTGGCGTACAGTAGGTAGCATCTGGTTGGCTCTGCTGCTGAAGCTCACGGTTGAAGTCTCAGGGCCTGAGTTAGTCTGGGTTTGGAACAGGTTAAGAACCTGAGTTAGTCTGGGTTTAGAACAGGTTAAGAACCTGAGTTAGTCTGGGTTTAGAACAGGTTTAGAACCTGAGTTAGTCTTGGTTTAGAACAGGTTTAGAACCTGAGTTAGTCTTGGTTTAGAACAGGTTTAGAACCTGAGTTAGTCTGGGTTTAGAACCACTCTGGGAACTCAAATCAAATCAAATGTATTTATTTAGCCCTTCTTACATCAGCTGATATCTCAAAGTGCTGTTCAGGAACCCAGCCTAAAACCCCAAACAGCAAGCAATGCAGGTGTATAAGCACGGAACTGCGCTCTTACACTACGATTATGCAGCCCATAGTTTAAGGAAGGGACAACTCAACTATATGTGGATATTAGGGCCGGCCAGACAACTCTATCTGTAGATGAATCCAGTCATCCATTCCTGTGCTGTAAATTGAGGGACAAACTAGATTTATGCTGACTCGTTGAAAATCTAGCATTGAATATTCGTAATGATGGTACTGTTCTTCATTTCCCATCCACAATCTCTTTTACTGGTATATTACATTATTTTATCGGCAATATCATTTCCCTTACAAGTACTACCCCAAAAGGTCTCCCTCCCACCTCCACTGTGACACAGCAGACAGTGCTGACTGGTTTGGTCCCCCACACATTCGTACTGCATCCTGAGTCAAACACACATCAAAGGGATCATCTGACGGGCTCAAAGGCGCCGGGGAGTGGAGGAGCGGAGGGAGCAGAGGCACGGTCGACACGTTTTGAACGCCAACGAGAGGCAGGCAAGCGGCACGGTCTCGGTGGGGACTAAATTAGTTGGGGCGGGCGGCGTAGCACTCACGCACCCATTAGCATTTGTTACGCTTGAATGGGGAAAGGTCGTTTCAGTCACGGCCGGGCGGCGACAGGAGAGGAATAATGCAGAGGAGAGATAGAGAGGAGAAGGTATAGTGATACCTTTCTGTGACTGTAGACCTGTACTGAACCCGGCCCTGCCAGAACACCACAGCTCATCTTGAAACCACTCAATTACAGTCTCTGGCTGATCTTCTAGCCTGAGTGATTTTCATTGTCAACCTCGACATATACTTAGAGCCCTGGATCTCTCTCTCTCGTTCTCTCTCTCTCCCTCTCTCTCTCTCTCTCTCTCTCTCTCTCTCTCTCTCTCCTCTTTCCATTCCTTCCCTCCATCCTCTGGGGTATTGTGTTAATCATTCTGGGTGAGTGTTTTCACAATGTCACTAATGAAACTCTATTGATTAGTAGTTTGCTCTGTACCTGCAGGCCTCTAGCATGGTAACACGTTCATGTCTGGAGCTACAGTAGTCAGGAAGCAGCGCCTATACCATAGAAATGACTGCTCCTAGATCAGCATTAGATTCCCCCTGCTCAGCTATCCTTGTTATCTGTTGGTGATGTAATGCCTTAGGAAGAGAGCCATGGCTGTAGAGTACCCGTCTTATGGGCGTTTTATTAACCAATTATGAGCCTGGCCAGCTGCTGAGATAGCCAGTCAGAGTGAGTCAGAGCCATGAGACACATTACATGTGGCACACACAGCTTAAAACAGAGGGAAATGGCACGTATGGACTCAAACAAACACACCCCTAGCACCCGTATGCTCAAACACACACACGTGTACACACACACACGTGTACACACACACACACACACACACACACACACACACACACACACACACACACACACACACACACACACACACACACACAGATTTACTCGTTGTCATTTCAGGGTTGGCCTCTTCAGATGTTTGCTACATGTGTAATCAACCCATAATGTGGCAGTGTTTGCTTTACTCTGTGTGTGTTTGCATACAGATGCCCAATCCACGCAACAGGGGGCCAAGGAGGCCATCTCTTTACTAGACGTAAATCTGCATGCTAGCTCTTAGTTAAAATGTGTACCTTGGCATCATTTCTGGTTTCCGCCGGTGCTTTAAGTATCAAACAACCACTTGCCGTCCTTTCTGCCTGGGTTCCTCCTCTGATGTGAGCAGTGCTTTGTTGACTGGCCATCTCCTGGCTGTGGAACGGAAGACCAGGCTAGGCGTGAGCTCGGATCCCAGCCCAGGCTAAATAACTCTCTCTCTCTCACTCTCTCAGAGGACGGAAACGGCTCCTTAACTGACCCGGGCTAGGCGATCTTGCCTGCCTTCTGCCTCTCCCCGCCTCTACCGCCACAAAGAGCTGGCGGAGGAGGAGGAAGCGATAAAGCCTAATTGCGTGCCTTGCGATTACCAGGGGATGGGAGGGGAGGAGAGGAGAGGATGAGGGCATTGAATTTTAATTGTGTCTGTTGGCTGTTGATAAATACACCCCCCCCCCCCCATCTGATCCTGACTGAACTGGCATCAGACTGTAGGAGTAGCAGTAAGTGTGGCACAACCGGGAGCAGCATGCTGTGGTGTAGTGTGGTGTGGTGGCCGCTGATTCCTCATGCACAACACAGCCAGCCTTTATTTATGGCCTAGCTGAATTATTCATTGGGCCAGATAGAGAGGGTAAACTGTGGGGTGCGCAGATGTCACCGCTGGCCTTTCAACATCTTTTTCTCTGGCAGTGAATGGGCTGTGGTAGGCAGTGATTTGTCTGGCTGGCTGGCTGGCTGGCTGGCTGGCTGGCATGGGCTCAGGCTCTGCTGTTGAAAGGCAACATGTGCACCAGGTGGGTCAGTGAGACAAAGAGGAGCAGTGTGTCGCAACAGAAGAATAGTGAGGCTAATTGTACTAGTGCTGATGCTCTACAGAGGATGTAGGATACTGTATGCCTGTCTTTTCTACTGTCTATATGTCTTCACTGGGTTGGAATAGGTGATGGTAACAGTGGTCCCTCTGATTGTGAATCTCAGTCCTGCAGATTTAGCTCATGCATTGCGATTCTTTAGGTTTAACTGAATCATTTACACGCGTATAACTTTTGTTTTCATGGTCGGTGTGCTACATTTGGTGCCTTGTTGCTTCATTCAAAGGTCCCCAATGTGGGGAGTAGAAGTGGTACCCATGACACACATGCTACTGATGTATGAAAGTTCAACTGAGCCCAGGGGCGGTGGTTAAATTGCTCTTCCACTAACTCGTCTGCTGCTGTGACACACTCACACAGCGTGGTGCTGTAGCAGAGAAAGGCAGGGTGTCTCCCTGGCTGGCAGCATGTGCAGCTAGGTGCCCCAAGGGGACGTGTGTGTCTTGTCTTTGCTGCAGCCTTTTGTAGCCAGCCGGTGTTATTGGAGACGCAGGGCACAGGATCATGTTTCACTCCTCCTGAGGGGCAGCTGCTAGATAGGATCAGATATTCAAATGCTTTATTCAAATTCTCATGCCGTTCATTACAACCAGGTGACCCCGTGATACAAGTCAGTATTCGACATCCATCCATGTCTGAGGACGTCGAGAGAGGATGTGGAAACTGGACCACTAGGGGGCGACAGTGAGCGCTGTTACCTTCAAGTAGGTTTTAGTTTGGCTAGAAAGTTGTGGATGGGCATAAGCATCTGCCTCTGATTTCATTGGTTGAAAATTTAAATCCAGCGATAGAAAATAGTTTTTGAGATTTTTCTTTAAAGCCTATCCCAAACCTTAACCCTTACCTTAACCATTCGGAGTTAATGTCTAACCTTAAGATTTCGGAGTTATGCCTCTGATTCCAAAGGTTGCAAGTTTGACTCCAGCAACAGAAAAATTGTTCTTGAGATTTTTGTTTTAAGCCTATACCAAACCTTAACTGTTACCTTAACCATTCGGAGTTAATATCTAACCTTAAGATTTTCGGAGATAATGCTTAAACTTTACCCTAACCTTAAACACTTTGAAATTTCACTTGAGCAACAACTTCAACATGAGATGTTGGAAAACATGGACGAACGTCTAATTCTGTTGTAAGACTGTGAGAGCTAATTGGTTCCTTCAGCAATAGTTGTGCAAGGCATCATTTACCCGTCATTCTCAATTCGAAATCATGTTGGCTGACAAGTCGGCTATCCCTATCTATGCTTAGAGAGATAGTATCTCTGTCTCTTTGTCCCCGTCTCATCATCCTTATTCTCTGTCAGTGGCTGCATCTTTTAGGAGTCAGTAGGAGCCTGATGATTTAGTGGGGCTCTTTATACACAGGTAGGCTTCTAAACACTTTGGCTCAGGTACTGTCACACTCAGCTCGATCTAAAGCCATTGAGCTAATTGACTGCCTATTTATTTAACGCGAACACTGACGTTTACGTTACAGCACGAGCCATATCAATGGTCTTTGACAGAGCATTTACTCCACGTCGACATTTGTTAACGTGATTACACAGTATTGCTGTGATAATTATTATTATATTCACTTTTTAAAATCCTCATGGATGGATTATAAAATTTAACTTATATGGGGTCAGGGGTCATGCGGGCCAGGCTAATATACTGCATTGACACACACACACACACACACATACACACACGTGTACCTACAGCCGTGCTAAAATAAAAGCCATTTAGCACACCCTCTTGTGTACAATTGCTTTTCTACAACGGGATTCCAATTAAGTAAAAAAACGTTATTTTGATAAATGTATTCATAGACTACTATTTCATCCCTTCACGAAAATATAGTCCCAACACAAATCTATGGTTGCTAGCCAAGCCGGCTGGTCCTTCATTCGATTGGCTTTGTTGCTATGGGCATGCACTGCTAATGATGCTGACAGTGATAGAGCGGTCCATGGTGCTGAGTTTAGCCAATCAATCATCATGCTCATCAAGCAGAAATACACTATACATTTGTAGCCTACTGCCAGACTATTTTACAGAAAGAGGAATTATTTGACGTTAATGTGCACATTGCCGTTCATTGAGCAGCCTGTGAAGTATCATGCATCTGATGGGGCCACGTCAGCAAACTGCCATTTAGCTGGAACTGGCGGTTGGTTCTTGGAGTCGGAACCTGTCAGGATGTTGCTCCATCTTTTCCTGCTGTCCAGGGAAGGGGTCCAGTAGCTCTCCGCCCTGGTCATGATCTCTATGACCTCCAGGTCAGCATCAGACAGCTGCCGAATGGTGATGCTTCTGATGGAGTGGTTTGTGTATTTTTGTGTGCCGACCTCCTAGAGAGAGAGGGAGAGAGAGAGAAGAGAGAGAGAGAAAGATAAGAAACTTGGAATCAACAAGATTTGAGAAGACTAATGTAGTGTCTTAGCTCTAATATCAAAATATGTAGGCTACTTATTCTACCAGCTGTCACAGCCTCAAGTCAGAATTCAAACGTAAGTCAGAATCAAACGTAACATTTCGAAGTTGTTCCAAACGTCAAATTTCCAAAGGTCAAAAGTGTTTAAGGTTAAAGGTCAGGCGTTAACTCCAAATTCTTAATATTAGGCATTAACTCTGAATGGTTAAGGTTTGGGATAGGCTTAAAACTAAAGTATCAAAAACAACTTTATATAGCTGATTTTGAACTTGCAGCCTTTGCGATCAGAGGCATATGCTTACACCTATCCTCCATCCCCGTACACAACGCCAAGCAAAACCGAAACCTACTTGAAGATAACCGCACGCGCCGTTGCTCCTAGTGGCCGGTTTCCACGTCATCTCCCTACATCTTGAGACATGGATGGACGTCGAATACTAGCTTGTATCTCGGGTGACCTGGCTGACTTATTTGCACAACAAACCTTGGATCCCAGTGTGTTAACTCCGACTGGCTCTCGGCTGTACCACACTGTCATCCGCGGAGACCACTCGCTTGGGATGCAGGTAGAAGGCCGGAGCGTTTGCAACCATGTCAGGTTCGACGTGTCTCGCTCCGATGGATCTTTAAGGTTCTTAGTGTGTTCGTTAAATTACAATTCAGATAGCACAGAGAAAACAAGATGCCTATTTTTGTGTCATATGCCTACCCGTGCTAAATAGGTTTTTCAGAATGGCTTAGAACACGTCTCAAACAATCACAAAACCCGTTGTAGAACAAGTTGTTTACCAGGCACTGTCGTGTACAATTGCTTTTTAACTGCAGGAGGAACACTGCTTGTCCAAACATGTTGTGTGTTCATGCTATTTGCATTGGAGGCTATTAGCCAAGTTTACTCTGTACTGTTGGGAATTTGTGCTTCGTGTTTACCAGGCTTTTGATTACCGATTAAATGTGCATTTTGCTCTTCCTTTTTCCTCTATTGTGTATATACAGCCTGATCGATCTTTTAACCATTTTTTTTCCTTTGCTAACATCTCATTTCTGTGTCTCTGTGTGTCTCCAGTGTGTGGCTGTGACCTGGCTCGTTCAGGCTTCTTCCAGAAGGGAGGAGAGTACATCTGTACAGAGGACTACCAGCGCCTCTACGGCACCAAGTGTGACAGCTGTGCAGACTTCATCACAGGGGAGGTGGTCTCGGCGCTGGGGCGTACCTACCACCCCAAGTGTTTTGTCTGCAGCATGTGCAGGTAGGTACTGTGGGGAAACACACACACATACACACACACATAAACTCAGCAAAAAAAGAAACGTCCTCTCACTGTCAACTGCATTTATTTTCAGAAAACTTAACATGTGTAAATATTTGTATGAACATAACAATATTCAACAACTGAGACATAAACGGAACAAGTTCCACAGACATGTGACTAACAGAAATTGAATAATGTGTCCCTGAACAAAGGGGGGGTCAAAATCAAAAGTAACAGTCAGTATCTGGTGTGGCCACCAACTGCATTAAGTACTGCAGTCCTCATGGACTGCACCAGATGTGCCAGTTCTTGCTGTGAGATGTTACCCCACTCTTCCACCAAGGCACTTGCAAGTTTCCAGACATTTCTGAGGGAAGTGGCCCTTGCCATCACCCTCCGATCCAACAGGTCCCAGACACGCTCAATGTGATTGACATCCGGGCTCTTCGCTGGCCATGGCAGAACACTGACATTCCTGTCTTGCAGGAAATCACGCACGGAACGAGCAGTATGGCTGGTAGCATTGTCATGCTGGAGGGTCATGCCAGGATGAGCCTGCAGGAAGGGTACCACATGAGGGCAGAGGATGTCTTCCCTGTAACACACAGTGTTGAGATTGCCTGAAATGACAACAAGCTCAGTCCGATCGCTCCAGAGTACAGGCCTCGGTGTAACGCTCATTCCTTCGACGATAAGCACGAATCAAACCATCACCCCTGGTGAGACAAAACCGCAACTCATCAGTGAAGAGCACTTTTTGCCGGTCCTGTCTGATCCAGCGATGGTGGGTTTGTGCCTATAGGCAACATTGTTGCCGGTGATGTCTGGTGATGTCCTGCCTTACAACAGGCCTGCAAGCCCTCAGTCCAGCCTCTCTCAGCCTATTGCGGACAGTCTGAGCACTGATGGTGGGATTGTGTGTTCCTGGTGTAACTCGGGCTGTTGTTGTTGCCATCCTGTACCTGTCCCGCAGGTGTAATGTTCGGATGTACCGATCCTGTGCAGGTGTTGTTACACGTGGTCTGCCATTGCGAGGACGATCAGCTGTCCGTCATGTCTCCCTGTATCACTGTCTTAGGCTTCTCACAGTACGGACATTGCAATTTATTGCCTTGACCACATCTGCAGTCATGACCACATCTGACCACACCTTGACCACATCTGCAGTCCTCATGCCTCATTGCAGCATGCCTAAGGCATGTTCACGCAGATGAGCAGGGACCCTGGGCATCTTTCTTTTGGTGTTTTTCAGAGTCAGGCCTCTTTAGAGTCCTAAGTTTTCATAACTGTGACCTTAATTACCTCCCGTCTGTAAGCTGTTAGTGTCTTAACATCCGTTCCACAGGTGCGTGTTCATTCATTGTTTATGGTTCATTGAACAAGCATGGGAAACAGTGTTTAAACCCTTTACAATGAAGATCTGTGAAGTTATTTGGATTTTTACGATTTATCTTTAAAAGACAGGGTCCTGAAAAAGGGACGTTTCTTTAAAAAAAATATATATATTTATTTTTTTTAAATAAATTTTATCCCATTTTCTCCCCAATTTTCGTGGTATCCAATCGCTAGTAATTACTATCTTGTCTCATCGCTACAACTCCCGTACGGGCTCTGGATAGACGAAGGTTGAAAGCCATGCGTCCTCCGAAGCACAACCCAACCAAGCCGCACTGCTTCTTAACACAGCGCGCCTCCAACCCGGAAGCCAGCCGCACCAATGTGTCGGAGGAAACACGTGTACCTGGCCCCCTTGGTTAGCGTGCACTGCGCCCGGCCCGCCACAGGAGTCGCTGGAGCGCGATGAGACAAGGATATCCCTACCGGCCAAACCCTCCCTAACCCGGACGACGCTATGCCAATTGTGCGTCGCCCCACGGACCTCCCGGTCGCGGCCGGCTGCGACAGAGCCTGGGCGCGAACCCAGAGACTCTGGTAGGCACGTTTCTTTTTTTTTGCTGAGTTTATGTACAGTATATCCACCACATTGATCATTGCTGGCCCTTCGATGCACATCGGAGGCCAACTTTGTGCTGGATCATGTTTGATTAAATTATTAAGTAGTGAATCATTTGTTTTAGGGGATGCTGGCATGTAATCAGTGCTGAATAAAATTGATAAGAAGAGAAATCAGCATAATCAGAAAAAACAAAGAAATTATCAGATGTTTCATCAGATCTTCCAAGACAGGGAACAGTTCAGTGAGGAGGGACGTTGTCTTTAGAGGAGAGAAAGGGACATACTGTCACGTTCTGACCTTTATTTCCTTTGTTTTGTCTTTATTTAGTATGGTCAGGGCGTGAGTTGGGGTGGGCAGTCTATGTGTGTTTTTCCATGTTGGGGTTTTGAGTTCGGCCTGGTATGGTTCTCAATCAGAGGCAGCTGTTAATCGTAGTCCCTGATTGAGAATCATACTTAGGTAGCCTGGGTTTCACTTTTGGTTTGTGGGTGTTTGTTTCCGTGTCAGTGTTTGTCGCCACACGGTACTGTTTCGTTTGATCATCATTTATTGTTTTTGTTCCTGTGTTCAGTTTTTGGATTTATATTAAAGACATGAACACTTACCACGCTGCGCTTTGGTCCGATCCTTCTACCACCACAGACGATCGTTACACATACAGCCTCGTTCAGTGAGGAGGAACGTTGTCTTGAGAGGGAAGGGACATGCAGCCTCTTGTTTCTGCTTGTCATGCTGGGACTCTAAGACCTCAGCGCTATTACATAGCGCTGTCAAAAGTAATGTCAAAAGCCCTCTCTCTCATTGTGTGGTTCACTGTCACTGTTTCAGAAACTTTAGTGAGACCAGACACACACTGCAGCAGAATGGGCCAGAGAGAGAGAGAGGCCTTACAGGCATACGGTAGTAGAAATATGTGCACAGTATGTACAGTCGTGGCCAAAAGTTTTGAGAATGACACAAATATTAATTTCCACAAAGTTTGCTGCTTTAGTGTCTTTAGATATTTTTGTCAGATGTTACTATGGAATACTGAAGTATAATTACAAGCATTTCATACGTGTCAAAGGCTTTTATTGACAATTACATGAAGTTGATGAAAATAGTCAATATTTGCAGTGTTGACCCTTCTTTTTCAAGACCTCTGCAATCCGCCCTGGCATGCTATCAATTAACTTCTGGGCCACATCCTGACTGATGGCAGCCCATTCTTACATAATCAATGCTTGGAGTTTGTCAGAATTTGTGGGTTTTTGATTGACCACAAGTTCTCAATGGGATTAAGGTCTGGGGAGTTTCCTGGCCATGGATCCAAAATATCGATGTTTTGTTCCCCGAGCCACTTAGTTATCACTTTTGCCTTATGGCAAGGTGCTCCATCATGCTGGAAAAGGCATTGTTCATCACCAAACTGTTCCTGGATGGATGGGAGAAGTTGCTCTCGGAGGATGTGTTGGTACCATTCTTTATTCATGGCTTTGTTCTTAGGCACAATTGTGAGTGAGCCAACTCCCTTGGCTGAGAAGCAACCCCACACATGAATGGTCTCATGATGCTTTACTGTTGGCATGACACAGGACTGATGGTAGCACTCACCTTGTCTTCTCCGGACAAGCTTTTTTCCGGATGCCCCAAACAATCAGAAAGGGGATTCATCAGAGAAAAGGACTTTACCCCAGTCCTCAGCAGTCCAATCCCTGTATCGTTTGCAGAATATCAGTCTGTCCCTGATGTTTTCCTGGAGAGAAGGGGCTTCTTTGCTGCCCTTCTTGACACCAGGCCATCCTCCAAAAGTCTTCGCCTCACTGTGCGTGCAGATGCACTCACACCTGCCTGCTGCCATTCCTGAGCAAGTTCTGTGTCAGGAACCGGTGAGAGAAACAGTCACTAATAGTCGGCAGAACCCAGAAGATGAGGCAGATACAGCAGTACTAGAGACGGTGGTTTAATCAAGGTAAAAGATCTTCAGGCAAAAAATATAAATCCACAACGTCAAAAGTAATGCCAAGAGAAAAAATGAATATCCTCCAAGATACAATGAAAATCCACAAAGTGGTAAGAACAACAGGGAAAAAACAAACCTCAAAAGATTAATCAAAAATAAACAATAACAAAGCCAGAGTACCTCAGGAAAATCCAACTAGAGAAATATATGTTCACAGCATGGCTGGGGCTGGGTGCTAACATACAAACACAGAGCAAAGAACTAAGGAACACTAAGGGTTTAAATACCTACAAGGAAATGAGGCACAGGTGCAAATAATTACAAGAACAAGGGAAAAAACAAAAGGTTCAAAAAGGCGCAATGGGGGCATCTAGTGACCAAAACCTGAACAATCCTGGCCAAATCCTGACACTCTGTACAGGTAGTGCCTCAATCCCACAGCTGAATCAACTTTAGGAGACGGTCCTGGCGCTTCCGAGAGAATCACTGACATGATGTCAGCTGGTCCTTTTGTGGCAGGGCTGAAATGCAGTGGAAATGTTTTTTGGGGATTCAGTTCATTTGCATGGCAAAGAGGGACTTTGCAATTAATTTCAATTCATCTGATCCCTCTCCATAACATTCTGGAGTATATGCAAATTGCCATCATACAAACTGAGGCAGCAGACTTTGTGAAAATGTATATTTGTGTCATTCTCAAAACTTTTGGCCACGACTGTACAACACAAATGAACACATACAAGCGAAGCCACATGCCTCACCCCCACACATACAAACCCTACAGCAACAAGGTGACCTACTACCCCTGCTCCGCTAGCATTTTCTATCATTTCTTGAAGGGAATTTTGACCTGAATTATGCCCTCTAAGCCATTTTATTCATTTTTTATTTGATTTATTATGTTATTTGTTTTGTTATTGTTCAAACACCCACACTCTCAACTGTCGTGTCTCTCTGTGTTCTAGACTTTCTGTGTGGTGTGCCAAGGCAGACCTGCGTCTGGTTGGTTGGTGTAGGTGGCATGCTGTTTTGTACTATGGAATGCCCAGGTGGTCTGGGCAGGCAGGGGGTCACGCACGGTGGCAGGTGGCCGTAGCAGGTGGCAACAGGGCTGGGGTGGATTTAGAGTCTAACCCACAGTAACCTCCCCACCTAGGGCCCTGATAGGCTGAGAGCACCACTGCTTACATGGCTGTGCGTGTATGTCCCATGGTGCACAGATGTGTATGTTAATGAATGTGTTTTGCACTGTTTGCAATCTGTAGTTCAATGCTATTACATGCTGACCTGACACACTGTAAGGTGTTATGAGATGTAATTTGGGCAGGTGCTTGACAGTGATATGCAAGGTGATAGGGAATATACCACCGTCAGTTGGCTAGTGAAACATTACATGATATTGAATGATGTTTCTGAGTAGTCCATGTTTAAGGGACATGAATCTTTTCCGAAAATTGCCCTAATAGCGCTGCCTGCCCTGCTAGAGATGCTGACTCGTAGCTTTCGGTAACGGCAGCAGAGCTGGCATCCCCTCATGCAGTCAGCAGTCACCACACATAAAACACTCATCATCAGCCACAGATCATCCGCACTTCTCCCAAACCTCACTATGCAGGCGGTAGGATGAGTTGTTTGCGCGAGTACATTCGACAGTATTGTCTGTCGTTCATAGCACACGGCACCGTCCTCAGCATGTTTGAAACAGCGCCTGCATCCCAAATGGGCCCTGGTAGTACACTATCTAGGGAATAGGGCGCTATTTGGGACGCAGCCAGTATGTTTGTTTCAATGTGCAGCATGAAGATCACCTCTGCTGGCCCAGTTTAGCTGTTGTGGCCAAGCGGGTGTGCCGCATATTCCCCTGCATGCCTGGCTGCCGTGTGGCTGGATACAGGATCTGTCCAATGGCCCATCATGACTCCAGGGAGGGTGGATATCTCTGTGAGCCTCCCTGTCACCGGATATTACTACTGAAGCCCACAGGGCCACCCTGTCAGCACACAACACACCAAAGAGATGTGGTGTGTGTGTCTGTGTGTGTGTGTGTGTGTGTGTGTGTGTGTGTGTGTGTGTGTGTGTGTGTGTGTGTGTGTGTGTGTGTGTGTGTGTGTGTGTGTGTGTGTGTGTGTGTGTGTGTGTGTGTGTGTGTGTGTGTGTGTGTGTGTGTGTGTGTGTGTGTGTGTGTGTGTGTGTGTAATGAATGCAGAGCAGAGGTTGGGATTTGCCTTTTGAGTTGTAGCATTAAATACCCATCCTGTCTGCTTTAGTATCTCCATGTGTCTTTACACAGTTTTGTTAAGAATCATTTGTCTTGGCGCTTTTCTTTGCAGGTCGTCTACATAACGATATTGTTAAATAGGCTAGTTGTGTCACTGTGTCACAACCAATTACATTTACATAAGTCTTCAATTACGGTTGCTACGGTTCGGACAGGCCTACATTTGAAAGAGTTTGTCATACCTTTTCACGGTGATAGAGAAATGTGCAAATGGAGTTTTTTTTATTTAATTTAAATAAAACATTTTTTATTTTATTTTTTCCCTCCATTTTCGTGATATCAAAATGGTAGTTACAGTCTTGTCCCATCGCTGAAACTCCCGTACGGACTGGTGAGAGGCAAAGATCGAGAGCCATGCATCCTCCTGAAACACGACCCTGCCAAGCTGCACTGCTTCATGACACACTGCTCGCTTAACCCGGAAGCCAGCCGCACCAATGTGTCGGAGGAAGGACAGTACACCTGGTGACCAAAGTCAGCGTGCATGCACCTGGCCCGCCACAAGGAGTCGCTGGAGCGGAATGGGACAAGGACATCCCGGTCAGCAAAACAATCCCCTATCCCGGACGAGGCTGCAACACAGTTTGGGATCGAAACCGGGTCTGTAGTGACGCCTCAAGCACTGCGATGCAGTGCCTTAGACCACTGCACCTCTCGGGGGGCCCTTTATTTGTCATTTAAAGATTATACACAGAGGGTAAAAAAATATAAGATCCCCTACCGCATCAACCCCACCCCAACCCCCCACTCTCCAACAAAGCCCCACCCCAACCCCCCCATGCTCCAACACAGCCCCACCCCAACCCCCATGCTTCAACTAAGCGCCAACCCCCCATGCTTCAACAAAGCCCCACCTCAACCCTGCATGCTTCAACTAAGCCCCACCCCAACCCCCCCATGCTTCAACTAAGCCCCACCCCAACCCCCACTCTCCAACAAAGCCCCACCCCAACCCCCCATGCTCCAACACAGCCCCACCCCAACCCCCATGCTTCAATTAAGCCCCAACCCCCCATGCTTCAACAAATCCCCACCCCAACCCCCCCACTCTCCAACAAAGCTCCACCCCAGCCCCCCATGCTCCAACAAAGCCCCACCCCAACCCCCCATGCTTCTACTGAGTCCCAACTCCCAATGCTTCAACAAAGCCCCACCCTAACCTCGCATGCTCCAACAGAGCCCCACCCCCCCATGCTTCAACTGAGCCCCAACCCCCCATGATTCAACAAAGACCCACCCAACCCCCCATGCTCCAACAGAGCCCCACACCAAACCCCCATGCTCCAACAGAGCCTCACCCCATCCCCCCATACATCAACATAGCCCCACCCCAACACCCCATACTTCAACAGAGCCCCACCCCCAACCCCCATACTTCAACAGAGCCCCACCCCCAACCCCCCATGCTTCAACTGAGCCCCACCCCCAACCCCCCATACTTCAACAGAGCCCTACCCCAACCCCCCATACTTCAACAGAGCCCACCCCAACCCCCCATACTTCAACAGAGCCCACCCCCAACCCCCCATACTTCAACAGAGCCCACCCCCAACCCCCATACTTCAACAGAGCCCACCCCCAACCCCCCATACTTCAACAGAGCCCCACCCCCAACCCCCATACTTCAACAGAGCCCACCCCCAACCCCCCATACTTCAACAGAGCCCACCCCCAACCCCCCATACTTCAACAGAGCCCCACCCCCAACCCCCCATGCTTCAACTGAGCCCCAACCCCAACCCCCCATACTTCAACAGAGCCCTACCCCAACCCCCCATACTTCAACAGAGCCCACCCCCAACCCCCCATACTTCAACAGAGCCCACCCCCAACCCCCCATACTTCAACAGAGCCCCAACCCAACCCCCCATACTTCAACAGAGCCCCAACCCAACCACCCACACTTAAACAGAGCCCCTCCCCAATACCAGAAAAATAATCAAACAAACATAAAGTAAAGAAAATACAAGTACAAATAATGATATCAATTCATATTTGGGTTCGTTTAAGGAGTTATGAAATTATCTGGGTCCATGCCTTCTACAAAAGATAAGAAAGTTTGGCAGATGATCATATTTAATTGCAGATCCTCTAACGGAATAATGTATTTTCTCTGCTTTTAAATGTTGCATGACTTCCTTTATCCACTGGCTAAAGATGTTTGTTTTGATGAATATTTTGGAAAGGGGCTCCGTCCTCGCTCTTTCATGTGCGAGCGTGCCTGTGTGTGTGTCTGCATGGAGAGTGACTTTCTAATCAGTATGAATGCGATTAGAACGGAGGTCTGGCCTTTGATGCCGTTTCCCTCTCATGTGCTACTAAAGAGAATCACATTGCCCTCCTTGACTAAATGAAGCGCCTTCTGCTCAAAGTTTTTTTTTTTTAAGAAAGCTTTTCTAAACATAATATAATCCCAAATGCATGCAGGAATAATCACGTCTAATCTTCTTCAGTCACATCAAAGCATCATTAGTCTCGGTGCTCAGCTGTTCAGTGTTGGGTAGTTAGTTAGTGATACATTAGCAAACACTTCCAGAATGGCTGTATAGAACGGTACCACTGCTGTGCTGTAGTCATCTCTGCTCTGTCCTCTGGCAGGACCCTTGATTTCACTGTCATTGTTGGACAAAAGTAAATATGGCGCCCCCTGTAAAGGACATAAGCCTACTGCAGGATTTTCTCATGGATTTATTTTGAGCATTTTTTTAAAGGGAGAATTTACAAAATGTATTATAATTGGACCACCAAACAGTACATTATGAACAATTACTAAACACAAAATGTGCAGTTGTGTAAAATAATATTGCCTAGCTGTCATTACACAGTATACGTACTGTATGATGTTGCAGGTTCGGCAGAATACATGTCTGATGTCTTCCTTTGTCTCGTTTCCCAGAAAGCCTTTCCCTATTGGAGATAGGGTGACCTTCTGTGGGAAGAAGTGTGTGTGTCAGCAGTGCTCTCATTCGCTGGTCAGCAGCGAGCCGGTCAAGATCCACGGACCCAGCCGTAAGTCTCCATATCAGAATAACCTTCTCATAACACAGCACAGGGCCTCAGCTGGACTTAACACGATCAGTGTCATACAGCACAGCAATGGTCCCATAGGACCAGGCTTCAACACACCGCACCTCTCAGTGGAATCACTATATCCTGATGATGACCTCATGAATTTCTGATGCAATAGCAGCATCTGTCGATTAATCTGCGACAAAAGCACATACAGGAGATGCATAGACCAGATCTCAACATACAGTAGGACCCCCCCAAATAGATCTCAACATACAGTAGTTGTTAATCATGTTAATCACCCCACTACTACAGTCCCATTAAATCTTCATTGAGTTGCGTGTAGAGATTTCATGATGTACATTGGACACCTGGTTAAGTACATGGAGTGCAGAGGGGGGGGGGGGGTACAGTAGCAGTAACACACTAGAGGGCTGAGCGAGTGACGGGCTTGATATCACATCAATCAATAATATCTCTCATCTGCAAATGACTGCTATCAATCTACCTGGCGACAGACACATGCTTTGATATTGCAGTCCTCCAGTCACAGTGCGATCAGGCAGACATGGGCTCATGGTAGGCCGTCGTTGTAAATAAGAATTTGTTCTTAACGGACTTGCCTAGTTAAATAAAGGTTCAATAAAAAATACATGACCTAAATGAATGGGAACTTTGATTACAAAACAACTTCCCTGCTCGGCATCTGGTCTCTTTTGTTTTTAATGGCTATCTATAAGACATGAATAAATGAAATTGTCACACAATGTCCCACGGTTATGACCTAAAATAGATGATAATGTCTGCCTTAATTTGACTGGCAATATCAGGTATTTGAACGGAGTCTCCCAGGATCCAGGCGGACTGGTACAGTGCCTACCTGCCCTGAGGGAGTGGTGTTGTGTTGGCCACCTTGCCCTGTCCAGATGGCTGCCCTGTCCATGTGTCACCAGGTGGAAATACTGCCTGCCTGTCCAGCAAACCCATTTCCCTATGGTTATTAGCTGGAAGATACTGTTTTATCTGAGAACAGCCAGAGTGTTAAACGCTCAGTATGGGTGTGGGTGTGCCAGGCAGAGTAGCCCTGACAAACAGCACTGAGCCAGAGTGGTGAGAAACGCCTGTTTACCAAACAGCCCGTTGTAAGGGGTGTTTAACTGGCGGCAGAGAAGTCAGGAGGAGAGAAATAACTGTGTTTCCAATGGCGCAGTTTATTACAAAAAAAACCCACCGGAAAACATAATAATAAATGGGTAAACATAACCCGACGCACACCAGTACAGACGTACACAAACACTTACAATAAACAATCTCCGACAAGGATATGAGGGGAAACAGAGAGTTAAATAGACAACATGTAATTGATGGGATTGGAACCAGGTGTGAAGGAAGACAAGACAAAATCAACGGAAAATTAAAAATGGATCTGTGATGGCTAGAAGGTCGGTGACGTCGACCGCCGAACACCGCCTGAACAAGGAGAGGGACCGACTTCGGCAGAAGTCGTGACACCCGTACAGCAGGCTGCAGAGTCACATCACAAATGAGGACTGAGGAGCCCTGGGTGTGTCCGTTGTGACCTGAGACTGGAGTGTGAAAAAATGTACAGGCATGACTGAACTGAAGATGTTTGTGGAGTGTGAAGGATGATACATTCATTTTCGGTGAGTTTGGAGTAGGACTTTCCATCTCTCTCTCTGGGAGGAGAGCAGGAGTGGGGGACAGGCGGGACGTCGAACTTAAATGATCACAAATGGGAGCCCGACCCTTTTCCAACGTTTATTGTCATGAATCTTGCCCTGGAGGCAGAACTGAGCGATTTCCGCTAGATGGGCCAACTGCAGTCAAAATTGGCTATATCGTAAAAATGGATTTAAACAACAATTTATTTAAGGTTAGGCATTAGGGTTAGCGGTGTGGTTAAGGTTAGGGTTAGGTTTAAAATGCAGTTTTGCCTCCAGGGCAAGATTAATGACAATAAATGCAACCTTCCCCTGTCACGGCCATGAATCATCGTCTGCCATAACTCCCTCTGCTCTGCTTCTCTCTGCCCACTCCTCTCCTCCACTCAGTACACCCACAGCCTCCAGTAGAGCTACTTGATGCTCTGGACTGTATCTGTACTGGATAGTACATCACATCTGATCTGATGCACATTTGTGATTCCTTACCGGAGAGAATACATGTTTGGTTCAATGTTGTTTTAGCCCCATCTTGCCGCTCTTCCATTTTCATTCTCTGTTTATTCTCTGTTCATCTCAATCTTTCTCTCTCTCTCTCTCTCTCTCTCTCCCCCTCCCTCCCTCCCTCCCTCGCTCTCTCTCTCTCCCCCTCCCTCCATCTCCCGTCCACACATCAGCACACTAGCATATTGGAGGCGTATTTTAATGTGAATTCAGCGGTGTATGAAATATTTAAAAAGGCGTCTCTCTCTCTCTCTTCTCTCTTTCTTTCTTTCTCTCTCTCAGACTGCGCGGGTTGTAAGGAGGAGATCAAACATGGACAGTCCCTCCTGGCCCTGGAGAAGCAGTGGCATGTCAGCTGCTTCAAGTGTCAAACCTGTGACACTGTGCTGACCGGGGAGTACATCAGCAAGTAGGTACACTCTGTGGTAACATCACGATACCAGTAAAGTACCAGTAGTATATATTATAGTAAACAGTATCTTCCTCAGAAGAATCCTCCTACATATACTGCACTGCACATTTACTGCACACCTAGCTGCGACATGCCATCCATGGACTGTATCCATCTGTTTTTATGGACTGTTTTCATGGTGTCTTTTGAATAATTGAAAAAAGACTAGCTACTGACTCTACTACGTGTGTTTTTATCTCTCTCTGTCTGTGTGTGTGTGTGTGTGTGTGTGTGTGTGTGTGTGTGTGTGTGTGTGTGTGTGTGTGTGTGTGTGTGTGTGTGTGTGTGTGTGTGTGTGTGTGTGTGTGTGTGTGTGTGTGTGTGTGTGTGTGTGTGTTTTCTCAGGGATGGTATTCCGTACTGTGAGACTGACTACCACGCTCAGTTTGGCATCCAGTGTGCAACCTGTATCAGATACATCAGTGGCAGAGTGCTTGAGGTGAGTCTGTCTGTCTGTCTGTCTGTCTGTCTGTCTGTCTGAGACCTCATCTCACACTGCTTCCTACCGCTCACTAATTATAAACCAATGACAAACTTCACCACAAACGATTGATTTATGAATCATCAGCATCAATCTTTTCATTAAGTGTGTATAGTGCCTATTCATTACCTCACAGACAAGACACCAGTTTTGTAATCTTGGAGTAGATCGAATTTTAAAGAAACAAACCTTGACAGACATGGAGGGGAAGTGAAAATCAACCTCTTGTTTTGTCCTCTTGATGTGAACCACATGAAATAAGTAAAGTACTCTGGTATTTCTTAGAGCTCATACTAAAGAATACAAATGAACAAAACACTATGACACCATCAGAGGTAGCGCTACATTGCAAGTCATAATGTCCATGCATATGATTAGTGCTGTTGAGTTGAAATCAATCCAGGCTTTTTGAATGCGCTGAGTGCAGACAAGGGAGCAAATGTATGCAGACTGCATGCCGTCACGGCTCTAAAAATAGAGAGGCTTTTAATGCTTTGTCATCATGGCTAAACGTGAGGGCTTCTGACAACCCCTGCACCTTAAGGTGGGACAATGTAACACACACACACACACACACACACACACACACACACACACACACACACACACACACACACACACACGGACAGACATGCAGTTTAGGAGGAGTGGAAGACATTCAGAGGCTTTACAGGAACACATTTAGCATTTAACCCAAATGATCCAAGATGACTCATCTGGCTCGCTTTCCGTCTCTTTGTGGTGTTAGAACTAACTGTTTTTAATTTGTAGCGCTATAGTGTATTCGTATGTGATGATTGAGATTCTTTGTCTCATTGCTAGAATCCATCCAGAATCATTTCGCTCCCTAAAGAGAAACGTATGGGTGTATTGGTGTTGCTCGTTTTGTGTTTTTCTGTAGGTGACTGTAGAATATGCAATGTACTCTTAACAGATATCTGCTCTGCTAAAATTGCATTTCATTTTAGAGGGAAATTTTGTAAGCTACTGGAATCTTCTCCTATCTGCACCAGATCAGATGTGCCTGTCCCTTTCTATGAGAAGTCTGTGAACTGTGAATCTACTGGAGAGTGTGTATAAAACGTTGTAAAAAGGCACACCTTGGACACACAGTGGCTAATTGAAACGGACTTAATCGCTGAGTGATTATGAAATTGCTTTGGAAGAGAGTGGAATTGGAGTGTCCAATTACTGGAGCTGTGTCTGAGTAGCATCCATCACTTCCATGCCTTTTCTCTTCTTTCTCTTCTTCCATCTTCTCACCCCCGTGCCTAAAATCACCTGGGCTGGAACCGTCTTTATATCTTCTGAAACCACTCCCAATGATGTTATTATCTTTTTCGCTCACTCTCTTTTCCTCTATCTTTCCTTCACTCTTTCTTTCTCTTTATCTCTCTCTTCGTCCATCCCTACCTCTCCCTCTCCCTCCCTCTCTCTATCTCTCTCAATTCAATTCAAAGGGCTTTATTGGCATGGGAAACATATAATAAACAAAAGTGAAATAATCAATCAAAAATGTACAGTAAACATTACACTCACACGTTTCAGAGGAATAAACGCATTTTAAATGTCATAGTATGGCTATGTACAGTGTTATAATGATGTGCAAATAAGAAAATTAATAAACATAAATATGGGTTGAATTTACAATGGTGTTTGTTCTTCACTGGTTGCTCTTTTCTTCTCTCTCTCTTTCTCTCTGCCCCTCTCTCTCTCTCTCTCTCTCTCTCTCTGCACCTCACTCTCTCTCTCTGCCCCTCTCTCTCTCTCTGCCCCTCTCTCTCTCTCTGCCCCTCTCTCTCTCTCTGCCCCTGCTCTCTCTCTCTCTCTTTCTCTGCCCCTGTCTCTCTCTGCCCCTCTCGCTCTCTCCTCCTCTCTCTCTCTCTCTCTCTCTCTCTCTCTCTCGCTCTCTCTCTGCCCCTCTCTCTCTCTCTCTCTCGCTCTCTGCCCCTCTCTCTCTCTCTCTCTCTCTCTCTCTCTCTCTCTCTCTCTCTCTCTCGCTCTCTGCCCCTCTCTCTCTCTCTCTCTCTCTCGCTCTCTCTCTCGCGCTCTCTCTCTCTCTGCCTCTCTGCCTCTCTCTTTGTCTCTGCCTCTCTGCCTTTCTCTCTCTCTCTGCCTCTCTCTCTCTGCCTCTCTGTGTCTCTGTCTCTCTGCCTTTCTGCCTCTCTGTCTCTCAGGCAGGAGGAAAGCACTACCACCCCACCTGTGCCCGTTGTGCCCGCTGTCAGATGATGTTTACAGAAGGAGAGGAGATGTACCTTACAGGTAAGTAAAGGCTCTTTTCCTGTCGACGATAATAACATCATGATTTACTTTGATGTGCTGTATCATGAACTTTAATGCACAATGCACTTTGATGGTGAGCCCTATTCACTTGTGCAATCATTCAGTGGTAATTTGCTCTTGGTGATAATAACCATTCCCTAAAATAATACAAAGTAACATCCATTCTCTAAAATGGATTTTCAGACATCATGCACTTCTAAAACTCAGTATAGGATGAATAGGACAAACTCCTCAGTTCAGACTGTTATTCAGCAGGGTCTTGGTCTGCCATTACTTTGAATTATGACAGTTTCGATAAACAGTCTCCCACCATTATTGATCACAGCGATACTGTACATAATTGAATAGACTGGCCTTAACTGACTCTTCTACAGAGCCTCTGATGGCCACTCAACACGGTACACTCAGTTCAGCTACTATAGCTCACTGTGAAGAATGTTAGAGTGGTCTGCCGGCTTCTCATCGCCCGTTAGCTCCATCATATTATGCAGTCTTCGTCCCAGAGGCCACCCTATTCTCTATATAGGGCACTACTGGTCAAAAGTAGTGCACTATATAGGGCATAGGGACACTGCCACAGTCTTCCAGGGGTTGGACAATGCTAACCCATGCTACGCCACATCATTAACATGCTACTCTGAATCACGGCGAGACCACTAACACACAACATTAGCATATTGTAACACAAGAGCACGCAGCCCCCAAGGTTATGTTTCCCCTGGAAGGTTCATTTAAGAGGGGGACATCAAGGAGGGCTGAGTGATCGGGGCTCAGGGAGCTACTCAATTACCAGCCACATAACAAAGGCCAGTGAATCAATCCAACACTCTGACTGCATGGCTGGAATGAGAAGTGGCGAATTGTTGAAGGTAGCGATTGATCCCACAGAGCATGCCACGTGGCCCTCATTGCTTGGGCCCCTGATATTCACTACATATGTCAACACAGCAAGCGACCCAGCTGTACAACACTAGAAGTTCCTCAACAACATTAAAGGAAAATTCCACCCAAAAACTATATTTTGGTATTTGTTTCATTAGTCCATTGTATATAGTCCCAAACTGATTTGAATGTCAGCAATCAAGTTTTTCAAGATACAGTATGTAACTTTCAAAATACAGAAATACAGCCGGTATGATACATTTTGCATCACATGATTCAAAACGCATAATATGTTTTCCTTTAACCTACTGAAGGTGGAAAGAAGCCTTTCGGGTGTTAGAAAAAAATTATCCAACAAAATTCTCAGATTTACAGATGGGGGGGCATAGCCATCATACTGGGCATAGAATACAACGGCTACAGCTGCCCCAATCTGCCCTCCCTGCAAACATATCGGGGGAACGTAGAGTTTGCAAAGACCCTCCTCAATCCGACCCCTACCACCAAGTGCTGTCCCCGAACACACCTCCATCTCTCGTCGTGTTACCCGGTCCTCAACAATGTCGAAACCCATCAGGGGTGCAGAACGAAGCGTGACCAAAGCAGCACGATACCGTATATGACTATGCTGCTCAACCACTAAGCTGCGGACTACCACTTCTGTCTCACCCTCAGCACTGACGGTTTCCCTAAGTATATCTAAATAAGTTGTAGTTTTTATTGTGTTGATGATTTTCTTGTGCACAGTGTATTTATGTAAATTGTGTGAAATTATTCAACATCGGCTGCCATTGCTACTTTGTCATTTCGAATTTGTGAAGGAAAAAAAACATCCTATAGAGCCTTTGTTCTGATGTATCTCTGTCTGAAGGTTGCTACCGCTCAGGTTTTGCTATTTAGATAGTGTAGCTACAGTATTTCTACCTATTTTCAGAGTGGGGTAAAAAAAAGCATTCTTGATTTATTTATTTTTTCAAGTTTAATGCATTTTTGTAAAAGGTTCATGCATTTAAGTTGATGCGAATTCGATGTATTTCCTGTAACCCTTCATTCACAAATAGGGTTGCCGAGGTTGTGTTAGGAAACCTAGGGAGGAGACTTCCTCTCACAACATTCATGCAGGAAGTTTTGAAGGGGTATAACTACCGATTGAGGGAGATAGGCGTAGGTGCTGTTGAGCGTCAAATGCATGGTGGGTGGACTATTGGTTCCCACAGATCGTGCTGCAGGCCTATCTATGGCTGTGCCAGATTTATAGGACTGATATTAACTGTAGATTGTAAGCATGAAATCCTAATTGAATTGACTGGAGGCCAAATGCTGCATTCTGTACCGGCTTCCCGCAATGCTTCTGATGTGGAAGGTGATATCCAGGCAGGCAGCCACTCAGTCCCGCGCACAGTAACAGTGGTGTATCGCCCTAGAGGCTGGGGAAACCGGATGTATGAGAGGAAGTACCTGGTTACTCTCTAATTATCATTATTTGTTAATATGCACTGAGGAGCACTGAGGAGGAGCATGACATTAGTGGTTTAGTGTTTCCACCCCTCCCAGGAAGAACTAGAATGAAGTAACCTTTTAGTCTATCTCCCTGTGTGTGTGTGTGTGTGTGTGTGTGTGTGTGTGTGTGTGTGTGTGTGTGTGTGTGTGTGTGTGTGTGTGTGTGTGTGTGTGTGTGTGTGTGTGTGTGTGTGTGTGTGTGTGTGTGTGTGTGTGTGTGTGTGTGTGTGTGTGTGAAAAAGCGCTAGAGAGTGAGAGAGGAAGGGGAGAGAGAGGGAAAAGAGAGAGGGAGAGTTACGACTTCAGCCTCCAAGCCTCTCTCAGATATGTACTCTAGGTCACCTTTGATGTATGGCTGTTGTTGAGAAGTGCTGATCTACTGAACACACGCGCTTGATCGGTGTGCGTTAAAAAGTTTACGAACACGACACACTGTAAAAACTTTGCTGAGCTGTGAACCCGCAGAAGAAATGTGGCCTTCCACTCCAGTATTGTAATTGCAATAGCCGTTGTGTGGTGGAATGAATGTGAAGTAAAACAAATTTCAACAGTATGTTTGATTGCGGATGTGTCCCCGCTACAGGTTCCGAGGTGTGGCATCCCATGTGTAAACAAGCAGCGCGGCTGGAGAAGAAACTCAGGGTGAGTAGAACCCTGTGTCTCTCTCTCCCTTCCTGTTAGTAACACTTTGACCTCGACTATAGAACACCACTATTACACTACTATATCCTCCTAGAAACTCCTGCAGTTTAGTCTGAACTGAATCCCTCTCGCTCCTATTCTTGGACTAAAATGACGTGTCAGGCTGGGGTATAATCACGCAGACTCGCAGTAAGGAGAGGATCTGAGGTAAATGCAGGGGTGTTGTTGTTGGAGGTTTGCCTCTGTCAGTTTCTGTCTCCTTCAGCGGTAGTCTGGCCTCTGCAGGCTTACTCTGACACGCATGTGCGTGTGTGTGTTTGTTCCCACAGTTAAGACGTACCTCTGAGGCCTCCATTTCCCCCCCTGGCTCCAGCATCGGTTCCCCGAGCCGCGTCATCTGTGTGAGTAGTCTGTCGCCAAGGCATCGCCATGGTTATTTGATTACATGTACACCTTCTGTTGGCTGCCAGCCTGTCTTGGAGGCGTAGCCCTCTTTGCAGGACCTGTCACTCAGAGCCATCAGTCATTCACATGGGTCGACAGTCCACCATGTGCAGTTGTGTGTTTATGTCATGTTTATGTGGTTTGCTTCAGGTGTTTGTATGTCTGTTTGAGACAACAGTGTTTGTTCTATCCAATGTATTATTGATGTGTGTTAAAGTAGGTTCACATACTTTCTCCATTGTTGACTGTTGCACTGTGAAGCTGACATTCGGTATACTCTTTATTCCACTGTAGAGGAAAGCAACCATGGTAAAGATCTTGTTTAGAGACGTCTGCTGTCGTTGAGTTGAGTGTGGGCTGAGCCAATAGAGGTCCTTTAAATTGTTATCAATAAAACGTCACGATACGGAGCCAAGCGTTCGATTTGGCTGCTGGGGAGCAAGGAGAACCCCAGCTCCGCTAAACCATTGACAACCATGTGCCGTTTGTCAAGGGATTGTTAAATAAATGTTATAACTATTTGGTTTTAATATCATCACCTCTTGAAGAGAATAGTCAGAACTACATATTTCCACATGATTCCACATTTAGCTCTCACCATAGTTATTGTAATGACCTGGGTGTCGGGGGGGTGCGAAGTCAAACGCAGGAGACAGCAGAGCTTCAATAAGTTGAGTCCTTTTAATCCCCAACAGTCCAACACAAATGTCCAACACGGACGAACTGGGTGAACATACAATACGGTCCAACGACACGAGCAACAATCCCAGTCCACAAATATAATCTCCACTCCCGAAATCCAAAAGGTATACAAAGTAACAATCCCGCACAAAGACGCCTACGGGCTGGCTGACAAATAAAGCCATACTAATTACCCACTTAACTGAACACAGGTGTAACAAATAAACACATAAGGAGGGGGGAGGAAAAAGAGTCAGTGGCAGCTAGTAGGCTGGTGACGACGACCGCCGAACGCCACCCGAACGGGAAGGAGAGCCTGCCTCGGTTGAAGTCGTGACAGTTATACAGTAAGTAACTGTATGCTTTTCAATTGATC
The DNA here is from genome assembly GCF_029448725.1 of Salvelinus fontinalis. NCBI lineage: Eukaryota > Metazoa > Chordata > Actinopteri > Salmoniformes > Salmonidae > Salvelinus > Salvelinus fontinalis. The sequence continues at coordinate 56,434,466 of NC_074666.1, forward strand.
ATGTAATTTCAGATACGTGAGGGTAGCCTATCCAGTTGGCATGTAGCTAGCTAGCTAAGCAAACAACGTGTCATTTAGCTTGCTTCATCAGAGATTAAGCTTTTGGAGCTTGAATTCGGCAAGTCCTTGTCCTGGTAAAGTTGTCAGTCGGACGACTGTCATCACCACTATAGATGGCAAGCAAATTAAACTATATTTGGATATAGCCATCTAGTTTATCCACTAAAAGTTAGCTTGTTAACTAGTCAAATTGACGTAATCCTTCTTTAGCTAGCTAGCCAATTTGACGTGGTCCATCAATCAATGCAATTTATCATGTCTGTAAGCAAAAATCGGGATTAAACAGTTTTTATAACAATGTAAAAAATGGGGATGTTTGCTAACTTTGCTAGGTAGGCCTAATTGGATAAAAATTTTTTTTATTATATTAGTATTGGCGGGTCATGTTTCGGAGGACGCATGAGTTGCAGCGATGAGATAATATCGTAATTGGAACGCAATTGGATATCACGAAAAAAGGGGTATAATTACAAAAATAAACTCAGCAAAAAAAGAAACGTCCCTTTTTCAGGACCCTGTCTTCCAAAGATAATTCGTAAAAGTCCAAATAACTTCACAGATCTTCATTGTAAAGGGTTTAAACACTGTTTCCCATGCTTGTTCAATGAACCATAAACAATTAATGAACATGCACCTGTGGAACGGTTGTTAAGACACTAACAACTTACAGACGGAAGGCAATTAAGGTCACAGTTATGAAAACTTAGGACACTAAAGAGGCCTTTCTACTGACTCTGAAAAACACCAAAAGAAAGATGCCCAGGGTCCCTGCTCATCTGCGTAAACGTGCCTTAGGCATGCTGCAAGGATCCATGAGGACTGCAGATGTGGTCAGGGCAATAAATTGCAATATCCGTACTGTGAGACGCCTAAGACAGCGATGCAGGGAGACAGGACGGACAGCTGATCGTCCTCGCAGTGGCAGACCACATGTAACAACAACTGCACAGGATCGGTACATCCGAACATCACACCTGCGGGACAGGTACAGGATGGCAACAACAACTGCCCGAGTTACACCAGGAACGGAACGCACAATCCCTCCATCAGTGCACAGACTGTCCGCAATAGGCTGAGAGAGGCTGGACTGAGGGCTTGCAGGCCTGTTGTTAGGCAGGTCCTCACCAGACATCACCGGCAACAACGTTGCCTATGGGCACAAACCCACTATCGCTGGACCAGACAGGACTGGCAAAAAGTGCTCTTCACTGACGACTCGCGGGTTTGTCTCACCAGGGGTGATGGTCGGATTCGCGTTTATCGTCAAAGGAATGAGCATTACACCGAGGCCTGTACTCTTGAGCGGGATCGATTTAGAGGTGGAGGGTCCGTCATGGTCTGGGGCGGTGTGTCACAGCATCATCGGACTGAGCTTGTTGTCATTGCAGGCAATCTCAACGCTGTGCGTTACAAGGAAGACATCCTCATCCCTCATATGGTACCCTTCCTGTAGGCTCATCCTGACATAACCCTCCAACCTGACAATGCCACCAGCCATACTGCTCGTTCTGTGTGTGATTTCCTGCAAGACAGGAATGTCAGTGTTATGCCATGGCCAGCGAAGAGCCCGGATCTCAATCCCATTGAGCACATCTGGGGCCTTTTGGATAGGAGGGTGAGGGCTAGGGCCATTCCCCCCAGAAATGTCTTGGAACTTGCAGGTGCCTTGGTGGAATAGTGGGGTAACATCTCACAGCAAGAACTGGCAAATCTGCAGTACTTAATGCAGCTGGTGGCCACACCAGATACTGACTTTTACTTTTGATTTTGACCCCCCTTTTGTTCAGGGACACATTATTCCGCACATGTCTGTGGGACTCGTTCAGTTTATGTCTCAGGTGTTGAATCTTGTTATGTTCATACAAATATTTACACATGTTTAGTTTGCTGAAAATAAAAGCAGTTGACATAGAGGACATTTCTTTTTTTGCTGAGTTTATATACAGTACAAGTCAAAAGTATGGACACACCTACTCATACAAGGGATTTTCTTTATTTGTACTATTTTCTACATTGTAGAATGATAGTGAAGACATCAAAACTATGAAATAACACATATGGAATCATGTAGTAACCAAAAAGTGTTAAACAAATCAAAATATATTTTAGATTTTAGATTCTTCAAAGTAGCAACTCTTTGCCTTGATGACAGCTTTGCACACTCTTGGCTGTCAACCAGCTTCACCTGGAATGCCTTTCCAACAGTCTTGAAGGAGTTCCCATTTGTGCTGTTTATCTGTTGGCTGCTTTTCCTTCACTCTGCGGTCCGTCTCATCCCAAACTATCTGAATTTGGTTGAGGTCGGAGGATTGTGGAGGCCAGGTCATCTGATGCAGCACTCCATCACTCTCCTTCTTGGTAGAATAGCACGTACACAGTCTGGAGGTGTGTTGGGTCATTGTCCTGTTGAAAAACTAATGATAGTCCCACTAAGCCCAAACCAGATGGGATGGCGTATAGCTGCAGAATGCTGTGGTAGCCATGTGTGTTAAGTGTGCCTTGAATTCCACACCATCACACCTCCTCCTCCATACTTCACGGTGGGAAATACACATGCAGAGATCATCCGTTCAGCTTCTCCGCGTCTCACAAAGACACAGTGGTTGGAACCAAAAATCAAAAATTTGGACTCATCAGACCAAAGGACAGATTTCCACCGGTCTAATGTCCGTTGCTCGTGTTTTTTGGCCCAAGCAAGACTCTTTTTCTTATTGGTGTCCTTTAGTAGTAGTTTCTTTGTAGCAATTTGACCATGAAGGCCTGATTCATGCAGTCTCCTCTGAACAGTTGATGTTGAGATGTGTCTGTTATTTGGGCTGCAATTTCTGAGGCTGGTAACTCTAATGAACTTATCTTCTGCAGCGGCGGTAACTCCTGGTCTTCCTTTCCTGTGGCGGTCCTGATGAGAGCCAGTTTCATCATAGCGCTTGATGGTTTTTGCGACTGCATTTGAAGAAACTTTTAAAGTTCTTGCAATTTCACGTATTGTCTGACCTTCATGTCTTAAAGTAATGATGGACTGTCATTTCTCTTAGTTTATTTGAGCTCTTTGCCATAATATGGACTTGGTCTTTTGCCAATATCTACTGTATACAGTACCACCCCTACCTTGTCACAGCACAACTGATTGGCTCAAACGCATTAAAAATAAAATGCATTCCACAAATCAACTTTTAACAAGGTACACCTGTTAATTGAAATGCATTCCAGGTTAACTTATGAAGCTGATTGAGAGAATGCCAAGAGTGTGCGCAAAGCTGTCATCAAGGCAAAGGGTCACTACTTTGAAGAAACTCATATATAAAATATATTTAGATTTTTTTTAACACATTTTTGGTTACTACATGATTCCATATGTGTTATTTCATAGTTTTGATGTCTTCACTATTATTCTACAGTATGAATCTGCAGGTAGCTAAAAGCTAACCAACTAGTTTCAATGTTAGCTAGCTTGCTAGCATTAGGCTGTAACTAGCAATGCAAATGGATTTCAAATAATATTACTACACAGATCCTACACGTAACGTTAGCTAGCAAGCCAGCTTGTAATTTAACCATTTTATTTGTATTTACAGATTGCATGCAAGTTTGTTATTAAGGCACATGAAAGTGCACATGTTCCAGAAGGCATTTCTGCCAAAGAACGCATTTTAATAAATAAATAAAAAATTACGTTCAAATGCCTCTCCTGTAAAGTAGTGATGGATGCAACAAAACGCCTAGCTTCCTGAAACCGATAACAATTGTTTTGCATTGAATAATCAGAAATGTGTAGTTCTGACTATGCTCTTCAGGAGGTGATGATGTTACAACCAAATAGTTAACATTTATTTAACAATCCCTTGACAATGCCACACAGTTGTCAATGGTTTTAGCGGAGCTGGGGGCCTCCTTGCCCCTCAGCAAGCAAATTGAATCCTCTGCACCTTATTGTGACATTTTATTGATAACAACCTATTCAATTGATAGAGGGACTATGTCATGAACCCTCAAAGTTCCAGAATGGTATGGAAATGGCAGCCATTGTTGTCAGGGTGAAATCCCAACCAGTCTAATAGCGGAGGTGAATAAATATGGCGGCCCTCATGCACTTACCACGAATTCAAAAGTTTTGCTAAGTTTGCCGTATTGTATATTGCTCTGTTACTCTTTTTTGTATGGTCATTAGCAGAGTATACATTGTCCCAATTTTAGCTTCAAGATGCCAGCAATTAAAAATAAAAAAGTAGATTGTGCTAATTTATTGGCGTCGTTTAAAAATCCAGTGAATCGTGCTAAAACAATGGCATCATATCTGAATTCTGCCATCTTTATGCACATTCGCCATTTAAATAAATGGCAGTAGAGGCATAGGTGGTGCATTTCCTGCTTTTACTTATGCAGGAACATAAAAGTAAGGCATGTGATGTATCAGAAATCTGTGCAATATAATATTTTCTCACCAAAATGTGTCAAATTCAAAATACAGTTCATGCAGGTTTTATACACATGTTCTGTATATATAGCCTATGAAATATATGTACACAGACCATAAATGTCTCAGGGGCCATTCTTGCGAACATTAGAAAAAATTTAAAGGGCCCCACCAGAGGGAAATGCGATGTAATTCCTGTCCTATAGGTTCTACCTACGAAGAATGACTCAGGCTGCTAATACAAATTCCAGAATTGAGGATGGGAACGTTGTGGTGATTTCCATGTGAAGTGGAGAAATAATAACATGTAGGGCACTGACATCTGTTAATGTAGCTAGCTAGCATGCTAACCTTATCTAGCTAACTAATTTCTTTTTTTATTTAACATTTATTTAACTAATGTTATCTGGTTTTCTTACACCGTATTCAAAAGATTAGCTGGATTCGTAGGGCATGTAGGGAAAACTTTTCCACAGATGGATAGGGGAATCCAGTATCTTTGACTTTGTCATCTTTCTCTCTGGCCCTATGCTATCCTCACCAGGCGGCTGTGATTAGATCCAAATCAAATTCCGTATCAACCTATTAAAATCGTTAATGTAGTTGGACGTCATAGAACACTTTCCATGAGAGCGTCCTTAACAGCAGTCAAACAGCACATTCTGATAATCAAAGTTACTAAAACACACATTTTCAATTGGATGAATAGCTCAGTGTTGTCATCCTGGTTCCTGGTGATTTTTGATGTTTGCGGCAAGTTTGAATCCTAGCTGAGATACCCTATATATACAAAAGCATGTGGACACCCCTTCAAATTGGTACTGACAGGTGTATAAAATCGAGCACACAGCAATGCAATTTCCATAGACAAACATTGTCAGTAAAATGGCCCTACTGGAGAGCTTAGTGACTTTCAACATGGCACCCATAGGATGCCATCTTTTCAACAAGTAAGTTAGTCAAACTTCTGCCCTGCTCGAGCTGCCCTGGTCAACTTAAGTGCTGTTATTGTGAGGTGGAAACGCCTAGGAGAAACAACGGCTCAGCCGCGAAGTGGTAGGCCACACAAGCTCCCAGAGCGGGACCGCCAAGTGCTGAAGCACGCAGCACACAAAATGGAAACTTTTGGTTATGTAGTGTATATATTTTCTTATTTTAAAAGTACAATTACATTTATTGTGTTAATGTGTTGTGAAGATAAGTGCAGCTTAAACCTTGTAAATTAAGATTACGAATACATTTAATGAGCAGGTTCTTCTTGGAGTCCCTCTTGCAGACTGACACATAGGCTACTGGCACGGCTACATAAATAATCGTCACTACTATAGGCTATATTACATAGACGTGTAGGCCTACACTAACATGTACCACATTTTATATGCATTATTATAATCATTCACTTCGTCACGTATGTGTGGACCAGTGGTGAACAGTGTTTTTCTGAATAATAATGCTTGATAGAAGGGGGCTCAAACTCACGGTTAATGGGCACTTCATTTCAAGTCAACCAATTTAGCAGTGTGAACCACCAGGAAAGCAATGACGGTTACTGTACATGGCAGCTTTTTGACAAGTCCATAAGGTTCTTAAAATGTGTATCTATTTATCTCTTTAAAATCTTTGTGGGGACAATGTACAATGAACTTCAATGTTGTATAGATCTCCTTTATCTTTTCTTAACTTTAACATTTCAACACCATCAAATCACCTATGCTTAGTCTAATACAGTGACAGCTAAAAGATACCAAAAACAATTTAGTCCAATCAAAATAAGCTAAATATGATGTGACTGTCCATGGTACAGATTTGTGTGTGTGTGTGTGTTTGCATTCAAGTAGAAAAAAACTTTGGACTCACCCTGCTTGTAGAGAAACGCCAATGCCATCCTCCTCTCTTTCATGTTGCCGAAACAGTCTATGACTCTGTCATATACAGTACATGCTTTTAGTTTTTGTTGTCCTAGGAAATCTGGCTAAAATGATTGCTCCCTAGCCTAACTTCCATTCATGGGCAATGATGAGTCAGCTAGTAACATCAGCCTACTACATCATGCAAAGGGCACAATTATAATCATTGGCCAGTAGGGTTGGGCGGTATCCAAATTTCCATACCTTCATACCATGCCTGTGCCATCCCGGGATATACAGTATTTCTGGTAGTGCACACAAGGGGTGCTATATATATTTTTTACTTAAAGCCTCAAAAACGTCAATTACCAGAATGCTAACAAAATGCTAACACATACTAAGGAGTTCTCATATCGGATGCTAGGTAAACGCTAATGTAGCAAACATTTACTACTAAGACAGACAACCTAGCTCATGAAGTTATGCAAGTATCTCAAAACAAAGTCTGCAGCACTCACAAAACAAATGTTAGGCAGCAGCGATCTTAATCCAAGAGGGGATTGTCTCTGTTGCTGTTACCAAGAAGATTGATCTTGCAAGTTAACGCTAGCCTCTTAGTTAACATTAGCAATTAGCAAAACCCAGCTGGAGAGAATTTATTTGTCACATCTTAGATAGTTAACTTAATAGTTACAAGATATGTACAGTTAAAGTCGGACATTTACATACACCTTAGCCAAATACATTTAAACTTAGTTTTTCCCAATTCCTGACCGAATAATAGTAGAGAGAATTATTTATTTGAGCTTTTATTTCTTTCATCACATTCCCAGTAGGTCAGAAGTTTACAAACACTCAATTAGTATTTGGTAGTATTGCCTTTTAAATTGTTCAACTTGGGTCAAATGTTTTGGGTAGTCTTCCACAAGCTTCCCACAATAAGTTGGGTGAATTTGGCCCATTCCTCCTGACAGAGCTGGTGTAACTGAGTCAGGTTTGTAGGCCTCCTTGCTCGCACACGCTTTTTCAGTTCTGCCCACACATTTTCTATAGGATTGAGGTAAGGGCTTTGTGATGGCCAATCCAATACCTTGACTTTGTTGTCCTTAAGCCATTTTGCCACAACTTTGGAAATCTGCATTGTCCATTTGGAAGACCCATTTGCGATCAAGCTTTAACTTCCTGACTGATGTCTTGAGATGTTGCTTCAATATATCCACATAATTTTCCTGCCTCATGATGTCATCTATTTTTGAAGTGCACCAGTCCCTCCTGCAGCAAAGCACCAAACACCCCCGTGCTTCACGTTTGGAATGGTGTTCTTCGGCTAACAAGCCTCCCCACTTTTCTTCCAAACATAACGATGGTCAATATGGCCAAACAGTTCTATTTTTGTTTCATCAGACCAGAGGACATTTCTCCAAAAAGTACAATATTTGTCCCCATGTGTAGTTGCAAACCGTAGTCTGGCTTTTTTTTATGGCAGTTTTGGAGCAGTGGCTTCTTCCTTGCTGAGCGGCCATATAGCTTATGTTGATATAGGACTCGTTTTACTGTGGATATAGATACTTTTGTACCTGTTTCCTCCAGCATCTTCACAAGGTCCTTTGCTGTTGTTCTGGGATTGATTTGCACTTTTCACACCAAAGTACGTTCATCTCTAGGAGACAGAACGTGTCTCCTTCCTGAGCGGTCTGACGGCTGCGTGGTCCCATGGTGTTTATACTTGCGTACTATTGTTTGTACAGATGAACGTGGTACCTTCAGGCGTTTGGAAATTGCTCCCAAGGAAGAACCAGACTTGTGGAGGTCTCCAGTTTTTTCCTGAGGTCTTGGCTGATTTCTTTTGATTTTCCCATGATGTCAAGCAAAGAGGCAGTGAGTTTGAAGGTAGGCCTTGAAATAAATCCACAGGTACACCTCCAATTGACTCAAATAATGTCAATTAGCCTATCAAAAGCTTCTAAAGCCATGACATAATTTTCTGGAATTTTCCAAGCTGTTTAAAGGCACAGTCAACTTAGTGTATGTAAACTTCTGACCCACTGGAATTGTGATACAGTGAATTATAAGTGAAATAATCTGTTTGTAAACAATTGTTGGGAAAATGACTTGTGTCATGCACAAAGTAGATGTCCTAAACGACTTGCCAAAACTATAGTTTGTTAACAAGACATTTTTGGAGTGGTTGAAAAATGAGTTTTAATGACTCCACCCTAAGTGTATATAAACTTCCGACTTCAACTGTAGCTGGCAAACATTAGTAGTGAATTTCAGGAGTGACTCACCTCACAAAGCTCACATTTTGATCGTCTTCTTTGTTAACAAAGACACGTGACTGTCTCAAACCGCTGTTTTGGGAAACTACTAGTGATAAGCTTCAAAAATGAAAAAGCTTCATAATGAAAATGTTGTAATGGGCGAAATGATGAACACGATCTGCTTTATCTATTACCTAGTGCACAAGTTGACAGCAGGTATTTAAAAAGTACAATTATTCAATGCCCCAAAAACATTACTTGCCAGAATTCTAACAAAATGCTAACAAGTACAGTGGTTCCTCCTTTAAAAGTTGTGTCATACTGCGGCACACCCTGCGTGCTGATACAGCATTCTGTGGCACGTCATTTAATTCTCAGCCATTTCTTCTGTTTCTGCAAGTTATTGCTAGTTTGACCACCAGAGGGTATCTTTGAGAAGCATTTTATAGTATTCCGTATTGGCATTACCAGAGAATTTAAAACCTTTTTTTGTAATAACATGGTATATGGCATTGATTTTAAGAAATTTGGCTAATTGGATTAATATTATGGTGTTTATGGTGTTAAAATGTAAACAACAAAATGTAAACAACAAAAATAATATTGGAACTCTGCGGACTTCCCATTGTTTCCTATGGGGGAAATATAGGCATGTCTGTCTATTTCGCCAAATATCTCGCAGTGTGTATATATATATTTTTTTTTCAAGTCAGGTGTAACCGGTATGAAATGACTAGCTAGTTAGCGGGGTGCGCGCTAATAGCGTTTCAATCGGTGACATCACTCGCTCTGAGACCTGGATGTAGTTGTTCCCCTTGCTCTGCAATGCCACAGCTTATGTGGAGCGATGAGTAAAAATGCTGTTGTCTATGCGTGCAGAGGGTCCCTGGTTCGAACCTAGGTAGGAGCGAGTTGAGGGACAGAAGCAAAACTGTTACACGGGCACCATTTTATTCAGCAGAATCTCCTCTTTGTAATTATGTAAGTCTGGGCAGCAAGCTCGTTGGTCATCGCTCGCTAGACCAGAAATAGTCAGAAGTTTTATATCTTTTCCCTACTTTTTCATTACGCAGACATAAGCACAGTTGACACCATCGAGGTGCGGATGTTTACTTTCTACACAAGTTAATTTTTTTCCAGTTTCGTCAGACGAACAGATTGTAGTGGTAAAATAAAAATGGATACATTTGAAATGGAATTCTAAGCATCACTCCAGTCAAAACAGGCTCTGCGAACGTTAGATTCCATTAACTTGCTATGGGCTTGCGCTAGTGTTCCAGTTTAGCCAATGCTCTTAAGCCTTTTTTCAGCCTTGGGTGAATTTTGACTCGTTCTATTGTCCAGCCTATACAAAATGAATATTAGCCAGCAAGGCTCTTGATCCAGGAGGGGATTCTCTGCTGTTACCAAGTGAATGCTTGATTTTGGAAGAAGCTAACCACTTAGCTAGATAGCTAACTAGCGACTAAATTTGCAAACCAAATGCACAACATTTAGTTGTGAATTCAATATTGTTATTAGATCACCTGGCGCATGCTGCACAACAGTGAGTGACTCACGAGGCACCGGTCTCGTCCGTAAGCTACATAATAATGTGATTGGTGAAATGAAGAACGCAATGTTCATTATCTCCTAACATATTGCACAAGTTGACCGCAGGTATTTACTTAAAAATAATTTATACTAAATGTCTAATAAAAAAACTTCAAATAAATAGTTTCAACAGTATTGCGGTATTGAAAAACCATCCCATTGCTTTTTCCAAATACCCCGGTATACGGTATACAGCCCAATCCTATTAGCCAGAAAGGAGAATTAAGTTAAACCGAAGTCCAAAACCGCAAGTCCAAATCCCTATCGCCATCCAAGGCTAATTTAGGAAAGGGGCAATTTTAGCTAGCTAGCTAGCCACCAGAGGACAACGACACAACAAGATGCAATAATTCTAGTTTTTTTCTGTCAATTATGTTTGCTTGATGTGAAATGATTGGTGTGAAGACAAATCCAAACTGGCTTCCATTGACATTTTTTGGGGGGTTCGCCAGGACCATTCACAGTTGAGCTTGCTCAGGTTAGCTCAACGCTGATTGGCTATTATTTTATAGGGACCAAATGCTCGCTGGCTTCCCTTGCATTCAATGATACAGCCGGCAACAATATCATACTCTTTTTAACCAGACAGCATCAGATAGATGGGCTACACATACTGAGACAGAGGGGCGCTGTTTCACTTGTTCTGATGCTTTCTCCTGTGTGATACATTCAGCCTCTTGTAAATTGAAGGGGAATGATGAAACACAGAGAGATGAAAGAAACATAACAAAAATTGTTTCCATGAATACATGCCACTGAGCCTAGTCAAGGATGCGATGATCATGAAATATTAGCACTCTACACTTAAAACAGATGAAGTGAAGGGGAACAAAAGTAAACCTTGACTTAGGAGTTTAAAATATACCTCTGGTGGCCAAGTTGACCTATTTTAAGAAATGCCATTGGTCTGTAGAGAAAACGTTTAAGATATTTGATAGGCTAATGCGAAATTTGTTACAGGAAATAATTACGGCCACCTGGTTAGCATACGGCTGAATGTGCCAGGTTATGTAATGGGAACAGCTAACATGTAGCTATTGATCACATGCAACTATGTCAACGGTTTTAATTGGCTGATGTTTAAACTTTTTCTACTTGTTCGCAAGTATGGCCCTTCAATGTTTGTTTTCTTGGAAAGCTGTGAGTGTTACTGTATAATATGATACAATACCAGTACTTGTTCCATTTACAATTTGTCCTATCAACTTCTTTCAGCCAGTGTATGGCTGTGTAGTGACTGCATTGTTTGTGTGCAATGTTGGCATATTGGCAGTTAATTGGAAACATTTCTGGAATCCTTTAAAACTGTCTGGCTAACTAGCTGATTGAAGATAATCGTCAAATTCATTGTTTTACACAATATCTTATCACAGCACTGGCTGACCCATGGTTGACCAACTCCTTGACCAAAATGGCTGACCCTTTATACTGTCATAATACCTTTCATGTTAATTCTATAATTAAAATTCTAGTATTCTAATTCTAGTATTCTAATTCCTAATTCTATGGCTGGACCAATGTCCCACTCTCCAGCTCTCTCTCTCTGCTACAGAGTGTGTGTCTATGTTTGTTTCTGGGATCTCTCTGCTTTCAGTGTGTGTGTGTGTGTGTGTGTGCGTGTGTGTGTGTGTGCGCGTGCTCGAGCTCTGTCTTACCCAGGATGCCATCAGCAGCTTGCGGCTGACCGTGATTCGGCCTCCCCTCCGGATTTCTCTGTCTGTCAATGCAAGCTTCGTCCTATCTCTCTCTGTCTCACGCCTGCTTCTCTGTCTTCTCCTTGTTCTGTCTTGTTCTGTGTCCTCTCTCCAGGCCAAAGTGGAAAACGAGGTCCTAAATTACAAAGATCTGGCCGCTCTGCCTAAGATTAAAGCTATTTATGACGTGCAGCGGCCCGATCTCATTCCCTATGAGTCTTATCACAGATACTCCTCTGATGACAGGCTAGAACGCTACAGCTACGGGGAGGTACTGAGACGCTAGTGCTAATCTAATTGCCTTTTATGTGTGTGGGTGTGTGAGTGTGGGTGTGTGATGCCTCTGCACTGTGCCTGCCGTCTCTGTGTCTCCCTGTTGCTACATCCCCCCCAGCTTCCCACTTTAGCCCCTGTATGGTTGTACCGTGGTCACGTCTCGCACCATCTTAAAACATGACTACATCCTTGTGAGGCTCCTGCTTTGGTCACAGATTTGAATTGATCTTTGAGAGACACTCAACGATAAATAATGTCAATTAGGCTTTATGTTTTCACGCCAAGGCCTCTCTTAACTATTAATTTCGATTATTTTACACCAGTAAACCAAAGCCGCAGACACATTGGATTCCTCATGTTTACTGTCAGATTTCCTATGTGCTTGTCTTAACGTAATAACTTTATGAACAACTACACAGAAAAAGGACTTATTATTCAGTCATATTATTCAAGTCATATTATTCATGGTTTAGTAAGCTCACAGGTCTCATTTGAATAGCACTCTGCTAAGTAATTCTGGAGAGCATGGTGCTATTGACTGACTGATTCCAACTCCTCTATTCATTCCTCTTCTCTACAGTCTCTGGGAACTCTCTCTCCATACTCTCAGGTAATTACATTCCATACACTACTGCACTGAATCAGTTGACAGATGGCTGAATAGGAATAAGTCTGGGATGGGCATATTTGGATTGTGTACAGTGTATGTGTGATATATTTGGGTCCATGTGGTCTTAGAAGGGACTCACTTGACTCAATTAAAACTCTCATTGGACTTGATTAAATAAAGTCAGTTATTAGATGAAAGAAAAAAAAGTGAATAGTGTGTCTAGAGTGTAATGTTTTGATATACAGTGCCTTCGGAAAGTATTCAGACCGCTTGACTTTTTCCAACCTACATACTTTTTCCAACCTACAATGTGAATGTTTAAATGATGTATTCAATATAGACAAGAAAAATACAATAATTTGTTTGTTATTAGTTTAAGAACACTATGTTTGTCTATTGTTGTGACTTGGATGAAGATCAGATCAAATTTGATGACCAATTTGTGCAGAAATCCAGGTAATTCCAAAGGGTTCACATACTTTTTCTTGCCGCTGTATATAAGATCCCACAGTTGAAGGTGCATGTCAGAGCAAAACCCAAGTAATGAGGTCGAAGGAATTGTCTGTAGAGCAGGATTGTGTCGAGGTACAGATCTTGGGAAGGGTACCAAAAAAGTTCTGGAGCATTGAAGGTCCCCAAGAACACAGTGGCCTTCATCATTCTTAAATGGAAGAAGTTTGGAACCACCAAGACTCTTTCTAGAGCTGACCGCCCGGCCAAACTGTGCAATCAAGGGAGAAGGGCCTTGGTCAGGGAGGTGACCAAGAACCTCATGGTCACTCTGACAGAGCTCTAGATTTCCTCTGTGGAGATGGGAGAACCTTCCAGAATGGCACCCATCTCTGCAGCACTCCACCAATCAGGCCTTTATTGTATAGTGGTCAGACGGAAACCACTTCTCAGTAAAAGGCACATGACAGCCTCGTTGGAGTTTGCCAAAAGGAACCTAAAGACTCTCAGACCATGAGAAACAAGATTCTCTGGTCTGATGAAACTAAGATTAAACTCTGAAGGAAACCTGGCACCATCCCTACAGGGAAGCAAGGTAGTGGGGATGTTTTTCAGCAGCAGGGACTGGGAGACTATTCAGGATTGAGGAAACGGAGCAAAGTACAGAGGGATCCTTGATGAAAACCTGATCCAGAGCGCTCAGGACCTCAGACTGGAGCGAATGTTCACCTCCAACAGGACTATGCAGGAGTGGCTTCGAAACAAGTTTCTGAATGTCCTTGAGTGGAAAAGCCAGAAACCGGACTTGAGCCCAATCGAACATCTCTGGAGAAACTTGAAAATAGCTGTGCAGGAATGCTCTCCATTCAACCTGAAAGAGCTTGAGAGGATCTTCAGGGAAGAATGGGAGAACTCCCGAAATACAGGTATGCCAAGCTTGTAGCGTCATACCCAAGAAGACTCAAGGCTGTAATCACTGCAAAAGGTGCTTCAACAAAGTGCTGAGTAAAAGGTCGGAATACTTATGTAAATGTAATATTCCGTTTTTTATTTTGGATTAATTAGCAAAAAACTCTAAAAACTTGTTTTTGATTTGTTATTATGGGTTATTGTATGTAGATTGATGAAGGGGAAAAAATGATTCAATCCATTTTAGAATAAGGCTGTAACGTAACAACATTTGGAAAAAGTCAAGGGGTCTGAATACTTTCCAAAGGCACTGTAGACGGTGCCAGACAGACAGACAAGAGCCCTGCAGACAATGACCGGTGACCTGCCACTGTGTTTCCCAGGACATCTATGACAGCATGGAGCTGAGACAGAGGCGCTTGTCCAGCCCAGGCTTCATAGACTCTCCCACCTACAGTCACCGTGGCGTGTCCCCCACCATGTCCACCTCCCGCTCCCCACAGCACTGCTACCGCCCCGGTGAGTCACTTAACGCCGCTCGACCACGTCACACGGGCGCTACAACATAGGCAGGAGAAACTCCTCCGCGAACATGTTCAGAAAGACGAAATGGCGTAAATCATTTTGCTGTGAAATGTCAGCAAGAAAGCAATAGTGGACCGAGTTTGATCATTTTGGAAGGCGTCGGAGTGTGTGGGACATGTGTTTTGTCCCTATGCCTTATGTTTGCTTCCTGTATAGGTGACTGGAACAACATTAGTTTCAGGTTAATCCACTCAGGGTTAGGCGCCGCTCATGCACCCACATCACAATCCCCTCCAGTACTACCACTCACATCACACCACGGCCATATCTTCTCTAGACTCCTCTTTGAGTCTGATAACACTGTAGTATATACAGTGCTGTACGTATTATGTTCAGGTGGTGGTGGTGGTATACTACAGGGGATTGCTCTTCCCACCATTCTCTCACGCTACAACATCCATCCCTGTCTAATAGCCGGTCATGAACCCTCGTTAGACCCTGCTAAACTACATTCACTGAAGCGGGCATTAGATAGTTTGTATCACGCTTTGCCACCGTTCAAAAGACATATCAGGCTTCCCTAGTGGAGATTCATAGAGCTATGCTAGTTTTAAAGTCATCAAATATGTAGAATACCATCATGGCAGACTTGGCAGTTGCTTTATATTTTTGTTTCCTCTGCACACAGTCAGGCATAGTAGACATTTAGTCCTGTAAACTAAACCGTCTACTGTCTCTGACTGGCTGTGTGTCTCTGTGAGTGTGGGCTGAGCTTTGGCTGTGATGTGGAATGGGTCTGGTTAAGGGGTGGTGCCAATCCTTGGCTCATGCTCTCGTTTCTGTCACTGTCATTGGTCTTGGGCTGACTGTCTGCAGGCACTGAGAGTGGCAGGAGCTCACCCTATTACAGTCATCTTGATGCCAGACCTGCCACGCACGCCGCCTACCAAGCCCCCAAGCATTTCCATGTGCCAGGTAGGCCTCTGGTTTTCCTGTCCTTCACACCCATCCTCCTCCTCTTCCTCCAGACTGTCCTCTACTGAAGTCAGACCTACACGTTTTTTCAAAGGTCACAATATGGGGACATGTTATAGCCTACTTACTTCATTACCCCAACCTCAACTGACTGTGTGTATTACCATGTCTCCCTGCATCGCTCATTTGCAATGTCACCCTCACCCCATCAACCATGGCCGTTATTCAGACTTAATCGCTTCATCACAGGTTGTATGGCTTTATTACCCTGTGTTATCTGTCAGTAGCGGAGCAGTAGCTCTTCCTCTTCTATTCTCTGTACCGAGCATCTATTGTAATCAGACGCTGTGGCCGTCCCCTTCCATCTGTTGATGCTGTGTATAATTTGCCTATGTACATGCACAGCAGCAGCCATTATACACTCATCTGTCGTCTGTTTTACTGATGGCGCCACTTTTATCTCAGCCGCCTTACTCACGCTGTGCCATGTGTTGACGCGTCAATTTCCAGCTGAGCTAAGGGTTTCTGTGTGGAGGGAAAGACAGTGAATACATAAAACAACCTTGGTTTATGAGTCAGCAGACAGACAGACAGAGAGACAGAGTGAGATGTTTGTTAAGGATCCAACATGTGAAAGAGATATAACAGGCTCTGTAGGTGAAGAGTGCCCTACTCTGGGGGTTGTCTGTTCTCTACTCTGTCCAGACAAGGATGGCAAATGTTTGGCAAAAAGTGCTATTTATTTCATATATAGGATGCATTTTTCAAAATAAAAGTCTACAGTACAACTTCTAACAACTTTAACACCTACAACACTTTCCTCTTCTACCATGAACCATGGCAGGTAGCCTAGAGGTTAGGCCAGTAACCGAAAGGTTGCTGGTTTGAATACCCGAGCTGACAAGGTGAAAAATCTGTTGATTTACCCTTGAGCAAGGCACTTAACCCTCATTTGCTCCATACTACTATGGCTGACCGTGTTAAAAAACACATTTTACTGCACCTCCCCCCCTCTTCTCTTTTTCCCTTTTCTCTTTTCACTGTTTCATTTCCTCTCTCTCTCATTTTGTGTCCTCAGCCACAGGCGAGCCCAACATCTACAGGAAACCTCCCATCTATAAGAGACATGGTATATGTGTGGGGCTGCCTGTCATGAGGCACGGCTCCTCTCTGTTTAGAGACGTTGTCTGTGGTGTGTTTCAGCTGTGATTGATGTGTGTGTTGTGTGTGTGTCCCAACAAAACCCCACATCTGAATGTATCAGCCTCTTACAACAATAATCAAGCTTAAACATTAACCACCATCAATGGTAGCTACCTGATTGGAAGCAAAAAAGAGTCTGAGAGGATGGAATGCTATTGGCCATATTTATCTTCCATAATATCAGATTGATTTGATAACCACGGATCTAATCTGATATGATACCTATTAACCCTCCTGTTGTGTTCATTTCATGTTAATTCATTCTGTGTTCCCGGTTCAAAATGACCACCCCATTATAGCTGATTATAAATCCATAAGAATACATATATTATCACCGAATGTTGTGTTAGATGTTTTTATCAACTTAAGTTCTTGTGAACATTACAAGTTTTGAACTTCTATTTGCTATTGATGGCCTGTTGGCCTCATTGACCTGAGCTCATACAACTCGATTTTGAGTAGAAAAAAGCGTAATGGATGGATTATTTTGACTATAACAAATACTCAGATGAAACATATTGTGCTATTTATCACAGACTACTTTGTGTCAAAGTTTAACAAGGACTCTCTCCTCCTCAACAGTGTCATGATCAAAGATATGATCAAGAGCCTCACATACAGTATATTGTTTAGTCATTGTGCTACCACAGAATGAATTGTGAGCAAGGCCTCAAAAAAGCTTTATATACCAGAGCTGCGAGAAAAGCTCTATATATTATTGAAACAATGTTGCGATTGTTTATGAGAATGCCAAGATGTGTGGTTCCCATGGGGGAAAGATTATATTGGGGAAAGGTTCCTGTGGGGGTTGCCATGGAAGCCAAGAAGGGAGTGAGGTGTGTGTGTGTGTGTGTGTGTGTGTGTGTGTGTGTGTGTGTGTGTGTGTGTGTGTGTGTGTGTGTGTGTGTGTGTGTGTGTGTGTGTGTGTGTGTGTGTGTGTGTGTGTGTGTGTGTGTGTGTGTGTGTGTGTGTGTGTGTGTGTGTGTGTGTGTGTGCTCAAACACATGCATGTGTGGGTCTGGGAGAGGAAGTGTGTCCGTCTGATGAATGGGCATGTGCCTGAACTCAATTTTATACACTAATTGTAGTCTCACCCATTCATTTCTAATGACCGGGAACGCCACATGTGTAAAAAAGTTAAATAAAACACCCAAAATGTAATGAAAATCATCCAAATGTATTTTGTGTGTTCAGATGCCCTGTGTGGACAAAGTCATGGAACCTTATGACAATCAGATTGATTAAATGAGCTACATTTTTTTCAGAGAGAACACAGCAGGAGGGTTAAAACACAGTGCTGAGGCTCTACGTCCTAGTTTTAAGCTGGCTAACTGTTTCTGTAATACTGTATATACTTTGCACGCTATTAACCAACTTGAACAGAGTGCACCTCAACCTAACTCCCACCACGGTTAACTGAGACGGAACCGGCTGATCCTGTGTCATGGATTCACTGGGTTTATTAGTGAGACTTGTCTTGCATGACCTCAATGCGTTATGCTAGCGCTCGTGCATTATGTCAAACTGCTGTTGGCAAGAAAGAAGTATCAATACTCCTTCCTTTTTTTGCTAATATTTTGAACGAAATTGTATTTTAATGGCCCAGTAATGGCAGCAATTTTTTTTTTTTTACGTACTTTTTTTTCATTTGTGGTGTGACTGTGAATATCATTTCTGTCTCTTGTGCTACAGTATGTGATGCACGGTCATTTTAGCTCTAGACTTCAGAGATACTCAGTTTCCCTATTTCATGGCTAAGTAGTTGTGCATGTCATTAGGCTGTGTTGCTCACCATAAGAGTATATACTGTATATGTGTCACGGTCTCTTTGTACTGTTCACTGTCCTGTACGGTTGTGTACGTTACAGACTCATGGTGTTTCTCTGTTAAGATACAGTAGCATCAAACATACCACAGAGACATAGATAATATGCTTCAGCATTAATATAGCCTACAGTAATTATTTGCACATAAACCCATTGCTCCCAAGTTGTTGCGCTAGTAAAGATCCCCTCTCAACAGATACTATCACATTAGACATTGAGGCAACAAAAAAAATATGTCCTTCCTACTACTCTGAAAAAGCACATCATATTGAGCAGCACAATCTCATTGTTCACTGAGAGGAAAGACGGTTTGAACGCGTTCCCATTTCCCCTTTCAAACACCAGAGAGAGGAGGAGAAACAGAGCAGAAATGATCTCTTTCATTCATAATACATTCAAGGGGATGTCACATCTCTGGATACAAGCAATAGGGATACACTCAGGCTGTCGTATACGCACAGGCTCATAATAGCACTATGGATCACAACAGTGTGTAGACCACACTACCAACACACCTAACACAAGTATAATATGTTGAGAATGAGAAACCTGCCTTAGGCCAAGGGCTACCACTTCCACAGCCCCTTGTGATCCAGCCTGGGCTCATTGTCCAACCTGTTTTCCAACCTGATTCTGAATTCCATCAGCACACGCAGCTTCCTGACTGACTCGGTGCTCCTGTCCTCCAATAGTCATTGCCGCCTTATGATTTGCAATGCAATCGTCTCATGCTGGAATCCCACCAGAACCCGTGCAGAGGTAGCTAGAAAATGATAGAAATCATTGCGAGCAGAGTGGTCATCTATCAACAGAGAGGTGGACAGAGGTACGATGAGTTGACATCAGGCGCTGAGTTGCAGGACTTGACAGGCTTCCTTCCGCGGTCCACCTAGTAATTTATGACAGGGGGGGGGGGGGGGGGGGGGGGTCTGTGTGTGTCTGTGTGTGTGGTTTTACCTGTGGCCTGTAATGCACATAACTGTTTGCTTAATCCACATGGAGGGTAACAGTGTTAACTTTGCTAGAGAGAGTTTTACAAGTTTCCTTGTCTGTTTAAACCCTAGTGCGTAGAACTTCACATGGTTAACCTCCATGTGCGTAGAAGATCTGTTTGGTCCTTTATTTTTTCTCTATGTGGATAATATAATCTTCCTTCTTTTCACTCTCCCTCTCCCTTTATCCTGCTTTACTGTCCTTGGTCAACTCTCCTCTTTGTAAGTACCTGGGCCAGTCTATCCATCTGCAGTCTATCTTTATCTGAACACTTACCAGTGCCTCAGACACAGTATTATTTGTGGTTAATATTGGCATCTCTGTCCTTATTTACCTCCCCTCTCCCCCTCGCTCTATCTTTCCCTCTGTCGTCCATGGCCTTGAGTTTCATCTTGCTGTGTATTAATTAGCTCATTAACCTGAGTGATCTTTTGTCACTCCTCTTAGAGACTAACTAGACTGCCTGCCTTCCCACCACATCTCTGACTGCCTCACTCAGTCTGCATTACTGTAAGACCTAAACAAACAGGCTAGACACAGTCATTACCGAGAGAGGAATACTGTTTTCTCTCAGGCAGGCTGTCATTGAGGGTGTGTGTGTGTGTGTGTTTTCACCTCATCACGTTCTCTCCCTACAGATGATTCTGACTACTCAGCCACGAAGAGTAAAACCAGCGAGGACATCCTCCAGACCTCCCAGTTTCCCGACTCGTATTCTCCTGACCACTACCACCAGCAGTCTAACTACTACCCCTACACTCCCTCTCCCAAAGGTACTGCTTCCGGAGGACCAAGAGCACTCACTGTTGGCTAAATGGGTTACTGAGAAATTGACTGATGTATATCGATCAAGTTGTTAGATATTTAAAGAGAGCACGTCTTGGTCATAGATTTCCTGTGTCATTTCAACTCTCAACTCGTATATCTTACGGTAACCAGGTTTCCATCCAACTTTTTTATGTGAGTAAAGTACGTCGGATTAAAAAAAAAATCACGACCGGCCTGATGGAAACAGCTAATTTGTCGATAAACTTTCCGAATGTCGACTAAACAAAATACGCTAAACAAGGTGGGATCTTTTTTTTGTCTGTAAAATTAATACTGCGAGAAATGGCAGTGGGAACACCTTTATGCTCAAATATTGAGAGAATAACCTTCATATTGAAGTAGAATTGGAATCACCTGTTGTGTGGTCGTCCCACTAACGACTTAGGAAAGCTGGCAGTTTATTACACCACAGCTGAAATAAATTATGATGAACTTCACAGGGTGGTGAATGTGCACGGTGATATGGTTGATGCTCCTTTCCCATAAATATTGAGGGTGACATGATGATTGATGCTTGGCTGGTGTTTGACAAGTAAAAGGAATCTCTTTTGTCCATAATAATCTCATCATGTAGGCTATATCTGTGAGCTGTTGGCTAGAGCACACGTGTCAAGACCAGAGTGGGCACAATCACTATATAACAAAGCAAATTTTATTTGTCACATGCTTCATAAACAACAGGTGTAGACTAACAGAGAAATGCTTACTTACGGCCCTTGTCAACAATACAGAGAGATAAAAAAGAGACAGTAGAAACATTTGAGTAATAACACGAGGAATAAATAGAAAAATAATAACACAAGGGATAAATGCACAATGAGTAACGATATCTTGGCTATACAGTACATTCGGAAAGTATTCAGACCCCTTGACTTTTTCCACATTTACGTTACAGCCTTATTCTAAAATCCAAAATTTTCCCTCATCAATCTACACACAATACCCCATAATGACAAAGAAAAAACGGGTTTATCTGAAATGTCACATTTACATAAGTATTCAGACCCTTTACCCAGTACTTTGTTGAAGAACCTATTGGCAGCGATTACAGCCTCAAGTTTTCTTGGATATGACGTTACATGCTTGGCACACCTGTATTTGGGGAGTTTTTCCCATTCCTCTCAAACTCTGTCAGGTTGGATGGGGAGCGTTGCTGCACAGCTAATTTCAGGTCTCTCCAGAGATGTTCAATCGGGTTCAAGTCCGGGCTCTGGCTGGACCACTCAAGGACATTCAGAAACTTGTCCCGAAGCCTCTCCTGTGTTGTCTTGGCTGTGTGCTTAGGGTCGTTGTCCTGTTGGAAGGCAAACCTTTGCCCCAGTCTGAGGTCCTGAGCACTCTGGAGAATGTTTTCATCAAGGATCTCTTTATACTTTGCTCCTTTCATATTTGCCTTGATCCTAACTAGTCTCCCAGTCCCTGCCACTGAAAAACCCACAGCATGATGCTGCCACCATCATTCTTCACCATAGGGATGGTGCCAGGTTTCCTCCAGATGTGACGCCTGGCATTCAGTCCAAAGAGTTCAATCTTGGTTTCATCAGACCAGAGAATCTTGTTTCTCATGGTCTGAGAGTCCTTTAGGTGCCTTTTGGCAAACTCCAAGCGCGATGTCATGTGCCTTTTACTGAGGAGTGGCTTCCGTCTGGCTTCTCTATCATAAAGGACTGATTGGTGGAGTTCTGCAGAGATGGTTGTCCTTCTGGAAGGTTCTCCCATCTCCACAGAGGAACTCTGGAGCTCTGTCAGAGTGACCATCGGGTTATTGGTTGTCACGCCCTGACCGTAGAGATCTTTTTTTGTCTCTATTTTTGTTTGGTCAGGGTGTGATTTGGGTGGGCATTCTATGTTATTTTTTCTATGTTTTGTATTTCTTTGTTTTGGCCGGGTATGGTTCTCAATCAGGGACAGCTGTCTATCGTTGTCTCTGATTGGGAACCATACTTAGGTAGCTTTTTCCCACATGGTTTTTGGTGGGTAGTTCATTTCTGTTTAGTGTTTTCACCTTACAGGACTGTTTCAGTTATTCTCTTGTTTATTTTTTTTATAGTGTTCAGTTAATAAAACAAGCATGAACACTTACCACGCTGCGCTTTGGTCCGATGATTCCTCTTCTTCAGATGACGAATACCGTTACATTGGTCACCTCCCTGACTAAGGCCCTTCTCCCCGATTGCTCAGTTTGGCCAGGCGGCCAGCTCTAGGAAGAGTCTTGGTGGTTCCAAACTTGTCCATTTCAGAATGATGGAGGCCACTGTGTTCTTGGGGGATCTTCAATGCTGCAGACATTTGTCAGTACCCTTCCCCAGATCTGTGCCTTGACACAATCCTGTCTCGAGCTCTACGGACAATTCCTTCGACCTCATGGCTTGGTTTCTGCTCTGACATGCACTGTCAACTGCGGGACCTTATATAGACAGGTGTGTTCCTTTCCAAATCATGTCCAATCACCGCAGGTGGACTCCAATTAAGTTGTAAAAACATCTCAAGGATGATCAATGGAACTGGATGCACCTGAGCTCAATTTCTAGTCACATAGCAAAGGGTCTGAATACTTATGTAAGGCATTTCAGTTTTTTATTTAAAAAAATAATAATAACTGCTTTTGCTTTGTCATTATGGGGTAATGTGTGTATTTTTTAAAGCAATTTTAGATTAAGGCTGTAACAAGAAATTGTGGAAAAAGTCAAGAGGTCTGAATACTTCCCGAAGGTATTGTATACACGGGGTACCAGTATTGAGTCGAGGTAGATATGTGCACTACCGTTCAAGTACATTAGAGTGTCTAGTTTGAGAAACAGACGCCTCACAAGTCCTCAGTTAGCAGCTTCATTAAATAGTAACCGCAAAACACCAGTCTCAACATCAACAGTGAAGAGGATGCTGACCTTCTCGGCAGAGTTGCAAAGAAAAATACATATCTCAGACTGGCCAATGAAAAGATTAAGATGTGCAAAAGAACACAGACACTGGACAGAGGAACTCTGCCTAGAGGGCCAGCATCCCGGAATCGCCTCTTCACTGTTGACGTTGAGACTAGTGTTTTGCGGGTACTATTTAATGAAGCTGCCAGTTGAGGACTTGTGAGGCGTCTGTTTCTCAAACTAGACACTAATGTACTTGTCCTCTTGCTCAGTTGTGCATCTGGGCCTCACACTCCTCTTTCTATTCTGGTTGGAGCCAGTTTGCGCTGTTCTGTGAAGGGAGTAGTACACAGTGTTGTACGAGATCTTCAGTTTCTTGGCAATTTCTCGCACTGAATAGCCTTCCTTTCTCAGAACAAGAATAAACTGAGTTTCAGAAGAAAGGTCTCTGTTTCTGGCCATTTTGAGCCCGTAATCAAACCCACAAATGCTGATGCTCCAGATACTCAACTAGTTTAAAGAAGGTCAGTTTTATTTATTTTCTGCTGTGCTAACATAATTGCAAAAGTGTTTTCTAATGATCACTTAGCCTTTAAAAACGATAAACTTGGATTAGCTAACACAACGTGCCATTGGAACACAGGAGTGATGGTTGCTGATAATGGGCCTCTGTACGCCTATGTAGATATTCCATTAAAAATCAGCCATTTCCAGCTACAATAGTCATTTACAACATTAACAATGTCTACACTGTATTTCTGATCAATTTATGTTATTTTAATGTACAAAAAAAGTTTTTTTTCTTTCAAAAACAAGGATATTTCTAAGTGACCCCAAACTTTTGAACGGTAGTGTACACGGTGTACACGGTGAAACACGCTGCTGCTTCTTTATGGGATCAAACTCTTTCAAAACATTTTTAATTTAAACGTTTTTAAAGTTTGAAACATAGATCAGCCGTTAAATGGACCACATACCTCTTGAAGTTGGACGTCTGGAGTCCCGTGTAGAATTCTTAGAATCTGGGAGAATAGGCGCAGCCAAAACAAAGTTCGACCCAGACATGTCTATCATAGTGGCATGTCTGCCAGCTGATGAAAACGAGGACCTAATCTCCAAAGTGAACCAGTTGATATCGGTAGGCCTAGGCTTCGAAACAGAGGTGACTGCAGTTGAGAGGATGCGGGAGAGAGGTAAAGGTCCCGGGGTTGTGAAGGTGGAGTGTCGGTCCGTGAAGGAGAAAGTGGCTCTGTTACGGAAAAAAACTGCGAGACCATCGTGATTATAACAGTCTTCCTTTGATCAGCCAAGTCCCACACCGATCGCCTTATAGAACTGAACTTCAAGACGCTTCTGAGAGAAATACAAGGAGGAAAGGACTCTTTTGTCACGGGAAGCGGAAGGGTCATGAAACGAGATCAACCAGAGGGACAACCCGGACAAGGACATGGGGGTGGACAGACCTACTACATACTGAGGGGCTTTCCATCCCCTATGAGATTCGATTTCAATAGCACATTGGAATGTTAACGGATGGACTACCTTGAACAATAAATTACGAATAACAATACTAAAATCCTTAAACCCAGACATTATCTCAATAAATGAAATGCATTTGCGTCGGAAAGAAACTGTTGATATTGAAGGGTATGTATCGTACGGTCACAACAGCAACACTCACAGGAAAGCCCCCAGGGATTCCGGGGGAGTGGGAATATGTGTAAAGTCTGATATGATGAAAGCATATCAAATTGAAATGATCGATAAAGCCATAGAAGGAATTATTGGTTTGCGTTTTGAACACAGGGAGTCAGATTATTGCTTTGTTGTGTTTTCATGCTATTTGCCACCTGAACAGTCCGCATCGGATAGAGATGCATCCTCCTTCTGTAGTCATTTGTTAAGTCAAGTATAACTATATACAGAAGCAGATGCTATTTGCATATGTGGGGATCTTAATTAACAGTCGAATTGGGAGGTTAGATGACTATATAAATGATATTGATGATATTCCATTGCGTGTTGCTTTGGATGACTTTGTTAATCATCATGGAGAAACCCTATTAGAATTCCTTCCGGACTCTAAAATGTCATTAATGGAAGGATATGCCCCTTAAGCGATAACTTTACATCCATATCTGGCAACGCTGTGGTGGACTATATACAGTAGTTACCCTCCACGACTGTCTAGAAACTTGTTTGGAATTTAAGGTGTTGGTTGAAGAATGCGGATGTTTCAACCTAATTGGAGAAAAAAAGTAGACTTCCTGATCATTCAATTTTATTTATGATATTTTCTGTTGGTCACTAACTTCACTGAACCAGGTACTAATGTGCATCACATGGGGCAAAAGATATATACCCCGCATAGGCCTAAATGTAAGAAAATAAATGTGCCACATTACTTTCTATGTTCTGAAATTGTCACGCCCTGGCCTTAGTTATCTTTGTTTTCTTTATTATTTTAATTAGGTCAGGGTGTGACATGGGGGAAGTATATGTTTTGTATTGTCTAGGGGTTTTGTATGTTTATGGGGCAATGTTTAGTCTAGGTGTATGTATGTCTATGGTTGCCTAGATTGGTTCTCAATTAGAGACAGCTGTCTATCGTTGTCTCTGATTGGGAGCCATATTTAGGCAACCATATTCATTAAGTAGTTTGTGGGTGATTGTCTATGTCTATGTGTAAGTTGCCTGTGTCTGCACTTGTCATTATTATAGCTTCACGTTCTTCGGTTTGTTGTTTTGTTTAGTTTGTAAGTGTTCTTCGTCTTCGTTGATTAAATATGTGTTCATTTCACGCTGCGCCTTGGTCCTCCTCTCTTTCACGTAATGACGATCGTGACAGAAATGGCATGTAGAGCTCTGGTGGAACT
Organism: Salvelinus fontinalis; assembly: GCF_029448725.1. Taxonomy (NCBI): domain Eukaryota; kingdom Metazoa; phylum Chordata; class Actinopteri; order Salmoniformes; family Salmonidae; genus Salvelinus; species Salvelinus fontinalis. The sequence continues at coordinate 56,460,670 of NC_074666.1, forward strand.
CATTGAAACTCTGCAAAGATGCCAAGAAATATTTGATTTAGATGTGTGGTATGAAAAATTTGGCGAATAAAGAATACACCCCCATTTCCAGGAAAGTTTACAAGCCGAACAAGCCTTATTGGAATGACGAGTTAAGGGATCTATGGTCAGTAATGTGCAAGGCTAAGTACTTATTTTTACAGTGTAAAGATAGAACTATAAGAGAACATTTTAGGAAGGAATTGAAGAAAAAACATCAAGTGTTTGATAAAAGACTGTGCGTATTCAAACAGAGATATCAGAGTGGGCAGTTATTGCACCTTGAGGAGATACGGATAAGAAATCCTCAACCATTTTGGAGCCAAATAAACAAGTTAGGACCAAAACCCATAAGAAAATTCCATTGGAAGTCAGGGAATAGCAGGGGGGACTGAACTCTGATATTACACAGGTACTTAAGTAGTGGGAGAAGTGGTTTGCTAGTTGGTTCTCAGGTAACAAAAAAGTAGGAAATTATGAGGAAGAATTTTATAAAGACATATGTTCCCTGAGAACTAAAATGGAAAATACAATGTTAGAACCCTCTTATATATGTAACAAATACTTAAATGAGGAGCTGTTTGTGGCAGAATATCAGAAAAAAAAAATGGGAAAGCGTTTGGCATTGATGAACTGCCTAATGAGGTTTTAAAATCCCCTAAATTAATTGACGTCCTATACGATTTGCTCCAAATATGTTTTGAGTACAGTATACTGCCATCCATTTGGTATAAGTCTATAGTGATTACCATTCCCAAATCTTCAAGAAATTACCTGAGAGTGCCACTGAACTACAGAGACATACATTTATTAAGTACGGTTTATAAATTATATTCATCCTCCTCAACAATAGGCTAATGACCTTTTTGGAGGATCGAAACATGCTGGTGGAAGAACAAAATGGTTTTCGTAAATCCAGAGCCTGTATAGATAATATGTTCTTGGTCTGTACAATACTCAGAAATAGATTACGTGAAGAGAATCCTACTTTTGCGTGTTTCATTGATTTCCAGAAAGCGTTTGATTTTGGAAATAGGGATTTCTTTAGCCTATAGTTTGTTAAAGACAGAGATTGATGGGACATTTTATCATGCAAACCAGTCTCTTTACAAAGTACCAATTGCTTGTGTGCGTGTTAATGAATAACGTACAGATTGGTTTCAAAACACTCTCCGGTGTAAAACACCTTATCACCAACTTTATTTGCTATGTTTATAAATGACTTGGCAAAATAAAGTAAACAGTTAAATATTGGAGTAAGATAAGATGATGAAATGCTAAGTATGAAATGCTTTTATATGCTGATGATATTATTTTGATGGCAGAAACCGAACAAGACCTGCAGAACATGTTATTATGTGCTGTCAATTGGTGTATAAGATGATCATGATCAACCAGACAAAAACACGGATAATGACTTTTAGAAAACCAGGTACTAAGAGAAATGTTTTTCAGTTTTGTTTTTGGTGAAGATTGTGATTTACCCGATTTATTTGATATTAATAGTTAACGATTATTTACTTAACAAATAGTAGGACATTTCTGTTCTGTTTAATTCTGTATTTCTGTAAAGGGATGGTTTCCACTCTAGCTTCCTGCAGTTAGTCTGGGCGTAATGGTCAAGGAAATGGGTTTTGCTAGAGATAGCTTGAGCTGACAATGACTTGGTGATAAAAACCTAAAGCTGGCATTCCATACACAAGATGTGGTGTCTGTGACCCGGGATAGAGATAGCCTGGAAGAGTTTAGAACAATCCCTCATTGTCTCATTTTCCTGGCATCTGGGAAACTAAGCCGGGTTGGGGGTAAAACATCCCATGGAGATAACCAGGAGATGGACCAACGTGGCTTATGAGAGGGGTGGAACCAGCCCCGACTAAGCATTTTAGGTCCTATATAAGATCTCTGTTTTTTCATTATCAGTTAGTCAAGACTGTTGGGTTGACTAGTCTCATTATTGCAATAATGAATCGATATTGAATAAAGATGATTGTTTGAAGAAATGATAAAGTCTCCCTCACTTGATTAGAATATTCCACGACAAGACATTCTTGAGTTTACTAGCTATTATAAATATTTGGGTATTTTTATTGATGAAAAACAAAAACACTCAAAGATATTGGTTATGCTACGTATTCCAAACTGTATCAGACATGCGTGTGTCCTGTTCTTGACTATTCAGCAGGAGTGTGGGGTGCTAAGAGGTATTTTAAAAACGAACATGTTCATAGCAGAGCAGTACGTTACTTTCTGTTGTCCACAAGTTTGCACCTATACTTGCAATAACTGTGGATATGGGCTGGGAACCCTGTGAGGTGAGATGGAAGGTGTGTAGGGTGAGACTTTGGAACAGACTGTTGGATATGTCAACTTCCAGAAATACTAATAATGTATCCATAAGGGATCTATCCATAGGGGGAGCCTGGGCAACTGAAATGGCTGACCTTTTTCAACAGTCTGACTGTGAACATCTGTATGAAAACCAAATTAAGGGAGACATAGATATGATTTTAAAAACAACTGTTGATGCAATATGAAAAAAATGGGTGGAGGAGATTAATCATGAACCCAAATTGACAACCTTTTGTTTGATTAAGGGTGCATTTGTGTGTGAGAGATATATGTTTAACCTACCTAAAAACAAGAGATTGCTATGTGCACAGGTAAGATCAGGGCTATTGCCTCTGTGTATTGTGGTGAAATGGAAGTGGAAAGACTATGCAACTATTGTGACCTCGACGAAATAGAGAATGAAACTAATTTGAACCTCTATTGCCCTTTCTTCCACGATATACGCTTGCTCTTATTCTAGAAAGCACACCAGATATACCCTAGCATTATGTGGCTGAGTAATAAAGAGAAACGGAAATGTTTTTTGTCCATTGTGTATTTCCGTTTGCAGAATATTTAGTTAAAGCCTGGAATAAAAGAAAAAGGGCTACCTATAATTAGATTGTAAAAATATTTAGCTCTTATGTGGTAATTGGCACATGTGTACAGTTAAAGTCAGAAATTTACATACACCTTAGCCAAATACAATTAAACTCCGTTTTCAAAACTCCTGACATTTAATCTTAGTAAAAATGTCCTGTCTTAGGTCAGTTAGGATCACCATTTTATTTAAAAAAAATTGAAATGTCAGAATAATAGTTGAGAGAATGATTTATTTCAGCTTGTATTTCTTTCATCACATTCCCAGTGGGTCAGAAGTTTACATACACTCAATTAGTATTTGGCAGCATTGCCTTTAACTTGTTTAACTTGGGTCAAACGTTTCGGGTAGCCTTCCACAAGCTTCCCACAATAAGTTGGGTGAATTTTGGCCCATTCCTCTTGAGCTGATGGAACTGAGTCAGGTTTGTAGGCCTCCTTGCTCGCACATGCTTTTTCAGTTCTGCCCACATATTTACTATAGGATTGAGGTCAGGACTTTGTGATGGCCACTCCAATACCTTGACTTTGTTGTCCTTAAGCCATTTTGCCACAACTTTGGAAGTCTGTTTGGGGTCATTGTCTATTTGGAAGACCCATTTGCGACCAAGCTTTAACTTCCTGACTGACGTCTTGAGATGTTGCTTCAATATATCCTCATCATTTTCCTTCCTCATGACGCCATCTATTTTGTGAAGTGCATTTCTCCAAAAAGTACGATCTTTGTCCACATGTGCAAACCGTAGTCTGGCTTTTTTATGTCGGTTTTGGGGCAGTGGCTTCTTCCTTGCTGAGAGGCCTTTCAAGTTATGTCGTCATAGGACTCGTTTTACTGTGGATACTTTTATACCTGTTTCCTCCAGCATCTTCACAAGGTCCTTTGCTGTTGTTCTGGGATTGATTTGCACTTTTCGCACCAAAGTACGTTCATCTCTAGGAGATAGAACGCGTCTCCTTCCTGAGCGGTATGATGGCTGTGTGTTTATACTTGCATACTATTGTTTGTACAGATGAACGTGGTACCTTCAGACATTTGGAAATTGCTCCCAAGGATGAACCAGACATGTGGAGGTCTACAATTGTGGAGGTCTTGGCTGATTTCTTTTGATTTTCCCATGATGTCAAGCAAAGAGGCAGTGAGTTTGAAGGTAGGCCTTGAAATACATCCACAGGTACACCTCCAATTGACTCAAATGATGTCAATTATCAGACGCTTCTAAAGCCATGACATAATTTTCTGGAATTTTCCAAGCTGTTTAAAGGCACATAAAGGCACAGTCAACTTAGGGTATGTAAACTTCTGACCCACTAGAATTGTGATACAGTGAATTATAAGTGAAATAATCTGTCTGTAAACAAAAATGACTTGTATCATGCAGAAAGTAGATGTCCTAACCGACTTGCCAAAACTATAGTTTGTTAACAAAACATTTGGGGAGTGGTGGAAAATTGAGGTTTAATGACTCCAACCTAAGTGTATGTAAACTTCCGACTTCAACTGTATATAGATTCTGTATAGGCTTGTCTTCCATATGAATCTTCTCTTTGTGCCAGACTGGGTTGAAATGCCTTCTCTGTCTTTTTTTCTGTATTTATTTATCTGTATATGTTATGTATGTATGTATGTATGTATGTATGTATGTATGTATGTATGTACGTATGTATGTATCTGTATGTATATTTTTTTATATTATGCTCTAGGGATATAATTATTATTTCGATAACCTTATTTACTATTATGTATTGATTTGTACCTTACATTTTTTCACTCTTAATCCGATGTGCAATGCAGAGAACACCAGAAGAAGAATTATAATTGAATTACCACTGTGAATTATTGTAATTTTGTTTATGTGTCAATTAATCCCATAAGGGATGGGTTGCCAATTTGGGATTAACAGCAGTGTATTTGATGAGTCAAAAGAGATCCAAAAGGGTCAATGCAGAGAATCCGGGTAGCTATTGGTTAACTATTTTGGGGGAGGAAGCTGTTCAGGGTCCTGTTGGTTCTCTACCCTCTGTAGCGCCTTGCGGTCGGATGCCAAACAGTTGCAATACCAAGCAGTGATGATGAAGCATGTCAAGATGCTCTCAATGGTGCAGCTGTAGAACTTTGTAAGGATCTGAGGGCCCATGACAAATCTTTTCAGCCTCCTTATGTGCAAGAGGCGTTGCCGTGCCCTCTTCACGACTGTGTTGATGTGTGTGGACCGTGATAGTTCCTTAGTGATGTGGACATAGAGGAACTTGAAGGGTGCGTGCTCGGCCCTACGTTTCCTGTAGTCCACGATCAGCTCATTTGTCTTGCTGATGTTAAGGGAGAGGTTGCTGTCCTGGCCTTCCACCGTTGTGTGGTCTGCAAACTTAATGGTGGTGTTGGAGTCATCCGCGGCCATGCAGTGGTTGGTGAACAGGGAGTACAGGATGGGACTAAGCAAGCACCCCTGAGGGGCCCTCGTGTTGAGGGTCAGCGTGGCGGATGTGTTGTGGCCTACCCTAAACACCTGGGAGGGGTCCTTAAGGACGCCCAGGGTCCAATTGCAGAGGAAGGTGTTTAAACCTAGGGTCCTTAGCTTAGTGATGAGCTTGGAGGGCACAATGGTGTTGAATGCCGAACTCTAGTCAATGAACCGCATTCTCACGTAGGTTTTCCTTTTGTCCAAATGGGAAAGGGCAGTGTGGAGTGCAATATTGCGTCATCTGTCGGGGCGGTATATGAATTGGAGTGGGTCCAGGGTGCCTGGGATGATGGTGTTGATGTGAGCCATGACCAGCCATTCAAAGCATTTCATGGCTATAGATTTGAGTGCTACAGGGCGATAGTCATTTAGACAGGTTACCTTGGTGTTTTTTGGCACAGTGTGGTGGTCTGCTTGAAACATGTTAGTAGGTTTTACACACTTGGTCAGGGACAGGTTGAAAATGTCAGTGAAGACACTTGCCTGCATGCTCTGAGTACCTGTCCTGGTAATTCGTCTGGCCCAACGGCCTAGTGAACGTTAACCTGTTTGAAGGTCTTGCTCACATTGGCTATGGAGAGCGAAATCACACAGTCATCCGGAACAGCCTCGAAGCACGCATAGAGGGTATTTAGCTCATCTGATAGGCTTGTGTCACTCGACAGCTTGCGGCTGGGTTTCCCTTTGTAATCCATGATAGTTTGCAAGCCCTGCCACACCCTCCAAGCATCAGAGCCGGAGTAGTAGGATTCTATATTTTTTCGTTTCTAGTTGCACAGGTGACATGCTGGTAGAAATGAGGTAAAACTGATTTCAGTTTTCCTGCATTAAGGTCAACGGCCACCAGGAGCGCCGCATCTGGGTGAGCATTTTCTTGTTTGCTTATGGCCTTTTACAGCTCGTTGAGTGCCATCTTAGTGCCAGCATCAGTTTGTGGTGGTAAATAGACAGCTACGAAATATATAGATGAGAGAACTTTTTTGTAAACATTTTTTGTGACGAAACCATCAGAAGAGTTAAAAATGTGATGGAAACCCATTGAACTTGTATTTTTTATTTGGTACATGGGAATTTAATCGCAAAAGTTATTTTTATGTGCATTATGTCATCACGTACAGCCTTTTATCCGCAGTTTGATTGAAACACATCTCTGGTGGGAAAATGTATATATTGTTTTTATGCAGATTTTTTTATATTCACATGAAAGTCTGTCGCCCATTGGATGGAACCCTAGCTAGAAATGTTGATTTCTCTATCTGTCCTTGATCTCACTCTCTCTCTCTCTCTCTCTCTCTCTCTCTCTCTCTCTCTCTCTCGCTCTCTCTCTCTCTCTCTCTTTCTCTCTCATCTCAGCTACTCGTGCTCGAAGGTTTTCCTCAGGTGGAGAGGAGGATGGATGGAATCAAAGTCTTAACAGGGTCAGTATGACACAATAAATGCTATTCAAAATATTGTTCATTAGTATTTGTGACTGAGAAAGCGTGGACCAATAAAAAGGAAATCATAGCAATATACATTTGATTTCATATTATTTATTTCTCAGAATGTTTTATTTCTTTAAAAAATGTAAAATGCAGAAAGATTCAGTAAATATCTCTGAGACTAGCATTACTCAACATTGCTTGTTTGTTGTGGGGTAAAAAACAAGGCTGTAAATATTTCATGAATATTGTCTAAAAGGCTAAACATGGCTTCACCCCAGACATTATTCATATTGTACTGGTCAGGCCATATTCCTCTCTTTCTCTGTCTGTTTTACCTCTCTCCTTTTCCTTTCACTTCTTTCTTTATCTCTCTCTCTCTCTCTCTCTCTCTCTCTCTCTCTCTCTCTCTCTCTCTCTCTCTCTCTCTCTCCCCCTCTCTTCCCTAGCTCCAAGGTGGTATAGGCCGTATGATTCTGAAGGAGGAGATGAAAGCTAGGTCGGGTTCCTATGACAATGACCCGTGGGGCAGCGCCCGAAACTCCCGTAGCGGCAGCAAAGAGGCCCTGCACAACGTGGGCTACAACAACACTGTCAACGGATGTAAGAACACCATTATCCACTTACATTACAGCTCTGATAAAGATTTAGTACTGGTGCTAAACACCAGTCCATAAACATCACTGTCATCCGTTTATCCACACTGACATAGCATTGAGGCTAGATTGTGAATCTCAGTGTCGGCAGTATTTGACAAGCCAGTTGTTTTCTCTGTTCTCTCATGCGCATTGCTCACCCGGATCCTGGTGCTATATGAATAGCTATGGGGAAGGTGTGCCTGTCCGACCTTAGCTAGCTTCTCAGCAGCAGTGTGGAGGTGAGAGGAGGGCAGAGTGCCAGGGGTCTGAGCCAGAGAGAGATGGGAGATGAGTCAGTTAAATCCCAGCCTCTGATGGACTGACTGACTGAAAAATGCTGTTATGAGAGGAGCCGCTCCATAGTGACTCAGCAGTCCAAAAATATAATATATGCCTCCCAAATGGCCCCCTATTCCCTCTATAGTGCACTGCTTTTGACCATAGTAGTGCACAACACAGGGAATAGGTTATTTAGGATGGACACCATGTAATGTACCACCTGGAAGTCATGCCTGTACATCAAGATTGTGTATAAATTCAAGTGCGCATATCAGGTTGCCATACCTGATATGTGGTCAGATCTTCCATCCCTGTGGCTTTGGGAATTAATGTATCTGTCTCTGTACAGACAGACAGAGAGAGAGAGAGAGAGAGAGAGAGAGAGAGAGAGAGAGAGAGAGAGAGAGAGAGAGAGAGAGAGAGACAGATAGAGAGAGAGACAGATAGAGAGAGAGAGGTGTTGCTGTGTCCTCTCCTGCTGTTAATGAATTAGTCAGGGAGAGACAAAGTCCCAAACTTCAAGTTGCAGCACATAAACATACCCACCTTGACACACACAGAGGTAATTGAACATTCTGTATAGTGCCTTGCAAAAGTATTCAGACCCCTTGGATTTCTTCATATTTTATTGTGTTACAAAATGGGATTAAAAATTTATTTAATTGTCCTTTTTTTATCTACACAAAATACTCTGTAATGTCAAAGTTCAACAACAACAAAAAATAAGTTGAATAGAAAATCAATAACTAATATAGTAGTTGCATAAGTACTCTGCTCCCTAAGTCAATATATGTTAGAAATACCTTTGGCACTGATTACAGCTGTGAGTCTTCTTGGATAAGTCTTAAAGAGCTTTGCACACCTGGATTGTGCAATATTTTCACAATATTATTTTCTAAATTCTTCAAGCTCTATGAAGATGTTGGGGATCATGTCGAGACAGCAATTTTCAAGTCTTACCATAGATTTTCAAGCATATTCAAGCCAAAACTGTAACATTCACTGTCTTCTTGTTTAGCAACTCCAGTGTAGATGTGGCCTTGTGTTTTAGGTTGTTGTCCTGCTGAAAGGTGAATTTGTCTCCCAGTGTCTGGTGGAAAGCTGACTGAACCAGGTTTTCCTCTAGGATTTTGCCTGTGCTTAGCTCCATCCCGTTTCCTTTTTATCCTGAAAAACTCCACAGTAGTTGCCGATGACAAACATTCCCATACCATGACGCAGCAATCACCATACTTGAAAATAAGGAGGCACTTACTCAGTGATTTGCCCCAAACATAAGGCTGTGCATTTAGGCAAAAAAGTTTATTCCTTTGTTGTTTTTTGCAGTATAAATGTAGTGCCTTGTTGCATACAAGATGCATGCTTTGTAATATTTGTATTCTGTGTATTTGTATTCTTCTTTTCACTCAGTCGTTTAAGTTATTATTTTGGAATCACTACAATGTTGTTGATCCATCTTAAGTTTTCTACCATCAAAACAACTCTGTAGCTGTTTTAAAATCACCGATGGCCTCATGGTAACATCCCTGAGCAGTTTCATTCCCGTCCTGCAGCTTAGTTCAGAAGGACAACTGCGTCTTTGTGTCTGGGTGGTTTAATATATAATCCACAGCGTATGTATTAACTTGACCATGCTTAAAGAGATAGTTAATGTTGGATTTCTTATTGTTACCCATCTGCCAATCACTGCCCTTCTTTATGGGGCTTTTGAAAAGCTCTCTGGTCTTTGTAGTTGAATCTGTGCTTGAAATTCAATAGTTGACTGAGGGACGTTGCAGATGTTGTATGTATGGGGGACAGAGGAATGGTTAGTCATTCAAAAAGGGTCCATGTAACATTTTATGTGATTTGTTAAGCACTGTAGCAAGACATCCACAATGCTGCGCATCCCAACACACACACACACACACACACACACACACACAACCTTGGCCTTCAGCATTTCTCCATGATTAAACTGCATACGAAGCCAGCACGGGAGAGAAATCTGATAAACTGCGACCAACTGACCCTATTTATCTATCATGTCAGTTTATCATCTCTCATCTCAAGTGATAACGCACAGGCAGGTAGAGAGCAGAGCAGGGAGGAAACGGTGCTCTGCTGGAGATGTCAATCAGTCCCACATCCTCGCTGAGACTGTGTCGTAGGTAACCATGTGTTTCTGGCTGCTCTGATGAAGGATGTGCACACTTACATCGAGCCTCCTCTCTCCTATCTCCTCCTTACTCATCACATTAAGTGTATGTTTACATGTTAGGGTGTGGAAACGAGAGTGAGAGAGCGAGAAGGAGAATGTGCGTTTTGTTGTGCACTGCAGGGCGTACATACATATGACTTCCCCCACCGCCCCACTCCAGTTGAAGGCTTATGTCCCTCTTCCTGTTTTATTGATGAGTCATTAAAGCTGCCGCCATGTTTAAAGGACGTTGTCATTCTCTTTGGGGAAAGTGAGAACACAACCAGCAAAAGCACCAGCCAGCCACACTGACTAATGTGATGCAAATGAAAGCTTTCTTAAGGAGCCATTGATTTGGGTGTTTAACCTGACTGTTGGGTTGCGTCCCAAATTACACCCTTTTCCCTGTATTGTGCAGTACTTTTGACCAGGGCCCATGATCAAAAGTAATGCACTACACCACCGGTCAAACATTTTAGAACACCTACTCATTCAAGGGTTTTTCTTTATTTTTTTACTATTTTCTACATTGTAGAATAATAGTGAAGACATCAAAACTATGAAATAACACATATGGAATCATGTAGTAACCAAAAAAGTGATAAACAAATCAAAATATATTTTATATTTGAGATTCTTCAAAGTAGCCACCCTTTGTCTTGATGACAGCTTTGCACACTCTTGGCATTCTCTCAACCAGCTTCATGAGGTAGTCACCTGGAATGCATTTCAATTAACAGGTGTGCCTTCTTAAAAGTGGAATTTGTGGAATTTCTTTCCTTCTTAATGCATTTGAGCCAATACAGAAGATAGTATACAGAAGATAGCCCTATTTGGTAAAAGACCAAGTCCATATTATGGTAAGAACAGCTCAAATAAGCAAAGAGAAACAACAGTCCATCATTTCTTTAAGACATGATGGTCAGTCAATATGGAACATTTCAAGAACTTTGAAAGTTTCTTCAAGTGCAGTCTCAAAAACCATCAAGCGCTATGATGAAACTGCCTCACATGAGGACCGCCACAGTAATGGAAGACCCAGAGTTACCTCTGCTGCAGAGGATAAGTGTTATTTAATAGTTTTGATGTCTTCACTACTATTCTGCAATGTAGTAAAAAATAAAGAAAAACCCTAGAATGAGTAGGTGTTCTAAAATGTTTACTGCTACTGTAAATAAGGAATAGGGTGCCATTTGGGACTCACACGTTAATACACATATTGTTGGGAGATGAAATGGTTGTTCATCTCCCTGAACCCACTTTTATTTAAGTCCTCCTTGTTGTATATCTCTTGTGTTCTTGTTATAGTCTTTGTTATATGTGTTAAGTCCTACTAGGACAAACAGTGGCATTTTTGTGTGGCATTGTTCATACAGACCTCTTCCATCTCTCCATCCTCACTGTAATCCATGAGAAGCTGTGTCATACTATAGCTCCTAGAGCATTGTTTCTCTCGAACTTGAGGACCGCAGCTGCTATGTGTTTGATATCTTTCATCATTGTCATGACCCTGGATTCAAGACTGATTTGTATCAGGAGGGTCTTTTAAGAATCTGTTGAGAAACCGTTATAGGATCTTTATGAGATCAGATGAGAACACTTAACCATGCACCTCTACAAGCAGAGGCTGTATCTAACCATGTCAAACCCCCCCCCCCCCCCGCTCTCTCACTCTCTCTGTCTTTCTCTCTTTGTCTCCGTCTGTCTCCACCTATATATCGCTCTCTCTGCAGCTCCCACCAGATCCCACTACAATGCAGGCAGTGGTGAGTGATATGACTCAGTGTCCTACTTGTGCCTTGTCTGTCTGTACAGCGCTGAGGGTCATCACAAGGGCACAGTACAGTTATATCAGTGTATGCAAGATGAGCTCTTTAGCCATGTCACTCATCTGATATTGATTGATTAATGTTTATTACAATGTATATTACAAGGATCATTACAATGACAACAAATGCCATTTTAAATGAAATCAATTATGCTCATACATTATTTACAACAAGGATTACAAATCATGCATGTTGCATAGTAGAGGTTAAAAATAACAATGAAATAAAAATGTAAGATACAGTACATATTCTGCTGCATAATGGCTTTTGATACAGGCTTTGACATCTCTTTGTAATGTCATTGCCCGTAAATGAAAAAGACAGAGAGAAAGACAGGGATTCTCCGTTGTGTTTGCTCTTAGCGCCCCCTGCTGTCTCATACAGATCTGCATGTGTTCTCTGTTAGAAATGCTAATTGCCCCATCCGTCACTGAGTGTTTCCACTGATGTGTGCTGTGTTCTGCTGGGACCCAGTGTGTGGGTGTGTTGTAGCTCACAAGCTGAACGGCAGGGATGCTTGTGTTTGCTCACTTCCAGACTCCTTCATCGCCAAGTCATCCTCGTTGCCCGGGTACGGCAGGAACGGACTGCACAGGGTCAGTTCTCTGAGAGTGGGGGGTGTGATGAATGAGGGGGGTGGGGGGGGTGTCACAGGGTGTGGGGGTTGAACATGGGCCCTGTGGATCCAAATCAGCTTAAGACCAATAACTTGTGGCTATGGCTTGATGTGGGCTTTGGGTAATAAGTGTACTTGTTGTCTGTCTCTTTCAGCCCCAGAGTGCGGATTATTTCCAGTACGACAGCAGCAATGTAGTGAACTGGGGAATCAGAGGTTAGCAAAATGGGTTTGCCTTTCAATGTCATGACTTGAATACAAAATACAGAACCAATGAGAATATGTATACATGTGCTGATCAGTTCTTTTTCTCTCTTTTTCTACAGAATACAAGGTAAGATGTCATGCAAATTCCGTAACAAACTGACCATCACTAAACCAAAGACAAGCTGACAGTAGAGAACTCTAGAACAGAAAAGAGGAAATTGAGCCCAATAAGAAAGGAACAGTGCGAGTGTCGTCCTACTGATCTGCTGCTATGGCTCTGAGAGGAAGTCATTCATCTGTACTTCAGAGGAAGTACAGATGAATGAATGACACGGGCAAACGTCTTTGAGTCGTTGGCAATAGGATGGGCGCCATTGCTTAGTCTGCGTCTGGTGTGAAAATCTAAACACGTTGAACGTTTTGCTCATAACCACAGTGTGCCACTCCTCCCTCAGATCTACCCATATGACGTGTTGGTAGTCACCGTAAGGGGGCGCAACCAGCCCCCCAACGACGTGGACAGAGCCAGACTAGAGGTGAGTTTCTCTCAGGTTTGTAAACATGCAAGTAATGAAAACCTCTCACTTTACGTACTATGGAGCAAGTCGATTGTCATAACCATCTCAGAAATAGAAATACAATGTCACTCCAACAATACTAACCTATATGTTTAATCTCTCTCTGCCAGCGCCACCTGTCTCCTGAGGAGTTCTACCGGGTGTTTAGGATGACTATGGCTGACTTTGACCGGCTGGCACTGTGGAAGAGAAACGAGCTAAAGAAACAAGTCAGGTTGTTCTGAATGGACTGGCGTGTAGAAGCTCAGTGTAGCAGCCTGCTGGGCTTAACGTTAGAGACGCCTAAGTCCTCACTGAGAGCCATAATAACTAGTCTGGATAGTCCGCCACACTGGCCAGAGACACAGCAGAACCAGAACTAGAACCAGCATGGTTCTAGCCATAGACATATAATGCATTTTAATTCTCTGGTTCTATGGTTCCATCACATGCTCTGGGTCAGAGAAACCCATCCAGTCTGAGTCTATACATCAATAATATCTCTCTGGCGAAAGAGGATTAACATACTACTACTCCTCCCAAGCTATGTCTGTCCGTGGAAACCTACATCTGCAGAGAGGTCTAGACCATGCTAGTTCTGCCTAATGCTTTCAGTATTATGTGTTTGTTTTATTATTGCGAGTTTAACTATAGTTCATGGCTGTCGTGTCATGAGGTTATAGCATCTTTGAAGCCTCTTCTAGGTTGCGGGTTTGGAAAGCTCTGAGACATTGGATTATGGTCAAGCAGGAAAGAGAACACCAGCAAACAGAACGTGCTACCAGATTTGCATTGTCTTTGCTTTCTTTACTCGAAATATATTGTTTCATTCACCGCCGTTTTTTTTTTTAAACAGTGAGACTAAAACTTGATTTCTTTATAGAGCGAGGGTTCACCTCGGAGCGAAAGGCTAGATTGATATAGTGTGGTAGCCTACCGTTGAATTAAATGAGTGGATTATATTGTATGTTTACTGAAAAGCCAAAGTAATATTAATAATGTTAAGAAATTATGATTTTAATAATTTTTGTAAAATGCATAAACAGACTGAATGCATGTTTCCAGAAATGGTTTCCGTGTGAGTATAAGACCAGGCTCTTGCCTTCGTACTGAAAGTTCATTGATTTACTATACTAAATTGATTAAAAGGATCTGAACAATGTAATGTAAGTATTGGAGTTCTGGATTATTTAGTACTCTCAATTTCAATTGAACCAAAGGACATGTCATTTACAGTAATGGAATATCATGTTATAAATGGATATTGGATTGTATTTAGAGCTGGGATTGTATTTAGGATAACAGGTGAGTGAGTGTGAGTGACTTGTCATGGGGAGACTTGATTCTCTTCTGACCTGATTCTATCTCAACACATAGAGATGGAGAAAATGAATAGAGATAGAAATGAATAACATGGAATCTGAACTGCTTCTAAATACATATTTAGAAAGTGGATTGAAGGGATTGGTGTCCAGAGGTCTGAATAACAGATGAATTAGTGGTATGGATCTGAATTAGATTACAACTCAAAGGGGTTGAATGGAATCTTCCCTTAACAATACAATGTGAGGAAGGAAGGAATCAGGGTGAGGGAATTTTGTAGATGTTGAAGTGGAATTGATTTGATGGAATTGTCCTGATTGGTCTGTGTTGACGCCGGTCCCAAATGATAACCAGGGTTGCTGTGCTAAAGCTTACACTATAGTGTACATACAGTAGAACTAAGAATTCTCCTGTTGGTTTTTGAAGAGGTGACTCGTAGTTATCAAATAGATTATCCAATATTGTTGGTACATTATATACATGCAAAACTGTCCCTTTTTGTTATTTCCTGTTTCTTTTCCCATTGTTTCCCTTTTTATTTTTGTCCCTTTTGTTATCCTGTTGTTTCCCCTTTTATTTCTGTCCCTTGTTTTCCTGTTGTTTCCCCCTTCATTTCTGTCCCTTTTTGTTTTTCTGTCGTTTCCACTTTTATTTCTGTCCCTATTATTTTCTTTCTTAGTATATACATGCAAAACTGTCTCTTTTCAATTTTATTTGAATGGTCTGTTATGAGGTTGTGTCAGAGGAAATAATGGTTCTGATTGTTAGTGTAGGGAGCACTGCCTTTATCAGACTGTAATATTAGTCATACTGACTAGCAGTCATTTAGTATAACTACTCTTACTGCCATCTTTGTAAAGGTTGTTTGTTTTATTGATTAGTTTGTGTGTGTGTGTGTGTGTGTGTGTGTGTGTGTGTGTGTGTGTGTGTGTGTGTGTGTGTGTGTGTGTGTGTGTGTGTGTGTGTGTGTGTGTGTGTGTGTGTGTGTGTGTGTGTGTGTGTGTGTGTGTGTGTTTGTCACAAGATATCATAGACATTTACAATACTAACAATAATGTACAAACAGTACTTCCAGAATTCACAATCTCATCTTTTAATCGACATTAATTATAAAAGCTTTGGGCGACTTTTACATTGATGTTTTCATTTTGTAACTGTACAAAGCAATCTGCTTATTATTTATTTCCCTGTCAGACCTACTGCCTAATAAATGATGTATATATTGTATTTAAATAAATTCAGTTTACATGTGGATAAATGTCTGTGTTGATTGTGCAAAGGTGATGTCATCGTGTGTAGTAGCACAGTAGCCAATAGGATTCGCTCTATATTCGCTTAGGTCCCTGTGAGCGCGAGCAGATGAGGTGAATTCGCAGCTGTGCCTCATTTCTGTGTCACTTTACGCCACGCATGGGGGATAAATCGTGTAATGCATCGCAAACTCGGCCAAAATCAATGAATGCGAAAGAAAAACCGGCTTGGAAAACACACATGGATACCAGTAGCGATAACTGTAAGTAACGGTCCTATTTCTACCATAATGGCTTGCAATGAATAGCGAAAACTAGTATTGGTAACTATTGAAGGAAAGTTTGGACATATCTCTATCCCTATCTCCCTGTTACTGACATGATATATTAGTGTGATTTAGGCTATGTCATATCGCAGTAATGTAAAGTCGGTGCATTGATACTGTGTGAGTTGAACACGGATTAATTCATCTAGTTTCAGCGGGGTGATGCAATATGATGCTAACAGAGTCCCCGTGGGAAGCTGAGCTGGAGTATGTGATGTGGAAGCGCGCCTTGTTGGCTTGCCTCTGCATCATCTCTGCGCATAGCAATACACTGTATTTTGTGGTGGAGGGAGAAATGAATTATTTATTTCCTAAATGTTCATTTATTTTTTAGCAGAGCACTATAAGAATGTTTTTAATGACTAGAAAATAAAATCAATTGAAGTTTCAAAAGCCTACACATAATAATACAACATTATTATCTCCATGTAGATACAAAGGTATTACTTCTTGATCTAGTTTGAATATCATTTGAATAGAAAAAGGTAAGACCTAGTTAGTAGAAAACAGTTGTATTTTTTTTCTGTGTTATTATGAATGCTGTGCACCTCTCCCCCTACTCTGCATCTTTGTCATGGACCTTGACCTTTATCAGTGTTTCCTAGTTTTTCCCTTCCTCTCACTACCTCCTGTCCTCTGTGCTCTGCTAGTCGAAAGCCTAGTTGAAGGCCAGGCCGCTGGGATTACTATTTATGACTGGAGTGAAAACTAACTACCTTACTCTGCATCCAGGAAGGCAGTCCGTCTTGTGCCCCAACAAACACCAGGAAAGAACACTCATTACCATGCATGCTGTTTGTTTCTAGCCACTGTGTGTGTGTGTGTGTGTGTGTGTGTGTGTGTGTGTGTGTGTGTGTGTGTGTGTGTGTGTGTGTGTGTGTGTGTGTGTGTGTGTGTGTGTGTGTGTGTGTGTGTGTGTGTGTGTGTGTGTGTGTGTGCGTGTGTGTGTTTGAGAGAGCGCATGCATGCGAGCATGCCTGTATGTGTGTGTGTTTACATGCACAGCTGAATGGAAATTATTTTAATTTCTCTCCCTCTTAATAACTCATTCACAAAATAGGCAGCCATAGCACAAAGACACACATTGCTCAGTGACCTACAGTACATGTTGCATATCTAATGTGCTTTGCAATGGTATGTTCTAGCTACAGTACATTCCCTGTACTGTCTTTGCACATTTGTGTTTGGCCCACATTCTGTTCCCACAGGGTTTTTCCACCTCAAAAAGCACAAGAAAGAGGATTTCGACATCCACGTCTCAGATTGTGCTGAAATTGTTTAAAATATTATTTTGTTGAAATATAACTTGAACTCTGAGAAATTAAGCTAATTGATTGCACCCAAATTGGCTATTTTAATTTATAGGATTCATATAATATTCAATAAATATAGTACCAAACATCCGATTTGGACCAAACTTCTTCCTACCATTGAATAAGACATGAGGAATCCAATTAAATGGAAAACAAGCCACCCACAGGCTCCCCACACCAAAAACCAGTATATAGTATCAGTTCTCTATGTCTGACAAGTAGTATGGAGCTGTGGCTTGGAGTATTGCTTTTTCATACTATATAATGTATTCCCTGTGAATCTCGTGATGTCCTCCATGAAAGCAATTCAGTTTTTTCTTCTCTTAGAAAAAACTCTGTCCAGGAAACGGCCCGTGTGTTGTGTGTGGTTTATTCCTTTAAAAAAGATCTGGATTAGTTAGACCATTCCTGGTGAAGAAGCAAACCATTAGGCTACAGCAGTTCTAATGGTTTCAATGTTATGTTCTCTAATGGTCTTCTATGGTAAAAGACTCAAACACACACTGTAGTATTTTGCAATGGTAATAAAGTTGGGTTTAATGGTAAATGTCCCTAATCACACTACATATAGAGATGTTTTCTCATATTTTTATTGAAAAATGCATGACTGCCATGGAATGGCTTATAATTGTATTATTTTATTAGGGTTTTCACAATATTTTGGTCACTAGCCCATTTCGCCATCCACGTTTTGGGATTGTAGGAAAAGTCTTCATATGACCATTGCACCATAGAGATAGCCCTCGCAGAGAGATGCAATTATTCAAGGAGAGTTGGGTGCAAGCATTAGGTTGCTTCCACCCAAGAGAAGTACAAATTGAATTGCTTTCATGGAGGACTGGCTTGATTTGTGAAGATGACCACACAATTCATTTTCATTATCGGTTGTCTACCCAAATTACAAAAAAATATATATTGTGATTCATTTATAAATAATAATAAACACAAGAGACCAGCAAACTTTAAAAAGGGCAAAACCTGGTACTTTAACATGGTTTAACAGGAAATAAGGCAAGCAACTTTGAATGACAAATTTCTCTGAAAAGGGAAAGAAAACATCACCAGATTCACAGGGAATACAGATGCCATATCTTCATTTGATCATTCTGTTGTTGCAGGAATTTTCCTGCACAGCGGGAAATGCAAACTTGTACTGTATTTGAGGTTCAAAAAGGCTTCTAAAGTTTGTAATTTCTACTGTAAAATGTCAGACTTGATTTGCAAAAAATGGCCATTCATTATAATCTACATAATAAATCACATTTCCTGTTGCTGCATCTGTACATTCAGGCTCGGCTCCAGGATGACATGCCTGGTGGGACATTTAAAATATAACTAGAGCCCTAATAAAACAAGGTTCAAACGTACAAACGTATCTGAAATATAGCTGTACACATCAACAACCGTTGTTTTATATAATAACACAAGAAAGACATGCGCCCTGTCACGTTCCTGACCTGTTTTCTGTTGTTTTGTATGTGTTTAGTTGGTCAGGGCGTGAGTTGGGGTGGGCATTCTATGTGTTGTGTTTCTACACTGCTCAAAAAAATAAAGGGAACACTTAAACAACACAATGTAACTCCAAGTCAATCACACTTCTGTGAAATCAAACTGTCCACTTAGGAAGCAACACTGATTGACAATAAATTTCACATGCTGTTGTGCGAATGGAATAGACAAAAGGTGGAAATTATAGGCGATTAGCAAGACACCCCCCAAAACAGGAGTGATTCTGCAGGTGGTGACCACAGACCACTTCTCAGTTCCTATGCTTCCTGGCTGATGTTTTGGTCACTTTTGAATGCTGGCGGTGCTCTCACTCTAGTGGTAGCATGAGACAGAGTCTACAACCCACACAAGTGGCTCAGGTAGTGCAGTTCATCCAGGATGGCACATCAATGCGAACTGTGGCAAAAAGGTTTGCTGTGTCTGTCAGCGTAGTGTCCAGAGCATGCAGGCGCTACCAGGAGACAGGCCAGTACATCAGGAGACGTGGATGAGGCCGTAGGAGGGCAACAACCCAGCAGCAGGACCGGTACCTCCGCCTTAGTGCAAGGAGGTGCACTGCCAGAGCCCTGCAAAATGACCTCCAGCAGGCCACAAATGTGCATGTGTCAGCATATGGTCTCACAAGGGGTCTGAGGATCTCATCTCGGTACCTAATGGCAGTCAGGCTACCTCTGGCGAGCACATGGAGGGCTGTGCGGCCCCCCATGAGGCGGCGCACAATTGGCCCAACGTTCGTCCAGGTTAGGGGAGGGTTTGGCCGGTCGGGATGTCCTCGTCCCATCGCTCTCTAGTTACTCCTGTGGCGGGCCGGGCGCATCTACGCTGACATACCATACTGCCAGTTTTACGATGTTCCTAATGTTTGGTATACTCAGTGTATATATACTGTATTCTAGAAATTATTCATACCTCTTAAATTATTCCACATTTTGTTGTCTTACAGACTGAATTCAAAATGGATTAAATATATATTTAATACCCCATAATACCCCAGAATGACAAAGTGAAAACATGTTTTTAGATTTTTTTTTAAATGTATTGAAAATTACATCCAGAAATATCTCATTTACATAAGTATTCACACCCCTGAGTCAATACATGTTAGAATCACCTTAGGCAGTGATTACAGCTGTGAGTCTTTCTGGGTAAGTTTCTAAGAGCTTTGCAAACCTGGATTGTACAATATTTTTAAATGATTTAAGCTCTGTCAAATTGGTTGCTGGTCATTGCCAGACAACCATTTTCAAGTCTTGCCATATGTCGTCTTGGTAAACAACTCCAGTGTATACTTGGCCTTGTGTTTGATGTTATTGAAGCAGATTGAACCAGGTTTTTGCCTGTGCTTAGCTCTGTTCTGTTTATTTGTATCCTAAAAAACTCCCTAGTCCTTTCCGATGACAAGCATAACCATAACATGATGCAGCCACCACCATGCCTGAAAATATGAAGAGTGGTACTCAGTGATGTGTTGTGTTGTATTTTACCCAAACATAATGCTTTGTATTCAGGACATAAAGTAAATTTTATTCTCCACATTTTTTGCTGTTTTACTTTAGTGCCTTATTGCAAACAGGATGCACGTTTTCAAATATTTTTATTCTGTACAAGCTTCCTTCTTTTCACTGTCATTTAGGTTAGTATTGTGATGTAACTACAATGTTGTTGATACATCCTCAGTTTTTCTCCTATAACAGCCATTAAACTCTGTAACTGTTTTAAAGTCACCATTGGCCTCATGGTGAAATTCCTGAGCGGTTTCCTTCCTTTCTGCAAACTGAGTTAGGAAGGACATCTGTATCTTTGTAGTGACTGGTTGTATTGATACACCATCCAAAGTGTGATTATTAACTTCACCATCCTTAAAGGGATATTCAATATCTGCAATAGGTGCCCTTTGTGAGGCATTGGAAAACATCCCTGGTCTTTGTGGTTGAATCTGTGTTTGAAATTCACGGCGCGAGTGAGGGATCTTACAGATAATTGTATGTATGAGGTACAGAGATGAGGTAGTCATTCACAAATCATGTTAAACACTATTATTGCACACAGAGTGAGTCCATGCAACAGTTACTTGTTAAGCACATGTTTACTCCTGAACTAATATAGGCTTTTTTATTCATTTGTAAACATTTCTCAAAACATAATTCCACTTTGACATTTCTCAATTGAACCCATGTAAAATTCAGGCTGTAACACAACAAAATGTGGAAAAAGTCAAGGGGTGTGGATACCTTCTGAAGGTACTGTACCTACTGCTGTACTCATCTTTTCTATTCATATACTGTCTATACACACCATGCTATATAACTACTGCTGTACTCACCTTTTTTATTGATATACTGTCCATACACACCATGCTATATAACTACTGCTGTACTCACCTTTTCTATTCATATACTGTCATACTGTCTATACACACCATGCTATATAACTACTGCTGTACTCACATTTTCTATTCATATACTGTCTATACACACCACCTAAATACATAGATATTTATATTCCTGACTCTGACATTGATCGTTCTGATATTTCTTAATTCCTTTCTTTGAATGATTTGAGATACGTGTGTATTGTTAGTTGTTACCACACTGTTGGAGCTAGAAACATAAGCATTTCGTTACACCTGTGATAACATCTGTAAAATATGTGTACGTGATCCATGATATTGTTTTTGATTTGAACTTGCTCTGCGCTCAAAGGCTTATTGTTCCTCTTTGGAAGACCTTTTGAGAGGTCCAGTCATTAACATATGGAAAACATTAATAACAAAACAATCACTCCCACACTCTAAAAAAAAAAAGTTCCTGGAGTATCCGTTAGGGGTCCTTAAAATTGA
Source organism: Salvelinus fontinalis (assembly GCF_029448725.1). Taxonomy (NCBI): domain Eukaryota; kingdom Metazoa; phylum Chordata; class Actinopteri; order Salmoniformes; family Salmonidae; genus Salvelinus; species Salvelinus fontinalis. The sequence continues at coordinate 56,482,364 of NC_074666.1, forward strand.
AACTGTGGGGGAACCCTATAAGTTCTTCGAAGAACCCGTCACGATTTTGGAAATGAGCGGACCAAGGCGCAGCGTGAATTGAGTTCCACATCTTTAATACAAAGTGAAACTAGAAACAAAATAACAAAACTTACAAAGACCGTGACGACGTAGTGCTCAAACACACTAACACAGAAAATACCCCACAAACACAGGTGGGAAAATGCTACCTAAATATGATCCCCAATTAGAGGCAACGATTACCAGCTGCCTCGAATTGGGAACCAAACCAAAACACCAACATAGACATTTTTAAATAGAACACCCCCTCGTCACGACAGTACCCCCCCTCCCCCAAAGGTGCGGACTCCGGGCGCAAAACCTGAAACCAAATGGGAGGGTTAGGGGGGGTGACTAGTGTCGGTGGCGGCTCCGGTGCGGGTCGTAGCCCCCCCAGACCCCGGATCCGACCATGGCACCGGGCTGAATGACGTGCCAGGACTGGGCATCGGCGCAGAGAAGGGCTCCAGCCATGGAGCTGGGTTGTACACCGTGCCCGGACTGTGCACCAGCGCAGAAGAAAGCTCCGGCCATGGAGCAGGACTGGACGCTGTGCCTGGACTGGACACCGGCGCAGAGGAAGACTCCCGCCCTGGAACAGGACTGGACGCCTTGCCTGGAAGATCCGGACCGTTGACGTCGCTGTAGGTTCCGGACTGTGGACCGTCGCGGGAGGTTCCGGACAGTAGACCGTTGCGGGAGGTTCCGGAGTGTGAAACGTCACCGGGAGGTTCCGGACTGTGAAACGTCGCCGGGAGGTTCCGGACTGTGAAACGTCGCCGGGAGGTTCCGGACTGTGAAACGTCGCCTGGAGGTTCCGGACTGTGAAACCGGCACAGGTAGCACCGGACTGGTGACACGCACTTTAGGGAGAGTGCGGGGAGGAGGCACAGGACGTACCGGACTGGGGAGGCGCACTGGAGGCCTGATGCGTGGAGCCGGCACAGGTGGCACCGAACTGGTGACACGGACTTCAGGGCGAGTGCGAGGAGGAGGCACAGGACGTACCGGACTGGGGAGACGCACTGGATACCTGGTGCGTGGATCCTGCACAGGACTGGTGACACACACTTCAGGGCTAGTGCGGGAAGCTGGCACAGGACGTACCGGACTGGGAAGGCGCACTGGAGGCCAGATGCGTGAAACCGGTGCAGATGGCACCGGACCGGTGTCACGCTCTTCAGCACGCCTGTACGGCATCATTCTCATTGCTACCACCTCTATCCGGGAATCTTTCATCAAATTCCTCCTCCGACTCCCAAACAGGCTCTGGCACTCTCCGCTGCTTGACCGCCAGCTCCATGTGCCCCCTCCCCCCAAAAATCTTGGGGTTTCTGTGGCCGTGGTCCCCGGCGTTGTCGCTGTCCTTCCATACTCCTTGGCGACTCCCGCCAAGGAAGGGTCTCGTGTCCTCTCATGTCCTCCCAAGTCCAAAACTTCCTTACCTCATTTTCATGCTGCTTGGTCCTTTGTTGTTGGGATATTCTGTCATGAAATGAGCGGACCAAGGCGCAGCGTGAATTGAGTTCCACATCTTTAATACAAAGTGAAACTAGAAACAAAATAACAAAACTTACAAAGACCGTGACGACATAGTGCTCAAACACACTAACACAGAAAATACCCCACAAACACAGGTGGGAAAATGCTACCTAAATATGATCCCCATTTAGAGGCAACGATTACCAGCTGCCTGTAATTGTGAACCAAACCAAAACACCAACATAGAAATTTTAAAATAGAACACCCCCTCGTCACGCCCTGACCTACTACACCATAGAGAAACAAGGGCTCTCTATGGGCAGGGTGTGACAGAACCCTTTCAATGTATCCTCAAATAACTTTTTGGAGAACCTTTTGGGGTTCATCTTTTTAGCTACACCCCTATTATTATTATTATCATTATTAATAATAATAATAATACGCATGACAATAACAAACTAACACAATATTTTAGTTCTCAGTGTTTATTATGATTTTAGTGGCAAAGCTGAATAAAAAAAATCTAAATATGAGGTAAACTCCCAGCAGAGACCCACACCCAATGGGTATATCCTCTGGTGTGTTGATGTTAATGTGTTGATGTTCTCCTTGTCCACAGCCAGAATGATTTTGCAGTGCATGGTTATCGTACAGGTTTCCTGTTATATTCATCAGAGGTGTAGGGAGGGTGAAGTCAGTGAATCCCCCAAAAAATAGTAATTATACAGATGATTAACAAAACATGCACACGACAGTATTCATACCTTGGTTTTTGTGGTGAATGCGAATGAAAAAAAGGTATACCTTGTCCATAATGTAGAGGCCTATGGGATATTCATTGAAGAGGTAAGGGAGGATGGTAAATGTGATCAGCATAACATAACGTACCAATAGCAATTGACATGCCTCCTCGTCTGTATACCTGCAGACACAAAAGTGAACAGTTCAGTCATCTCCACCTAATACAGCTAGCCTTCAACATATTCTTATAGCCTACAGTACATATTCTTACCTCTTTGTTGATCGATATCCATTGAATTGTGTCCATTTTCTGTTTTTAGAAAGATTTGCACACGTATGAAAAGATAGATGATGTCATCATAAAACAATATCAATTTAGATCACACAAGGGACAAACCGCACCTTAAATGTAGATCTTTACATTTTTCAGTTAAGTGCCTGCACCTGCTGTCCTTTCAAATCCAAATGTTTCAGTTAGGTTTTTTAGAGTGCACCATAAGTCCCATTAGAATAAATATGTGATTCATGTTCTCCTTGTCCAAATAAAAGAAGCCTAACTCAAAAGGTCTCCACCTATGCACTGAGCGCTGAGAGAAGTTCACACTCACTTGGGACACATCAATACATATGTATGTAAAAACACATCAAAGTTGGAGTGGAGTCGAATTGAACTCAGAGGTAAAAGTGGACAAGGGATGTCTCACAGGATGAGGGCTTTGGATAAACAGTATAGTGCTTGTTGATTTAGGAATGTATACAGAGTGTGATCTACTGCAGAATGTTACCGTATAGAATTCTGTGGGGCATGAAAAAGGTATTTCCGTCTGAATCTTACCATTACAGTCTGTGTACCTGGGGCCCAGCTTTTTTCTTTCTTCTTCTCCTGAACACGTTACCCGACTTGGAAAAACTGGGTCCTACTTATATAATATACACCAAAAGCCACTGCACATGGTAGGTCAATTCTGATAGAGTTGTACATATTTTCAGGTACAGTAATTTGGTGGTTATCGTCGAGGATTCATCGAGTGTGTCTGGATTAAGACCCCTCTCACAGCTGTGCACATGGCACACTCCTATAAATACCCTGGGCCACAAAGACAAAGCCCCCAGTCTTCTGCTGCTCATAAGGCCTGACAACCTAACACTGTCTGTCTCACACACTGGAATGCCTGCTGAGACCAGCCTGACCAACAGCTCTCTCTCTCACATAGAGACAGGGTGAAATCATATGCTATTATGGAGATATGAATAGAGATGTAAGAGCCGAAGTGGTCTTTGTCCGAGAGTGGCCCCCAATGCATGAAGGAGGACTCTGTATCTGCTGACCCCAGGGTCAAGGCCCCTAGCAGGGGAGGCTCAGATACTTTGACTGGGCTGGGGGTTTTATCATGGTCATAGATGGGAGTTTGCTGAACTGAGACCTCATTTTCATGACTTGTCCCTCCTCTAACCTCTGAGCGTGTCACGGATAGCCAAGCAGGTCGTAGAATAACGATAAGAGACGTAGAGAGAGCTGCTCAAGCACGCACATCCCTAAGAGGTTTGGAGACATTTTATGAAGGATTTGAATTCCCTCCTCAAATCTCACAAAGCGCCCCAGGAAGCCCATTACACAACCATCCTCACTGTTCACTTCTCAAGTATGTCGGTTATACTGTGTAATGTGTGTGTGTGTGCAGCATATTCTAGACTTCACAATATTCCTCCATCTCAGTGGAGCTGTTGGGGGTGTCGTTCTGCAAATGTACAAATATAACTCCCGTGACTGCATGATTGAGGTCTCATGACTGGGTCTTTAGCTGAGGAGTCTATCCACTCACAAACACACACACACACACACATTCTTGTATCTCTTCCATTCTTCGGCAGTATGGTCTAAAAAGGGTTTTGTGAGGAATAGGGGGGGGGGGGGGGGGGGGGGTGAATACTAGGGGAATCATTCTCTCTTGGGGTCAGTGTAGCAGGAGCAGGACAGGCTGTGCCTCCGGACAGATGAGGTCCAGTAGTTTATATCATGGCTGTGCTGCTGATAAATAGGTCTGTCCTCTGCAGAGCATTGTCACAAACTTCCTGTTGATGTGCAGTAAACCGCTTTGTGTTGAAATAATGGGAGAGCAGCATCCTGAGTCTAAATAGAGACATTCACAAAAACAACTGAGATGGTAAAAATAGTTGATGCTATGGTGTGTTATTCTTGCAATGTGGTGGTGGCGTCTTGACAATGAGGATGCGGCCAAAGTAAACATTTTTTGTCGACTTCCCGAAGACTCAAAGTCAGTCACGCTGACCAGTTGTTGTAATGGAGCATAGACCACCTCTGGGAGATGGATGTTCTCAGGAAATATCTCTTATCTCCTGAACGTGTCTTATAATGCTTCACTTCTGTTCTCATTGCCTTTTAATCTTCTGAGGACTGCCCTGGTGTCATTACTATGTAATGGTGTCATTACTATGTAATGGTGCCCTGGTGTCACACATTACTATGTAATGACACATGTTGCCAATGTCATCCTACAACGCTGTCCTGTTCTTCCCCTCCCTCTGAGTGCTGTGGCCTCTTTGTCTGTCTGAGATCTGTGATTGACCCAGTCCAACTTGTTGTTGTTGTCAACTTTGAATTACATCCTCTCTCCCATGAGGGCCATGTGGCCTCCATGTGACCGGGCTCTGGTTGCACAAAGGCCCTCTCTGTGGATCCCTCCGCGGTCCTCACTGAGTGTGATGAACAGCAAGCCTCTTTCCCGCAACAGCTGATGTGCATCTTCAGAGGGAGTCTGTCCTGTCCTTGGTTGTGTACTGTAGGGAGGACAGGGCAGGTCAAACCAGACCACATAGCTCTCTTTCCTCTCAGCTCTCTCACATAGCTCGCTCTTCTCCTAGACTGGAGACCATCGTTGTGTGCAGATATATCTCACTAAGCTTTGGTCTGGAGGGCACATTACTGGACAGCGATATAGGAGACATACAGCAATGTGATATCATTAAGACTCACAGACAGAGATAGAATCAGCTGATCTTTTGTGCGATGCAAAGGTAAAAGAAGGTGATGGGATGAAGGCGATGATGAAGTGCATTTTGGATGTTGTAAGGGACTAGCGTATAGGAATAGGAAGCAAAAGCGTTGATAGAAGCTGCTTCATCAGCCTAGACGGGAAATCTCAGCTGCAGGACATAAGGTGTCCACATCACCAACAAACTATCATGGTCCAAACACACCAAGACAGTTGTGAAGAGGGCATGATAACACATTTTCCCCCCTGAAAAGATTTGGCATAGGTCCCCAGATCCTCAAAAAGTTCTACAGCTGCACCATCGAGAGCATCCTGACTGATTGCATCACCGCTTGGTATGGCAACTGCTCGGCATCTGACAGTAAGGCGCTACATAGGGTAGTGCCTACGACCCAGTACATCACTGGGGTCAAGCTTCCTGACATCCAGGACCTATATACTAGGCAGTGTCAGAGGAAGGCCCAAAAAATTGTCAGAGACTCCAGCCACCCTAGTCATAGACTGTTCTCTCTGCTACCGAACAGCAAGCGGTACCGGAGCACCAAGTCTAAGACCAAAAGGCTCCTTAACAGCTCTCCTCTTCCAAAAGTATATATAAAAAAAGTATGTGGACACCCCTTCAAATTAGTGCATTTGGCTATTTCAGACACTCTCATTGCTGACAGGTGTATATAATCGAGCACACAAACATGCTATCTCCATAGACACACATTGGCAGTAGAATTGTCTTACTGAAGGCTCAGTGACTTTCAACGTGGCACCGTCATAGGTTGCCACCTTTTCAACAAGTCTATTCGTCAAATTTATGCCCTGCTAGAGCTGCCCCGGGCAACTGTAAGTGCTGTTATTGTCACACCCTGATCTGTTTCACCTGTCTTTGTGATTGTCTCCACCCCCCTCCAGGTGTTGCCCATCTTCCCCATTATTCCCTGTGTATTTATACCGGTGTTCTCTGTTTGTCTGTTGCCAGTTTGTCTTGTTTGTCAAGTCAACCAGCCTTTTTTTGTATCAGTGCCTGCTTTTCCCCAGTCTCTCTTTTCTTGTCTTCCTGGTTTTGACCTTTGCCTGTCCTGACCCTGAGCCCACCCACCTGACCACTCTGCATGCCCCTGACCCTAAGCCTACCTGCCATCCTGTACCTCTGCCCCTGTTGTAAACATTGTTACTTCTACACAGTCTGCATCTGGGTTTTACCTTTATCCTGATAGTTATTGTGAAGTGGAAATGTCTAGGAGCAACAACGGCTCAGCCACGAAGTGGTAGGCAACACAAGCTCACAGAACGGGACCGCCGAGTGCTGAAGCGTTTAGCGTGTAAAAACCGTCTGTCCTCGGTTGCAACATTCACTACCAAACTGTCTCTGTTCATCGGGTGCTTAAAGAAATGGGTTTCAATGGCATGCGCAATTCCAAGCGTCGGCTGGAGTGGTGTAAATCTCACCACCATTGGACTCTAGAGAAGTGTAAACGTGTTCTCTGGAATGATGAATCATGCTTCATCATCTGGCAGTCCGATGGACGAATATGGGTTTGGCAGATGCCAGGTGAACGCTACCTGCCCGATTGCATAGTGCCAACTGTAAAGTTTGGTGGCGGAGGAATAATTGTCTGGGGCTAATTTTCATGGTTTGGGCCAGGCCCCTTAGTTCCAGTGAATGGTAATCTTAACGCAACAGCAGACAGTGACATTCTAGACGATGCTGTGCTTCCAACTTTTTGGCCACAGGTTGGGGAAGGCCCTTTCCTGTTTCAGCATGACAATGCCCCCGTGCACAAAGCGAGGTCCATACAGAAATGGTTTGTCGAGATCGGTGTGGAAGAACTTGACTGGCCTGCACAGAGCCCTGACCTCAACTCCAACGAATACCTTTGGGATCAATTGGAACACCGACTGCGAGCCAGGCATAATCGCCCAATATCAGTGCCTGACCTCACTACTGCTCTTGTGGCTGAATGGGAGCAAGTCCCCTCCCAGAAGAGTGGAGGCTGTTATAGCAGCAAAGGGGGGACCAACTCCATATTAATGCCCATGATTTTGGAATGAGATGTTCAGGGAGCATGTGTCCACATACTTTTGGTCATGAAGTGTATATATATACTACTGTTCAAAAGTTTGGGGTCACTTAGAAATGTCCTTGTTTTTGAAAGAAAAGCACATTTTTGTCCATTAAAATAACATCAAAATGATCAGAAATACAGTGTAGACATTGTTAATATTGTAAATTACTATTGTAGCTGGAAATGGCTGATTTTTAATGGAATATCTACATAGGCGTACAGGGCCCATTATCAGCAACCATCACTCCTGTGTTCCAATGGCACGCTGTGTTTGCTAATCCAAGTCTATCATTTTAAAAGGCTAAGTGATCATTAGAAAACACTTTTGCAATTATGTTAGCACAGCAGAAAATAAATAAAACTGTCCTTCTTTAAACTAGTTGAGTATCTGGAGCATCAGCATTTGTGGGTTCGATTACAGGCCCAAAATGTCCAGAAACAAATAACTTTCTTTTGAAACTCATCAGTCTATTCTTGTTCTGAGAAAGGAAGGCTATTCCATGCGAGAAATTGCCACGAAACTGAAGATCTCGTACGACGCTGTGTACTACTCCCTTCACAGAACAGCACAAACTGTCTCGAACCAGAACAGAAAGAGGAGTGGGAGGCCCCGGTGCACAACGGAGCAAGAGGACAAGTACATTAGAGTGTCTAGTTTGAGAAACAGATGCCGCAACAGAAGTCCTCAACTGGCAGCTTCATTAAATAGTACCTGCAAAACACCAGTCTCAACGTCAACAGTGAAGAGGCGACTCCGGGATGCTGGCCATCTAGGCAGAGTTCCTCTGTCCAGTGTCTGTGTTCTTCAGGAGGAGTAGCGTCCAAACCAAGTGATTTGCCTTGGATGTTATCCAATGCCACTTTCAGTTCATGTAGAGAGATGTGGTCTCCCAGCGAGCCGTCTTCCTCAGTTGAGAGAAAAGGAGTTCTTATATCTTTAAAATTGACTCAATCTGGCTTGGTGTGGATTTACAATGAGAGATGTACAATTCTTTCAACTGGAGAATCTTTGGTTGATTAATTTGGGTTCTGATAGTAATTCACAAGATTCAGATTCAATAGTTGCAATATCCACTAATTGATCATTACTACGAAGCTTGTTATCCAGTAGACGACTGGGTCAATTACCATGGAAGTAATGGTTGGGTCTAACTCGATGGATGTCAAATTCTGCTCTCTGTCTATCAATAGATTTTGTTCTGTCTTGACTTTGAAGAGAGTAGTCGCTTCCTGGTCTGAAAAAAGTTTTTGTTGAGAATGCTCTAATGTCGCTAATAACTTTTGCAATTCTTATATCTTATTTAATTGTGGTTTATTCAGCCCAGATGCAAACAAATGTCACGCCCTGACCTTAGTTATCTATGTTTTCTTTATTATTTTGGTTAGGTCAGGGTGTGACTAGGGTGGGTATGCTAGTTTTGTTTTATCTAGGGTTTTTGTATATCTAGGGGTTTTGTAGGTCTAGGTGTATATATATGTCTATGGTGGCCTGATATGATTCCCAATCAGAGGCAGCTGTTTATCGTTGTCTCTGATTGGGGACCATATTTAAGTAGCCATTTTCCCTTGGGTATTTGTTTGTTCTTGTCTATGTGTAGTAGAGGTCGACCGATTATGATTTTTCAACGCCGATACCGATTATTGGAGGACCAAAAAATGCCGATGCCGATTAATCGGCCGATTTTAAAAATGTATTTGTAATAATGACAATTACAACAATACTGAATGAACACTTATTTTAACTTAATATAATACATCAATAAAAATCCATTTAGCCTCAAATAAATAATGAAACATGTTCAATTTGATTTAAATAATGCAAAAACAAAGTGTTGGAGAAGAAAGTAAAAGTACAATATGTGCCATGTAAGAAAGCTAACGTTTAAGTTCCTTGCTCAGAACATGAGAACATATGGAAGCTGGTGGTTCCTTTTAACATGAGTCTTCAATATTCCCAGGTAAGAAGTTTTAGGTTACAGGAATTATAGGACTATTTCTCTCTATACGATTTGTATTTCATATACCTTTGACTATTGGATGTTCTTATAGGCACTTTAGTATTGCCAGTGTAACAGTATAGCTTCCGTCCCTCTCCTCGCCCCTAATTGGGGTCGAACCAGGAAGACATCGACAACAGCCACCCTCGAAGCAGCGCTACCCATGCAGAGCAAGGGGAACAACTACTCCAAGTCTCAGAGCGAGTGACGTTTGAAACGCTATTAGCGCGCACCCCGCTAACTAGCTAGCCATTTCACATCGGTTACACCAGTGTCACGGCCGTCAAAGGGAGGAAACCAAGGCGCAACGTGGGATGCGTACATTCTTTCTTATTTCAAAGAACGAACACTAAACAAAACAACAAACGAACCGTGAAGCTATACAAAAATGAGTGCTGACAGGCAGCTACACATAGACAACTACCCACAAATACAGGTGGGAAAAGGTAACCTACGTATGGTTCTCAATCAGAGACAACGATAGACAGCTGCCTCTGATTGAGAACCACACCCGGCCAAACACACAGAAATACAAAATCATAGAAAAAAGGAACATAGAATGCCCACCCAAATCACACCCTGACCAAACTAAAATAGAGACATAAAAAGCTCTCTACGGTCAGGGCGTGACAACCAGCCTAATCTCGTGAGTTGATAGGCTTGAATTCATAAACAGCAGAGCTGCTGGCAAAACGCACGAAAGTGTTGTTTGAATGAAGCCTGCTGGTGCCTACCATCGCTCAGTCAGACTGCTCTATCAAATCATAGACTTAATTATAACATAATAACACACAGAAATACGAGCCTTAGGTCATTAATATGGTCGAATGCGGAAACTATCATCTCGAAAACAAAACATTTATTATTTCAGTGAAATACGAAACCGTTACGTATTTTATCTAACGGGTGGCATCCATAAGTCTAAATATTGCTGTTACATTGCACAACCTTCAATGTTATGTCATAATTACGTAAAATTCTGGCAAATTAGTTCGCAATGAGCCAGGCGGCCCAAACTGTTGCATATACCCTGACTCTGCGTGCAATGAACGCAAGAGAAGTGACACAATTTCACCTGGTTAATATTGCAAACCGGGATTTCTTTTAGCTAAATATGCAGGTTTAAAAATATATACTTCTGTGTATTGATTTTAAGAAAGGCATTGATGTTTATGGTTAGGTACACGTTGGAGCAACGACAGTCCTTTTTCGCGAATGCACACTGCATCGATTATATGCAACGCAGGACACGCTAGATAAACTAGTAATATCATCAACCATGTGTAGTTATAACTAGTGATTATGATTGATTGATTGATTGATTGTTTTTTATAAGTTAAGTTTAATGCTAGCTAGCAACTTACCTTGGCTTCTTACTGCATTCGCGTAACAGGCGGGCTCCTGGTGGTTAGAGCGTTGGACTAGTTAACGTTGGACTAGTTAACCGTAAGGTTGCAAGATTGAATCCCTGAGCTGACAAGGTAAAAATGTGTCATTCTGCCCCTGAACAAGACAGTTCACCCACCGTTCCTAGGCCGTCATTGAAAATAAGAATGTGTTCTTAACTGACTTGCCTAGTTAAATAAAGATTAAATAAAGGTGTAAAAAAAAAAAAAACGCTAAATCGGCTTCCAAAATTACCGATTCCCGATTGTTATGAAATCTTGAAATCGTCCCTAATTAATCGGCCATTCCGATTAATCGGTCGACCTCTAATGTGTAGTTGCCTGTTCAGCACTCATTTGTATAGCTTCACGGTTCGTTTTGTTATTTTGTTCGTTTTTCTTCAGTGTTCATTCTTATTAATAAAGAAGAATGTACGCATACCACGCTGCGCCTTGGTCTCCACCTTTTGACGGCCATGACAACAAAGTTTCATTGTTTTTAATAAACTCTTAAATGGCGTAATCTGACCCGTGCGATGCGGTGTTAATCAGCGGCATGGGACCCAGCTTCTCCTGCCCGAACACTTCATAGAAAAGATTGCTCATGAAGGAAGTGACTAGCACATTGAATCTACGGGAATGATTTTCGAGTGATTCCGTTTTCTCTTTTAGGAGTTTGTGTTATTCCTTCCAACTTAGCTTGTGCTGTTTCCAGGTCATGGAGTCGTACCTCTGTCACACTGGCTGTCTTCTCCAGACTTTCCACTTTGGTTGAATAGGTATCCACTTTAGGATGATTCATTCACCGGTTTTATTTGTAAATCGAGGGCAGAGGTAATCTCCTCACAAACAATCTCAAGAATAGTAGCGGCCAGCTCTTTCTGTTGTCTGGTGTTGAGAACCGCCATGTTCCCACAGTTGAATTGTGGATGGATAAATTCCAGCTGCTGGAGCCTAATAGACCTGCTAGTTATTTATTGTCACACAATGAATGTCCCACACCTTAATAGGATGTTAAGTATTGACAAGTTTTAAGAAATACGTTTGTTAATTCATAGTAATTTGCAAAAGAAAGCCACGAGAAAGCCACGCGTTTCAATGCATGCCACCAGAACCACAACTCACCGGACTGCATTGTCCCCGTTTCTTCAAGAGCATTGTCATTGTCATTAATTAATTTTGGCCCTTGTCTGGACAATGGTGTATTGTTAGGGTGCGGAAAGGCTGAGTGTAAGGGGCTTGAATGAAGGCTCAGGATAACCTCCCCTCTCTGTGTTTGTGACCTATCCAGTGTAGGATGTAACTTTGTTGAATTACTGGAGACATTACGGTTGTCACTACCTCTTGGCGCTGTCTACTTTGGCTCTGTTGGATTAGCACAAAGATCTTTGGTAAGTACTTGTAGATATAAGAGGCTGTCTGTTTCTTTGTTAGTGGTAGCATCAGTGCTGGTCAGTTGGCTGATTTGACATTACTTGTACCGTAAGCCAACTTTGATGATACTGGATAAAGTTATCAGGGGAGAGAGTACACGTCAGGTTTCGTGGTCTTAGCTGACAGCTCTGTGATCTGGGAGTGTTGACAGTTGACAGGCAAGGCTTTGTTGACCTGAACTCACAGAACCACGGCAGGGGTCAAAAGTCATAGTGTTCAATCACTCTGTGTAGGTGTGGCTGCAGGGGAACGTGACTAGATGAGGCCTCTCTGAGCACTGTGGCTGTACTAAACTAACTGTAACACCACCATGATCCACCGGCCAGGCAGGCTGACACACTTCCCAGAGGTGTGTAGGATTGAGGGTGTTGCATGGGAACGCGAGCAGCGCGGAAACTGGGCGGAAGGGTGGACGGGCCCCTCTCTGGCCCAGGCAGTAGGGTTCACACACAGACAATGGAGCCCTGGGGACCCAGGGCGGTGGAGTTGTGATTGCACCCCGCACCGCTAAAATAACACACACATCCTACCGCACCGCTTAGCCTGCTTCCGCTCCGCTCCCCTTTTCCTCTTTTTCCTCATCCTTGTATCCTCATACACACATACTGTAGTATATTCATGCACTCTCTCTCTCTCTTACACACTCTTTCACACACACACACACACACACACACACACACACACACACACACACACACACACACACACACACACACACACACACACACACACACACACACACATCTCTTTTGTATAGCAGCAGAACTACGTTTTTTCTTATTTTGTTTGGCTTCATTTCCTTGTTTCAAGGGGAAGGAAACCGACCATTCTCTGTGGAAACCATCTGCTGTCCTTCAAACGTCTCTCAATAAATTAGAGTGAAATTCCATCTGCTTACTGTGAGAGAACAAAAAGTCAGCAGCCATTCATTAGCTTACAAACAGTCTCTCTAAAGACACACTCGAACGACAAGTCTTTTTTTTTAAAGATGGAACCAAAGGAGCAGTGAAGCTGATTCATATGCATATGAAGCTCCCTGGTATGTCTGAGTGTTGAGTCTAGTGAGTTGGAGGAAGTGCTGTCCTGCTGTGAGTGCATTGGCAGGTATTTGGCTCAGCTCAGTCAGTGGCTTTTGGGGTCACCGTGGTTTCCTTGTGTGTCAGCTGTAGCCGTGAGGACGTGTCAGAGTGTTTCAGTGTGGTGAGCAGTTAGAGAGAGAGGCAGCAGTGTCAAGGTCACTGGATCATCCTCACCCCCCCACCGGATATTCTCTCTGGAGCGAGAAACTCAACCCAACACTATTCCTGTTGGATGGAAACCTTCTACTGACTGACTATGCATGCAATGATACATCCATTGTGGTTTCTTAGACATTGCCCAGTGATCTGTAATGTAATTGCCAGTCGATAACCCCATCACATCATCTGCAGCAGAAGTCAATTACTTCATAAATCATTGAGCTTTGACTATCATCTCCCATCCTTTTTTTGTGTGATCCAGTTTCAACCACCAGAGACCAGACCCTGGGAAGTGGAACTCCTCAAAGAGAAGTAGAGATGAAAGTCTCTTTGAGTAGTTCCACCCCCTAGAGGGAAAGAGAGAGGGAGGAAGAGAGAGTAAAGGAGGTGGGGTGTAACAGCGGGAGAGTCAATAATTTGAGCCCAGCCTACTGTAGACCACAATACCAGGGAAGGAGAGAGGGAGTGAGGGTGAATGAGAGTGACACCTCAGCCGAACTGTGTGTTTAGAGCTCTGCAATCCCAGAGACAAGCACAGCTGATGTGTGGATTACCACAGCAATTCTCACTGGAGCTGTTTTTGGAAAATGGTGGGCTTCTCTTCCTCTTCAGCTGTTGAAACCGGTAAGTAACCAAATTGACTGCATGCCTGCATTATACTTGGTCTTGGCAGCCCGCTATTGTCTCTCAGTGGTCTGTGTGTGTTGTTTGTCCCAGTCTCTCAGGACTGTAACATTTGAGTTGGAAATACACTAAAAGTATGTGGACACGCCTTCAAGTTAGAGTATTAGTCCATTTCAGCCACACCCGTTGCTGACAGGTGTATAAAACCGAGCACACAGCCATGAAATCTACATAGACAAACATTGGCAGTAGAATGGTCCATACTGAAAAGCTCAATGACTTTCAATGTGGCACCATCATAGGATGCAAACAACCTTTCCAACACGTCAGTTCATCAAATTTCTGCCCTGCTAGAGCCGCCCCGGTAAACTGTGAGTGCTAATATTGTGAAGTGCAAACTTCCAGCAGCAACAATGGCTCAGCCGCGACGTGGTAGGCCACACAGGCTCACAGAAAGGGACCGCCGAGTGCTGAAGCATGAAGCTCGTAAAAAGCATCTGTTCTCGGTTGCGACACTCACTACCGAGTTCCACACTGCCTCTGGAAGCAACGTCAGCACAAGAACCATTTGTCGGGAGTTTCGTGAAATGGGTTTCCATGGCAGAGGAGCCGCAAACAAGCCTAAGATCACCATGCGCAATGCCAAGCGTTGGCTGGAGGTGTGTAAAGCTTGCCGCCATTGGACTCTGAATCACATTTCCCCATCTGGCAGTCCGACGGACAAATCTGGGTTTGGTGGATGCCAGGAGAATGCTACCTGCCCGAATGCAAAGTGCCAAGTGTAAAGTTTGGTGGAGGAGGAAGAATGGTCTGGGGCTGTTTTTGATGGTTCGGGCTAGGCCCCTTAGTTCCAGTGAAGGGAAATCTTAACGCTAAAGCATACAATGACATTCTAGACAATTCTGTGCTTCTAACTTTGTGGCAACAGTTTGGGGAGGGTCCTTTCCTGTTTCAGCATGACAATGCCACCGTGCACAAAGCGAGGTCGATACAGAAATGGTTTGTTGAGATTGGTGTTGAAGAACTTGACTGGCCTGCACAGAGCCCTGACCTCAACCCCATTGAACACCTTTGGGCTGAATTGGAACACCGACTGCAAGCCAGGCCTTATCACCCATCAGTGTTTGACCTCACTAATGCTCTTGTGGCTAAATGGAAGCATATCCCTGCAGCAATGTTCCAACATCTAGTGGAAAGCCTTCCCAGACGAGTAGAGGCTGTTATAGCAGCGAGGGGGGAACTAACTCCATATCAATGGCCATTATTTTGGAATTAGATATTCGACGAGTAGGTGTCCACATACTTTCGGCCATGTGGTATAGTTGTGTGTATAGATCGTGTGTACAGTCTTATCAGAGGTCCTACTGAACACTGTATCTCCACTTCCTGAGGCTACGTGGACGTTTTCTCAAATAATTATCTCTGACCCTGTCTACTTTTCAGAGTTCTGTTTTGATAGGACCAATTCATTTCCCTTGCTTGTTCATTCATTGAGACGTCGGTGTGTTATTACCGAGATATCTGTTGTACGTCTTGATACCTGCCATGTTTCTCTGGATAGCTGTGTTCTAATACAAACCGTCAAGTTAATCTCATGAACAATTCTTGTCAGTCAAGGCCCTTTAGACGTACAAAGAAAATGTTATGACTGCATCCGGTGTTGTTACATGCTGGAGTTATGTTATGTTAATTAGGTTCCTTCTGTGTGGTATAACCTGAATGTTGCCTCAACTGTTCAAATAAGCTGACCAGGCAACGTCTGACTTTCTGACCACCCCAGACATTACGGCACCCCACTTCTAAACAACACTCTTACTGGGCTATATTCAGAGGATTGCGAAATCATAGTGTTTGTGTTTTGTGCTGAACTTGTTTGCCCTTGTTTCAGAGGTAGGCCTAATGGTTTTGTTGTGTTATGATGGAGTAACTGCTGGCAATGCAGACGTTCCAGAGAGCAGAGAGTTTTTAATAAGATTGTGGAAGATCCTGACTGTGCTAACATAACCTTACAATTAGACTTGTTTCCACATGAATGCATCTGCTCACAAAGCACTTCAGGTCTGCACTTTGAAGCTGCTCAGTTTGTTGGTGTAAGACATGGTGAAGGTCCAGTGGGCAGAGAAATGAAACACTTTAACCGACAGGTTATTTGATCTGCTATGAGCAGAGATAAAGACAACAACCTTTTGGGGTAAAGCAAAAGAAACAGTCCCATATTGTAGTGATTACTCTAGACCAGGAAAAACATCTCTCAGATCCAGAGACCTCAAAGAAAAACAGGTGGTCTTGAGATTCCTGAGATTACTGTCTACACACGCTGACTTTTTCAGTCTCTTCCCTACCACTGTGGTGTGTGTGTGTGTGTGTGTGTGTGTGTGTGTGTGTGTGTGTGTGTGTGTGTGTGTGTGTGTGTGTGTGTGTGTGTGTGTGTGTGTGTGTGTGTGTGTGTGTGTGTGTGTGTGTGTGTGTGTGTGTGTGCGTAATGCTCCTCTCCAGGAGAGACCCACATCCAGTGACTGGTACTGCAGTTCTGGTGTCTCCACTCAGCTCCAGGAATGCCCAACTACAGATAAAAGATGTGCAGCCTCTCATCTACTGAGAGAAACAACTGATCACCAGGGTAGCTGATGAACAGATGTTTCTGTATAATGAAATGGTCCTGTCATGGGTTTGAGGGTGCCAGGAAAAGAGGTGTGGAAAGTCATCCAAAATGTGTCTTCCAAAATGTGGAGTTCATTCAATCCAAGATGGCGTAGCAGTCCCACTTGTGTCTTTGTCTTGTCCCGTCCTGTCCCATGTATATATCGTTTTCTTCGTATATATTTCGTATAGATTTTAATCTCACTTTCCAACCCGCCTCACCCAATGTGGTACAGATCTGCTATTTTTATACTTTAGAACCGGAACCCCTTTCAGAAGCTAGCCAGCTAACTAGCTAGTAGTCAGTTAGCCAATGCTAGCGGTCCTCACCGTTAACTCGAACATCAGCCGGCCTCAACCCGGTCAATTCCTGCCAGTCTGCACAGTATGATATCAACCCAGAGCATATTGGACTGCTTTTTCTCTAACACATCTCCGGATTCCTACCTCAGGCTCTGAACCTTTACACCGGATCATTGCAGCTAGCTAGCTGCTATCCGAGTGGTTACTCCTGGTTAACGTCTTGTCCCGAAGCAAGCACCAGTTAGCCTGGAGCTAGCCTCGAGCTAGGCCCATCTCCCGGCTAGCCAAAGAGGTCCACCAGCCAATTCTTGGGCTCTTTTACCAATTGGCCTGGACTGCCAACATGGAGCCCTGCCGATCCATCACGACTGGTCTGCCGACGTAACCGTCCGAGGTGGTCTCAACAGGCTCTTTCGTTGCGACGTCGCCAGATACCCATCTGCTAGACCCCGGTCCGCTAACTGTCTGAATTGCCATGTCTCCAGCTTCCCTAGTGTAGCAGCGACTACGAAATTGGCTCCATAAATGTGTTTTATTCACTGCTTTAGCACACTCCGCCAACCCTGACGTTCTAGCCATGTCTGAAATCTGGCTTAGGAAGGCCACCAAAATCCTGAAATGTTCATCCCTAACTATAACATCTTCCGACAAGATAGAACTGCCAAAGGGGGCGGAGTTGCAAACTACTGCAGATATAGCCTGCAGGGTTCTGTCATACTACCCAGGTCTGTGCCCAAACAATTTGAGCTACTACTTATAAAAATCCACCTTTCAAGAAACAAGTCTCTTGTTATAAACCCCCTTCAGCCTCCAGCTGTGCCCTGGACACCATATGTGAATTGATTGCCCCCCATCTATCTTCAGAGTTCGTACTGTTAGGTGACCTAAACTGGGATATGCTTAACTTCTACTTGGTACTCATCCCGGATCCGGGAGCACCCTCATCAGTAAAAAGGCTGACTAGCATAGCCTTGCATAGCGCCACAAATAAATACTAGCATCTAAATATCATGAAATCACAAGTCCAAGATACCAGGTGAAAGATACACATCTTGTGAATCCAGCCATCATTTCTGATTTTTAAAATGTTTTACAGGGAAAACACAATATGTATTTCTATTAGCTAACCACGATAGCAAAAGACCCAACTTTTTTTTTTACTGCATAGGTAGCTATCACAAATTCGACCAAATAAATATATAAATAGTCACTAACCAAGAAACAACTTCATCAGATGACAGTCATATAACAGATTTATTGTATAGCATATGTTTTGTTAGAAAAATTTGCATATTTCAGGTATAAATCATAGTTTTACATTGCAGCCACCATCACAACTCTCACCAAAGCAGCTAGAATAACTACAGAAACCAACATGAAATACCTAAATACTCATCATAAAACATTTATGAAAAATACACGGTGTACAGCAAATTAAAGACAAACATCTTGTGAATCCAGCCAATATTACATATATGCTAATATAGCATTATATTAGCTAACTACAATAGCCTACCACACAGCCCCATTCATTCAACATAACGTTAGCGATAGCGAATAAACCAGCAAAAGATATTAATTTTTTCGCTAACCTTCTCAAACTTCTTCAGATGACAGTCCTATAACATCATATTACACAATATATATATGGTTTGTTCGAAAATGTGCATATTTAGCTGCACAAATCGTGGTTATACATTGTGAATAGTAGCCATTCTGCAAACAAAATGTTGGGAGAAATCTCGGGAGGCACCTAATCTAATCAATAACTAATCATAAACTTGACAAAAAAAAATCGCAATATACTGATATAACTTGGTTTAAAATAACTACATTATGATGTTTTTAACACGTATATCGAATAAAATCAGAGCCGGATATATCTAACGCCTATAGCTTTTCACAGCTTTTCAGAACGCAATCCTGAGGTCTGTCTCGCGTCATGACGAACGTTGAAAAGATTGCACCCCCGGTTCCAAGAGCTCTTGTTCGGCCTCAGATCTACCTAGACACCCCATTCCAATTCTCACTGCTTACTGACATCTAGGGGAAGGTGTATGCAGTGCATGTAGACCCATAGATTACATGCAAATTAATAAACTGACCCTGGAACAGAGCCCCTGATTTCAGATTTCTCACTTCCTGACAGGAAGTTTGCTGCAAAATGAGTTCTGATTTACTCACAGATATAATTCAAACGGTTTTAGAAACTAGAGAGTGTTTTCTATCCAATAGTAATAATAATATGCATATTGTACAAGCAAGAATTGAGTACGAGGCAGTTTAATTTGGGAATGATTTTTTACAAAGTCGAAATGGCGCCCCCCTATTGAGAAAAGGTTTTAACACCCCGGCCGTCCTGAAACACTTCAGCGAGCAGGCCTTTCTAATCGATCTGGCCCGGGTATCCTGGAAGGATATTGACTTCATCCCGTCAGTAGAGGATGCATGGTTGCGCTTTACAAGTGCTTTTCTCGCCGTCTTAAATAAGCCTGCCCCATTCAAAAAATGGAGAACTAAGAACAGATATAGGCCTTGGTTCACCCCAGACTTGACTGCCCTTGACCAGCACAAAAACATCCTGTGGCATTCTGCATTAGCATCGAATAGCCCCCGCGATATGCAACTTTTCAGGGAAGTCAGGAACCAATATACTCAGTCAGTTAGGAAATCTAAGTCTAACTTTTTCAAACAGAAATTTGCATCCTGTAGCACTAATTCCAAAACGTTTTTTGGACACTGTAAAGTCCATGGAGATTAAGAGAACCTCCTCCCAGCTGCCCACTGCACTGAGGGTAGGAAATACTGTCACCACAGATAAATCTACAATAATCGGTCATTTCAATAAGCATTTTTCTATGGCTGGCCATGATTTCCACCTGGCCACCCCTACCCCGGCCAACAGCTCAGCACCCCCTGCAGCAACTTGCCCAAGCCCCCCCTGCTTCTCCTTCACCCAAATCCAGACAGCTGATGTTCTGAAAGAGCTGCAAAATCTGGATCCCTACAAATGAGCTGGGCTAGACAATCTGGACCCTCTCTTTCTAAAATTATTAGCTGAAATTGTTGCAACCCCTATTACTAGCATGTTCAACCTCTCTTTCGTATCGTCTGAGATCCCAAAGATTGGAAAGCTGCATAAAATTTGGACACTGCTGAGAAGTTCTCAGGGATAGACATTAAAGGTTGCTCTATTTCCTGGGCTAAGTGATCTGAGCAGGATGCAAAGAACTCCAGTAGTCTGGTCTTCCAGGTGTATTTCCCTGTGTGTAGTTTAAAATAGCTACTTAACATTTACGGCTAAGTGATCATAATCTTCGGGCAACCAAAAAACACTCCTGACTTGCCTAATGGGTGAATGCCTCTCAGACCTTAAAGGGTTACTTCACTTCCCCAGAGTCAGATGAACACATGGATGCCATTTGTATGTCTCTGTGTCCAGTATGAAGGAAGTTATAGGTGGTTTCACGAGCCAATGTTAACTAGCGTTTGCGCAATGACTGTCAATCACTGGTTCTGCTTTTGTGACTATCATACCCGTTTATTGCATTAATCTGCCAGACCCCATGTTATTATTATATTGTCTGGGGTCTTCCAGCCACCGTGTCTATATAACCAGATATCTGAGGTTAGCTCTTTCCAAAGCCACTTATGTTGTCAGCACAGAGCTGACCTATGAATACAGATTTGCTCAGTAATTATATTGTACAATCTCTTGAAATTGTCACTCGTTGTTTCATACATGACCTCTGACCTGTGTTCTACTTTCCCCTCAGCGATGGAGTACCTGGTGAGTGAACTGAACGTGTTGCTGAAGCTGCTGGACCATGAGAGTGTGAGCACAGCCACAGCAGAGAAGATGAGTGTGATACGGAGCCTACTGGGGCAGCTGCAGCCATCAGGTGAGTGTGTGTTCCAGATTTAACCCAACCCCTCTGAATCAGAGAGGGGAGGGTTCCTTAATCGTCGTCCATGTCATCGGCGCCTGGGAAGCAGTTGTTGTTGGGGTTTAACTGCCTTGCTCAAGGTCAGAACGGCAGATTTTTGTATTTTTTTTCCATGTACTCAGTTCTCTTCTCTGTTAAAGTGAATGGATCAGACTTCGTATACATGAACACTTCCCTTTATGGAAATGGCACCAGCTTTGTGGAATCTTTGTTTGAGGAATTGGGTGAGTTAAATATCATATCTGTATTATTTCATATGACAGAAGGAGAACTTGCTATCCTACTATACAGTAGCACATGATTTAAATCTTAAAGGAAATCTTTAAAATTATGTTATATTTTATTGTCCCACTCCCAACAGATTGTGACCTGCATGAGCTCAGAGCCTCCCCAGAAGAACTGAAGGATCAGGTAGAGGAGAAAACCTCCAAAATACCACTGTCGAAAGTAAGACAGCCTTTTTGACTATACTGTATAATTGTGTCTATAACACATTTGTTATTGAATTTTGCCTCACCCTAACCCTTTTCCCCCAGAGTCCCACTGACACCCCCCCTCCTCTGCCAACCACCCCTCCTCCAGAGGACTACTATGAGGAGGCAGTGCCCCTGGACCCTGGCACGGTGCCCCAGTACATCACCAACATCGCCACATGCAGTGAGTACTCACATTTCCTCCCGACAGTCACCTATAACCATCTGAAGTCACTGTCCATACACATTGTTATTATTAGGTTACATCTAATCTGTTACCTCCTGCTTTCTTCTAGTCAGCTCAAGTCCCCCAAATTCCATTGAAGATGCATACTATGAAGACGCTGACAACAACTACCCCACCACCCAAATCAATGGCCCGCGCAAGAACTCCTGTGAGTATGAAATCATAACACCCTGTTGAGATGAATGTGTACATGTGCTATATTTGCATATCGGGAGGGAGGAGGAACCTTCTTATCCACTAACCTTTGTTTTTCTCCAGACGCTGATTCAGATGCGCTGAGCAGCTCCTATGAGTCGTATGACGAGGAGGATGAGGAGGCGAAGGGCCAGGACAGGACTCGGCGGTGGCAGTCAGAGGAGAACTCTGTGGGCCCCATGAAGGACTGTCGCATCTGTGCCTTCCTGTTGCGCAAGAAACGCTTCGGACAGTGGGCAAAACAGCTGACCGTTGTCCGTGACAACAGATTACAGGTAGGACAACAGGAACTTTTCTGCTGTCTGTTGCATGTGTTTATTATTAAATGTTTATTACACAACAGGGCTGAGGTAACTAAGGCACATTTTGACATAAGTGATATGCAGTGAAAAGTATAAAAAAGTATAGAGTATAAAAAAACGATTGTTTGCGTCTTTCTCTGCAGTGCTACAAGAGCATCAAAGACAGCAGCCCACACATTGAGCTGCCGCTGAACCTGTGTAACGTCATCTACGTTCCCAAAGACGCACGCCGCAAGAAGCACAAGCTGCGTTTCTCCCTGCCTGGGGGAGAGGCCTTGGTGCTGGCTGTCCAGAGCAAGGAACAGGCGGAGCGATGGCTCAAGGTGATCCGGGAGGTGGTCAGTCAGGCCAGCAGCAATGACGGATTAGAGGGCTCCTCCTCTCCTATGATCCAGAGGAAGAAAGATCTGGACAAGGTGGGCCTCCCCTCTGTAACCCCGCTGGCTACCACACTCAACCTATAGGTCTGTCATCCAACACACTGTTTGCACTGAATAGACCCCTATGGGATCCCCTGTTTTCCTCAAACAGACTCAGACACTCTGGGACTGGTGCTTTCACAAGCTATGTTTAACATCCACATATATCACCATGCTGCAGTAACCAGACAAACAAAGAGGTGTGATGGGTCCGCACTCAAAAAGATGTCACATAAAGCTTCCTGCATTCTTTTTTTCCCACTGCATCAGGGATAGTGTACACAGACGTTTCGGCTTTACAGCCTTCTACAGAGTGTAGGTACAATTGTCTTTTAATTCAAAGAAGAATTTGTAAAGAACAACATATAAGTAGCAGGTGCTTCTAATCAGGGTTGCCACTCATCTGCCAATCAGGTACGGGTCTTTTCTGGTCTACCTGTATACAAATTAGCCACGAAGAAGTAGAGAATTATAGGGTATGGCAGCGGGCACGAAGGGCGACTCACAAATCAATCGCCCCAGGTGTCCGCTCACCTGAATACATCACATCAATTCACGAGTTAGCCCACCAAAAAGGACATCTGGCAAAGCCGTTCATGAATATGCGTGTCCAACTAATAAACAACATACAAAATCTGATATGGATAGTGTTCTTGTATAACACTATAATTGAGGCTTATAGGAAGGAGGTGAAATCTAATTCTTTGAGATACAGAATTTAATTGATATATCCACATGGCTTCTCTTTGTAGTCATTTGTTGTCATAGTAAATAACCAGGCAGAATGAAAACAGTCCAGTGAAGAGACAGACAGACATACTCCCTGTTTGACACCCCTGGTGTAACACTGCCTGATCTTTATCAGTTAAAATGATGGTGTGTTTACTCAGTGTCAACACTCGATCAGAGGTGGGTTGACGCTCATGCTGCCTGCTGACTGTGGGAAGGAAACAGCTGTCAAAGTAAAGGGCTAGCGATCAGTAACTGAAACTCCACATAGAGGAAAACAGAGTGATTTCATTACAGCCTAAATATATGGCTTTGGACAGACAGACTGTTGAACCCATTTCAGGATTATTCTGAGACGATAAGGACTTTTAGGCAGTGTGCCACCATGTGGGTATGTCCTAGCTGGAAATCGTTCTCTCATTGCAGGGTCTACAGTTGAAGTCGGAATTTTACATACAACTTAGCCAAATACATTTAACCACAGTTTTACATCATTCCCGACATTTAATCCGACTAAAAATTCCCTGTTTTAGGTCAGTTAGGATCGCCACTTTACTTTAAGAATGTGAAATGTCAGAATAATAGTAGAGAGAATGATTTATTTCAGCTTTTATTTCTTTCATCACATTCCCAGTGGGCCAGAAGTTTACATACACTTAATTAGTATTTGGTAGCATTGCCTTTAAATTGCTTAACTTGGGTCAAATGTTTTGTGTAACCTTCCTCAAGCTTCTCACAATAAGTTGGGTGAATTTTGTCCCATTCCTCCTGACAGAGCTGGTGCATCTGAGTCAGGTGTGTAAGCCTCCTTGCTCGCACACGCTTTTTCAGTTCTGCCCACAAATTTTCTATAGGATTGAGGTCAGGACTTTGTGATGGCCAATCCAATACCTTGACTTTGTTGTCCTTAAGACATTTTGCCACAACTTTGGAAATATGCTTGGGGTCATTGTCCATTTGGAAGACCCATTTGCGACCAAGCTTTAACTTCCTGACTGATGTATTGAGATGTTGCTTCAATACATTCACATAATTTTCCTCCGTCATGATGCCATCTATTTTGTGAAGTGCACCAGTTCCTCCTGCAGCAAAGCACCCCCACAACATGATGCTAACACCCCCGTTCTTCACGGTTGGGATGGTGTTCTTTGGCTTGCAAGCCTCCCCCTTTTTCCTCCAAACATAACGATGGTCATTATGGCCAAACAGTTCTATTTTTGTTTCATCAGAGCAGAGGACATTTCTCCAAAAAGTACGATCCTTGTCCCCATGTGCAGTTGCAAACCGTAATCTGTCTGTAAACAATTGTTGGAAAAGTTACTTGTGTCATGCACAAAGTAGATGTCCTAACCGGCTTGCCAAAACTATAGTGGTTGAAAAATTAGGTTTAATGACTCCAACCTAAGTGTATGTAAACTTCCAACTTCAACTGTATGTATGTGAGAGTGAGTGGATGCGTGTGTGTGTTTCAAGTTTCAAAAGCCACGTGCACAAGTACAGTGACATGCCTTTCTTGCGAGCATGGCATGTGCCGCCACAGTTTACAATTGGCTCATTCATCCCCCTCCTCTCCCCTGTAACTATTCCCCAGGTCGTTGCTGCAAATGAGAACGTGTTCTCAGTCAACTTACCTGGTAAAATAATGGTAAAATAAAAATTAAATAAAATAACCTAATCCCTCCCCTCCTCCCGTCTTCTGTCTTAGTTAGTAGGAGCTGACAAGCACGCCTCCGACTCTGACAGCGTGGCCACTGGTGACAACCTACCCTCTGGTCAGCTCCGGGACAACTGTGACCAAGGTTAGGCTCCAATCAACCTCAAAATACCTGAACATCCCCGTATGGCTGTATTCTTATATACATACTGCAGCTTTGTATTTACCTGTCTGTATTCTGATAGTTCTGCATTGTGAGAGACCACGTCAGTTACAAGATGTAAGGAGGATCTGTATTTTAATTTTAGAAAAACATTCTGTTCTGTATTTTAAACTGTCACAGGCCCAAGCAGAGTGAAATGTAGCACTATGTTGGGTAGTAGATTGTCAACATAGAGAAGGGAGAAAAATGAATTAACAAGGAGAGTGATCCATGTTCTTGGGTCAGAAGAGGGGTAAACATTTTGATGTTTTACCTAAAGCACATAAAAGACAGGAAGTGTGGCTCAGAGCAGAAACATCCTTCCTGCCCTCTTCCTGCCTTTGTCTCACAGTGACATCAAAGGACATATACTGTACGTACACAAGGCAGAGAGAGTAGCACCTGATAGACAGAGCGGGGAGACTTCCAAACAAACAAAACTATTGTGCCACATTATAACTTTAGCTTCTGGTAAATAAGACTCCTAACAAAAAGAGGTGTTTTCAGACACATTTGTAAACAACTTTGTGTTTCTATTCAGGGAAGGGGAAGAGGGGGGCGTTTACAGAGCTGACGGGATCTATGAGCAGAGCGGCTGGACGGAAGATCAACAGGATCATCAGTTTCTCTAAGAAGAAGCCTCCTCTCCCAGGAGACACTCTGACCTCTTCCTACCGTGACGACAATCCCCGCTGTGGTGAGCACACTGCATCCATGTCATATTTGACATTTTTCTCTCTCTCAGTCATAATCTCTGGGCTGAACCCTGTGCATAGCTAGTTGTAGCTACTTATTACTGCAGCTTTATGTGTTGCAAATTGAGATTCTGCAGCCTCCCAGGCTCTGCATTATGTTACCATTATCATCTTTCTTTTGTCCTCCCACCTTTAAAACCTGTTATTTTCCACTTCCCCATAGAATAACCTTTATGGAAAGTCCAACAGTGAGAATATGTATGTATTCCTTTCCCTTGTCCCCAGGTTATCTAAATGTGCTTGTGAACCAGTGCTGGAGGGAGAGATGGTGCTGTGTAAAGGGTGGAACACTGTACCTGCACAAAGAAAGGGGTGACCTGCGTACTCACGTCAGCGCTGTGGTCCTCCATGGGGCCGAGGTCGTACCTGGACTGGGGCCCAAGCACCCCTTCGCTTTCCGCATCCTGCAAGGAGGCAACGAGGTGGCTGCATTGGAGGTATGTCTGCGTGTGTGTATTTGTATCCCAATGTATGATATTTTCTCCCCTATTACAGACTTAAATCTCTTGCCCAGTATCTCCGGTCTGTCTCATGGGTTCTAGTCCCGTTTGGGATCAGTGACATGTGATGATGTAAGTGTCCCTGTGTGTCCATCAGGCCAGCTGTTCAGAGGAGATGGGCCGCTGGCTGGGGGTCCTGCTGGCAGAGTCTGGCTGCGCCACCACCCCAGAGGCCCTGCACTACGACTATGTGGACGTGGACACCATCACTAACATCACAGACGCAGCAAGACACTCCTTCCTGTGAGTCTGATAGAGTGGGGCCCTTTGGCCTGGGATCATTTCTAAATGCTCAAAGTGCTTTACATTGTAATGGGAGTACATTTGCTAATGCTAAATGGTCATTATTGGTAAATGCTTATGTCTCTTTCCTCCTCATCTTGTCCCATAGTTGGGCTACCTCCTCCAGTGGCGCCTCCACAGACACCAGAACCTATGATGAGGTTCCTTATGAGGGTGTATTGGTAAGGAGATTTACAATAAATCGAATGAATCCACACGTCTGTGTCCACCCTTAACTGCAGCTGAAGTTTAAAGGATCCAGTTGATGAATGATCTGTTCCACTATCCTCTCATATCTCAGGGAGTAGGAGTCAGAGGGCTTTTTATTCTAGCGCAGTTTGAAGGCCTGCTGAAAGTCGATCGGCTCCTCTGTGTGTATGTGGGAGGGTAGATAGTGTTCCAGGGATGATTTCTGATGAGCTTCTTTCAGAGCACTTCTGAGTTGTGAAAGCAGTACAGAGATCTCGCACACAGCCCTGACTCTTTTGGGAAAACTCTTTGCTGGAAAGTATGACAGTCATATCCAACTGTGTATCCAGCTGTGTCAAGTCTTTTCATTCAATCCAGCTTTCACAATTTGACTGTAATACTTTGTGATACATCTCTCACATTCCAGTTTACTCAACTTGAAGTGGTTAGTTTATTTAACTCGTGGTCTAGTTTCTCAAAAACAGAATGTTTCCAGTAAGTTTTCCAATACCAAACTTTACATATCACACATTAGTGACAGAGTTCATCTGTTCGTTCCTCTCTCCTCCCTCTCTCTCATCGTTGGCCATCACCTCTTTTCAACTCTTTATTCTCTCATATCTTTCTCCACTTACACACCTTTCCCTCCCTGTTACCCTGTCTTTCTCATCATATCTCCTTTCCCGATTCCCGCTTCCCTACGCTTCCCTCCACAGCAGCCAGAGAAGCCAGTACCCAGACCAGGAGCGCAGGTGAAACGCCACTCTTCCTTCTCCAGCAGCAGAGAGATAGAGAAGGCGGATTCCTTAGTCACCATAAAGAGACACGGCTCCAGTAAGTCCCCCGAAGGTCAGCCAAGACTGTGTGTGATGCTGGGAACATAGGGGGGAATTGGACATTATCTCACCTTTTTAGAGTACGCCTAGAAAATACCTATATGATGTATAAATGTGACCACTCAGAAATGTATTTCCGGGGTTTCTCTGTCTTTAGATGCGAATCAGTATGCATCAGGGAAGTATGGCAAAACACGAGCCGAGGAGGATGCCAGGAGGTACCTGAAAGAGAAAGAAGAGATGGAGAAGGAGCGAGAGGTCATAAAAAATGCCCTGCTCGTATTACGCAATGATAGGAAAGAGGTGAAGGAACAACTGAAGGATGCTACAGGTAAGAAAGTAAAGCACATTTAAACTTGTATAGAATTTCCTTAAATAGAGAGGGCAAACCTAGACCATTTCTTTTGCATAGATTAATGGTCCACCTACTGCTTGGCCACAGTAGAGGAATTCATCACTCAGACATATTGAGGAGCCATGGAGCCTAACAAATGGATGACTGTGTGTGACTGTGTTCAGGTAAGCAGCAGAAGCAGCTAGAGAAGCGTTTGGCCCAGCTGGAGGAAAGCTGCAGGGGGAAGGAGGGGGAGCGGGTGGACCTGGAGCTGCGTCTCAATGAGGTGAAGGAGAACCTAAAGAAGTCCTTGGCTGGAGGGGGGCTGGGGCCGCTCACAGAGAGCAAACCCCCCACTAGCAAACCCCCCAGAAAGGTACCTGGCCTACAGCTTCGCCTACAGCACATCACGAAGAGTTATATCAAGTCTACTCTAGACCATGGTTTATTGTAGATAAGCTAAACCGTATACTTTTGGGGTCAATTCGAATCGAAGGCAACCAATTCAGGAAGTCATTTACATTTATAATAAAATAAATGGGCCAAGGTTTGAAAAAAATTGCTTCTACATTTCAGTTGATTGAGAATTCATTGAATTGACCCCAACACTGCTTTGCATTTGTCACGACTTCTGCCGAAGTCGTTGCCTCTCCTTGTCCGGGCGGTGTTCGGCGGTCGACTTCACCGGTCTTCTAGTCATCATCGATCCATTTTTCATTGGTTTTGTCTTGTCTTCCCACACACCTGTTGTCAATCCCATTCATTACCTGTTGTGTATTTAACCCTCTGTTTCCCTTCATGTGTTTGTCAGAGATTGTTCGTTGTCATGTGTTGTGTTAATTGTGTATAGGTGTGCGACGGGTCTTCGTACCCAGATTTGTATTTATATTTTTTCCGTGAGTGTTATGGAGCAGATTACTAGGACTTTAATTAAAGTACTCCATTCTACACTCTATTTGACTCTCCTGCGCCTGACTTCCTCTGCCACTTATACACGCCATTGTGACAGCATTATTCGGGTTTTTATGTTGAAGATTTCTTACTGTCTTAGCATGTATTTCCATCTGAGGTGTTTTGTTGAGTATTGTACGTAGAAATAGTATTATTTACCCATAAACAGACATTCTCAAGCTCTCTTTCCTCGTACTGTATGTCCAGGTCCGGATCAGTAAAGTTGACAACACATACACTGAGGCATCCATGCCAGTCAACTGTGCTGCGGAGATGCGGAAGTGCCCCCCATCCATCTGTTCATCTAGCAAGGGGAACGTCATGCAGAAAGCCAAGGTAGGCTGTCATAAAACAAGATCCAGGGCACCCATTGACATGAACCTGTTTAATTAAGTAGCACTGTGTCTCAATGTTCTATATCACAATCAGAACGCAGACTGTAACAAACGTACAGCAAGATCAGCCCTCGTAGGTGTACTTTATGTACAAACACTAAATGTGTGCCCTGTTTCTTTTTAGGAATGGGAGTCCAAAAAGGGGACTTAGAAAGACACTGCTCATTCAGATGGTCAGTCAAATGCTTGTTGTCTTGGAACATGTTGGAGTTGATTTGAAAAAGGAGGAGGGGTGAAGCAGGGACTCCATTATCTTCAACTTTTCCACTTCCCTCTTGGAGAGCCAAATATTTACTGCACATCGCTGAGCTGAAAAAAATTGTGACAGGGGAAGACAACTCCTGGAATTGTTGAAAAACATCATTCAAAGCCCTACCAGTCACTAGGAAACACTGAATGCTCATTTTGTAGCATGACACTTGTTTTGTGATTCAGTAATTGCTTGTGTTGCATGTGGTATTGTTGTTCCTTCAGAGTGTGGAAGAGGATATGTTCTGAGGACTCCATGTGGGCACATCAGGCTGGACTTGAGATGTTGAGAGGAGAGATTTTTAGAGGGTGAATATGCATACACATTATGCACATATCTGCAAGAATAGATAATAAAGGGAAAGAGAATATTGTATTGACTGTGAGAGTTTGTTGTTGGAATAGTTGCCTAAAAGAGATACTGTATCCCATAGAAATACCGTTTTATGCTCCGCTACGTAAGTCATTTCGAAACATGCACAGATGTTCAGAGTGGGAGGGGGAAAAAAACCTTCCATGAAGTGCATCAAACATTATTCCAGATCTTGTTTTAACAACTTGCCGGACCACAGACAGAAAAACACAAGACACATTATGACACATGTATAAATGAATTGTTATGGTAATGTGAGACTAATTATGTGACTAAACAATGATGTTTCCGTATTACGTAATTCACTCACCGTTTCTCACTGTAATGAGACTTTTACTTCTAATGACTTTTGCACTTTACTTTATTTCTATGTGTATTGTACATAAAAGCTCTTCATTGAAATTGTCTGACTTTTTCAAACCTATTTGATGGTCATGTCACAGAAAGGATAGCAGAGGGTGTTTGTGTGTGTGTGTGTGTGTGTGTGTGTGTGTGTGGCAGGAAGAACATGTTAATACGCCTGTAATAGACTATTGTAGAATTCATTGAAAGAATGATGATGGGATGACACACCTCCACCAGTTGGGTCCTTGCTATCCGGTATCTTTGGGATGCCTCTACCCCATTGAAGTTGAAATTGAAAATGGTTACGGTATTTGGTATATTATTAGGATCCCCATTAGCTGTTGCGAAAGCAGCAGATACTCTTCCTGGTAAGGGTTAAGGTTAGGTAAGGGTAGGGGTTAGGGTTTAGGGTAGGGATGTCCCAAGGAACCCTGTATACCACTAACCCCAACAGTTGGAAGGAGGAGCAGGACAAGGGTGGGGCGGTCGTCGCTAGCTTCTATAGCCACAAAGTAATGAACCCTGTCCATTTCTACAATTTCTCTTAAAATGGTATTTTAAACCTAACCTTAACCATACCGCTAACCTTATGCCTAACCCTAACCTTAAATTAAGACCTAAAAGCTAAGTATGAAAAAGTTTACACTCACCACTGTAAGTCACTTTGGATAAGAGCGTCTGCTAAATTACTAAAATGTTGACTTTGTGGCTGTGGAATCTGACTTTGTGCCTGTCATGTACATACATGTATTTACCTGGAGTGCCTGAGGGTGGCACTGTTAGTATTTACTACCGTACATGTGATCATCTGTACTTGCACTTGACCGATGACATAAGATAAACGTTAATTTACCTGCATCCCTGCCTCAGTGTGCTAATATATTACATGGTGTCAGAAGTTAAAAAGTAATACAAAGGGAAGCTCAACATTATGGAACAAATGAGACCACCGACTACTTTGAACCTAGAGGGAAATCTAGC
The DNA here is from genome assembly GCF_029448725.1 of Salvelinus fontinalis. NCBI lineage: Eukaryota > Metazoa > Chordata > Actinopteri > Salmoniformes > Salmonidae > Salvelinus > Salvelinus fontinalis. The sequence goes on from NC_074666.1 coordinate 56,513,676, forward strand.
CCAAAATTGGAGAGTGTGCTTAGGGTCGTTGTCCTGTTGGAAGGTGAACCTTTGCCCCAGTCTGAGGTCCTGAGCACTCTGGAGCAGGTTTTCATCAAGCAAAGAAGGCCTGAAACCAGAATCCGAAAAGGTCAGAGCAATACAAGAAATGCCAAAGCTAGAGGACAAAGCAGCGCTTCAGAGGTTCATGGGAATTTTGCATTATCTCACAAAATTAAAAGTTCATCCCACCACCAGCACCCCACTGAGACATCTGCTGGAAGAGCTTCAAAAGCTTGAAAACACCAATCAGCAATGTGCCAGTGTTAAAGTACTACGATGTGACAAAAACACTGACACTATCTGTGGATGCAAGGTCAGAAGGCTTGGGAGCTGTCATCCTGCAAGATGGTCAGCCAATCGCATACGGGTCAAGATCCCTCACAGACTGTCAAAAGAGAGACGCTAAAATTGGAAAAAGAGCTACTGGTGATAGTGTATGGCTGCGAGAAGCTTCATCAATACCTGTATTTCATCAATACCAGGTTCAGGTGGAATCAGACCACAAGCCCTTGGAAACAAGGAATCTTCAAGAAGTTGCTCCAGAAAGCACCAGCCAGACTGCAGAGAATGCTGATAAGACTACAGAGACAGAGTCTACATGTGACATACAAACCAGGAAAGGAGATGCACATTGCTGATGCACTGAGCCGAGCATACCTGAAGGAACAGCGAGAAATTGCTAGATGTAAACTACATCGCTCATCAACTTCCTGTTTCAGAAGAGAAAGGGCAGCAATTCAAAACAGCAACGGCAGAAGATGAAGAGTTAAGACTGGTCACAGAAACAGTTAAAAAAGGATAGCCAGACATGAGAGAGAAAGTTGCAAAGAAAATAAAGCACTACTGGACCTTCAGTGAGGACTTGACATACTCAGATGGACTGCTGTTCAAAAGTTCAAAACGTGTCTTTCCTCAGAAAATGAGAGAAAAAATGATGGGAAAAAAATACATGAAGCACACATGGGAATCGTAAAATGTAAGGAACGAGCAAGGGGTGTTCTGTTCTGGCCAGGCATGGCTAAACAGATTAATGTCCAGTCTGCAACACATACAAAAACAACAACCAAAGGGAGCTTGTCTCATCCAGTCCCAGAGAGAGCTTGGGCCAAAGTTGGAGTGGACCTCCTCCATTACAACGACACAGAATATCTACTATGTGTGGATTACTACTCAAAATACACAGAAATCTCCAAGCTCAGTGGAACAACAAGTAAACACATAATTACAGCACTAAAGTCAATCTTTGCAAGACATGGGGTGCCTGACGTTTTGTTCTCCGACAATGGAATATAGTTGGTGAGTCAATAAATGTCAGCTGGGAGTTCAAACATGTCACGCCGAGCCCTAGATTTCCACAGTCAAACGGCCAAGCTGAGAGAGCAGTTCAGACTGTGAAAACCTGTAGACAAAAGCACAAGACAGCAACGGAAATCCTTACATAGCTCTCCTTCGACTACAGAAACACACCCCTGGACGGAGTAGGTCTCACCTGCACAACTAATAACGGGAAGAAGGCTGAAGGCAAAGATTCCGGATTCAAAGACATTGTTAAAGCATGTCAGGAGCCGTCTCACAAGCAGACAACAGAGACATAAACACTACTTTGACCAAGGCACACGTAAGCTTTCGGTGATGAAGGAAGGAGAACAAGTAAGGATCAGACAAGTCAACAAATGGCAACCTGCAATTGCACTTGGAAAACGGGACCAGCCAAGGTCATACATAGTACAAAAACCAAAACGAATCTACAGAAGGAACCAGAGATACATGTTACAAACCCATGAAACAACACACTCAGAAACCATAATGGACTTACCTTATCTGGTGGAAAGAGAACCTGAAACAAGTGTCAGCCTGGAAGAAAACTACTCACCTGTGTGTTCTCCAGCACCAACAACACCAAAACAAACAGTGGAAAGCAACAAAGTAAACACTGACACACCGGTGAAATCAACTATCAGAATGACAAAACGCTACCAGTACTGAAAAGACTAAAATAAAAAAAATTGAAGAAAATAATAAATAAAACATTGAAAATACTTTAATAATAACAATGTGATGACAATTGTGGTCTATGTTATGTTGTAAAAAAAAGTTTATTTGCATATTGTTTGCAATGTGAAACACTGAGTTGAAATAACATATCTATAAACTCAGCAAAAAAAGAAAGGTTCCTTTTTCAGGACCCTGTCTTTCAAAGGTAATTTGTAAAAATCCAAATAACTTCACAGATCTTCATTGTAAAGGGTTTAAACACTGTTTCCCATGCTCGTTCTGTGCGTGATTTCCTGCAAGACAGGAATGTCAGTGTTCTGCCATGGCCAGCGAAGAGCCCGGATCTCAATCCCATTGAGCACGTCTGGAACCTATTGGATCGGAGGGTGAGGGCTAGGGCCATTCCCCCCAGAAATGTCCGGGAACTTGCAGGTGCCTTGGTGGAAGAGTGGGGTAACATCTCACAACAAGAACTGGCAAATCTGGTGCAGTCCATGAGGAGGAGATGCACTGCAGCACATAATGCAGCTGGTGGCCACACCAGATACTGACTGTTACTTTTGATTGTGACCCCCCCTTTGTTCAGGGACACATTATTTCATTTCTGTTAGTCGTGTATTTGGAACTTGTTCAGTTTATGTCTCAGTTGTTGAATCTTGTTATGTTCATACAAATATTTACACGTTAAGTTCGCTGAAAATAAACGCAGTTGACAGTGAGAGGACGTTTCTTTTTTTGCTGAGTTTATATATATAATTATGTACAGTATTTACCTCGAGTGCCTGATGGTGGCACTGTCACTAATTACTACATATGATCATCTGTACTTGCACTTGAACCATGACATCAGATAAACGTTATTTTACAAAGCATCCCTGCCTCAGTGTGCTAATATATTACAGTGCCTATAGAGCACGGGTGTCAAACTCATTCCACGGAGGGCTGAGTATCAGCGGGTTTTTTTTTTTTTCAATTCAATTAAGACCTAGACAACCAGATAAGGGGAGTTCCTTACTAATTAGTGACCTTAATTAATCAATCAATTACAAGGGTGGAGCGAAAACCTGCAGACACTCGGCCCTCCATGGAATGAGTTTGGCGCGTGTATAGAAGCTAGTGGGAACCGGCTGGGGCGGGTCCAAATACCCCATGCCGCGGCACATGGAACTGGGTGGGGTTGGCCTAGGCCGGTCTCGCCCACCATACATTTTCATTGGTTGAGGCTCATTAAACCACGCTTGACACAACGTAGCCTGCGTGGTGATATACGTCAGCACGTACATGTAACAGATCAGCTAGCTAGCCACTCTAGCTAGCTAGTTAACGTAAACTCGTACATCGCCTTGGTCCGTACAATTGACCTTATTTTAGCGCCCCAAAAACGTAATACTTCCAGATCAACTGTAATGTCAATACCATTGTAAAGCACAATTTCTCCCCTTTCCAACAGAATTCATGCCGAGACCTACACGCTACCCGTTTCTGCATAATTCAAGCAGGCAATGAGCTCCTTCGGGTCTTTTTAAAAATGGCGGGTGGGGAAGCGAAACTAATGCGTTATAGTGAGAAGGACAGATGTCGTATGGGAAAATTGCTTTTTTCACTCGATCTGTCCAACTTATCACCTTATCGCCTCTAAAATGTAAATAAAACACTATAAAGAGTTTATATAATGTGTCATTACATACCTATTTGAAGGTTTGTGTCGAATTTGAATCGGGTTTTTAGGGCGGTGCTAAAGTGATCTTAGAAGTAAACAGCGGCTTTGAGAATGATGATCGCATGCAATGATGAGGCAGAAAATGACTAGGTATCCCCCCCTTACCCCCGTCACTGTCCATTTCTTGTTTTTAAACGATGAGAGAAGTGCTACACCTGATGGAGAGAGATTGTAAGACAGAAATAGTTGCTTTATGCTTGCTGTACGTTACGACATGACACGTCAAGATGTAACGGAGGGTCAGTTTTTTCAATTTTTCTCCAATGCTATAGATCCATTACCATGTCGATCAATGTTTGAATAGAAACCTAGTTCACACCCCCGATTTTGAAGTCAACACAGTCGCTACAGTCCCATTAGTTTTCTTTGTAACCTCCTTTGAATGTCGCGGTTACGCACATTTGTACGGAATGGGGTGAGTTTTCTTTAGCTGGTTAACATTTAGGTTTGCAGAGTCACATCTAACAATACAAATCATTGTTTTCTAATCGATTTTTGGGTTCATAATTTTTGTAGTCTGTAAATACTTTTCATGCAGGCTTACGGTGTTATAGCGATTCGCTTTTCCACACATCGAAAGTGTTAGTTTACTCCGTTGCTATGGTCACAGATGACTGTCGTCTTCCGTGTGTGATGGTTCTTATGCCACGTTCACGTACTACTTGGAACTAGGAAACTCGGAAATGTCTGACTTGTTAACTGGTTGTAGTTACGTATATAAGTGCTGTGTTCAACGAATCAGCAAGTCGGACATTTCAGAGTTTCCTAGTTATGACTAGGAAAGCAATTATGCAACGGGGCACTGTTAAAACAAACTGCAGAGAACACATGCAAAGTTACCCCCAGTTGAAACTTGCGTGAACAAAACATTTATAAAATACTCGAGACTAAAATGAAAGCCACAACAGACCGCGCAATACACAGACACACAGCAGCCATGACATGGAGCAGAGCTGATGGATGATGGATCCTAGTCCAGCCAACAGAAGGAAAAAAATGGAAGAAAAAAAGGAACGTCTTTACATCTCAGTGGTGTGGTGGTGCAGAGGAGTCTAATCTGTCCGGGTGCGACTTCACCATTTATTTTCACTCAAACATTAAGCTTTGTTTTACTATTGACAGTTATAGCTGATTTCGGGATTGTATAAGGATTCGCTCTCCTTAAATTCCGACCTTTCCTAGAGCGGAAATTCTCGTTTAGGTTTCACCTCGAAGACTGACGCAGGCTGCTAATGTAACAGTATAACTTTACGTCGTCCCCTCGCCCCGACACGGGCTCGAACCAGGGACCCTCTGCACACATCAACAACGGTCGCCCACGAAGCACGGTCGTTACCCATCGCTCCACAAAAGCCGCGGCCCTTGCAGAGCAAGGGGCAACACTACTTAAGTCTCAGAGCAAGTGACGTAACTGATTGAAATGCTACTAGCACGTACCCGCTAACTAGCTAGCCATTTCACATCCGTTACACTAACACAGATAGAACAATGAGCCAGATATTTCACTGGACGTATAAATGTGAAGCATCCGGTTTGCGTTTCCACTCACTACCAAATATGGTGATGAGAGGAAGCCCAGAAGCCGGCAGTGGGAGAAGATTGAGAGAGATGGATTTTGGCAGACATTGTGCTCATTTTCTCATCGATGAAACATTTGAACTCCGTACAGTTTTCTGTTTCCAAAACTAGAATATGTAGCAAACAGAGTGAACCGTGTTTCGTAGACTTTACCCTTTACCAAAGTAAAAAAAAAAGGTTGTTTAGAAGGAGAGCAAGGGCGAATGGAGTTATTGCACACACATACTTCAGAGTAGATGTTCTCTAACGGAAATATGCAAATAAATGCTAGAACACCGCCAATAGGATCTTTGCTCTGCCCTCCTCCTTGCGTGTTCTGCCCACTACAATACATTTGCTCCCATTGGAAACAACAGGCTCTGGTCTATCTTGGGTTAGTTATAAAAAAAAATTGCTGCTAATGCATATTCAGAAATTGGGGGTGGGAACATTGTGGTCGTTTCCACATGTAGCAGAGAAATAACAAATAAAGGCACAGACTGACAGCTTGTCATTGTAACTAGCTAGCATGCTACCCTTAGCTAGCTAATGAAAGTCATGTGAGCACCATTTCAATTAAGACAGGTGAAAATAATTATTTCAGAAAAAGACTACTAGCCTACCTACCTGTCAAGATAGGAGTCCTGGCTAAACGGTGCCAATACGAGCTGTTGACATTTGTCTGACTAGCTGTTTGACAATTCCAGTGAAACTGTGTCGGATTCCAGACATAATTTATATTTGGACATGCACACGTACATTTTCAGATAGCTATATTTTTTCTCTCTTAGCATTTCAGCAAGCTAGATATAAATGTATTAACTAAATGGCGGCTGCGAATCGGCCATAGAAATAGAAAGAATATAATCTCTGGCAATATGGATAGCATAACTATTGATGAATGGTTTTGCATGCAAATTCGTTTTGCATGGCCCAGTGCCCCGGGTGGAGATTTATTTTTAGGATCAACGGAATTGAGCAGACCCTGCACACCCAGGGCACCGGGCCATGCAAAGCGAATTTGCCTAAAACATTAGTGGTCAAAACCATTCATCTTAGTGCGACTGGGGGAGCGGGGTTCTACAATGCAATCATAACACGCAATTTCAATATTTATATATATATATATTGTTAAACAGACTAGCTAAAAAATAAGTGAAATTTGACAAATTATCCAATGGCTTATCTTTTTACTACAGTGGGCTGACTCAGGGTCACACAGATTGATTCTTGTAGTATTAAAAAAATCTACTTAGAAACAAAAGTATACACTGCACACACATGGTTATGGGCTTAAAAAACATAGACACCCAGTACCATGTCAGATGTAGAGTTGAAATATATTCAATGTTGAGTTTGCATCCCAATATTACACTTTATATACATCACAGAAGACTGAAATACAGTGGTGGAAAAAGTACCCAATTGTCATACTTGAGAAAAGTAAAGATATCTTAATACAAAATGACAAGTAAAACTGAACGTCAACCAGTAAAATCATACTTGAGTAAAAGTATTTGTTTTTAAATATACTTAATATCAAAATTAAATGTAATTGCTGAAATATACTTACAGTGCATTCGGAAGTATTCAGACCCCTTGACTTGTTCCACATTTTGTTACGTTACAGACTAATTCTAAAATGGATTGATTAGATTACCCATAATGACACAGCAAAAACAGTTTTTTCGTCATTATGGGGTATTGTGTGTAGATTGATGAGGGAAAAATGTGTTTTAATCAATTTTAGAATAAGGCTGTAACATAACAAATTGTGGAAAAGGTCAAGGGGTCTGAATACTTTCCGAGTGCACTGTAAAGTATCAAAAGTAAAAGTATAAATAATTTCAAAATCCTTATAAGCAAACCAGATGTCACCATTTTCCTATTTACTTTAATTTGCGGATAGCCAGGGGCACGCTCCAACACGCAGACATCATTAACAAACAAAGCATGTGTTTAGTGAATCCGCCAGATCAGAGGCAGTAGGGATGACCAGGGATGTTCTCTTGATAAGTGTGTGAATTAGACCATTTTCCTGTCCTGCTAAGAATTCAAAATGTAATAAGTACTTTTGGGTGTCAGGGAAAATGGATGGAGTAAAAAGTACAGTATCACAGCGAGGTCAAACAGGTGTGGCCTGAGGCTCTTGAATATTTGCAATTTAAAAAAAATAGAAATACCTTATTTAGATAAATATTCAGATGCTTTGCTATGAGACTCGAAATTGAGCTCAGGTGCATCCTGTTTCTGTTGATCATCCTTCAGATATTTCTACAACTTGATTGGAGTCCACCTGTGGTGAATTCAATTGATTGGACATGATTTGGAAAGGCACACATCTGTCTGTATAAGGTCCCACAGTTTTCAGTGGCAGGGACTGGTGGACTAGTCAGCATCGAGGGAAAGATGAACGGAGCAAAATACAGAGAGATTCTTGATGAAAACCTGCTCCAGAGCAATGAGGACCTCAGACTGGGGTGAAGGTTCACCTTCCAACGGGACAACGACCCTAAACACACAGCCAAGACAACGTAGGAGTGGTTTCATGACAAGTCTCTGAATGTCTCTGAGTGGCTCAGCCAGTGCCCGAAATTGAACCCGATCGAACATCTCTGGAGAGACCTGAAAATAACTGTCAGAGACTGCTCCCCATTCAACCTGACAGAGTTTGAGAGGATCTGCAGAGAAGAATGGGAGAAACTCCCCAAATAGAAGTGCGCCATTCTTGTAGCTTCATACCCAAGAAGACTCGAAGCTGTAATCGCTCCCAAAGGTGCTTCAATAAAGTACTGAGTAAAGGGTCTGAATACTTTAGTTTTTTAAAGAAATTATACATTTGCAACAACTTTTAAAAACCAGCTTTTGTTTTGTCATTATGGGGTATTGTGTGTAGATCGATGAGGGGGAAAAACTATTTAATACATTTTAGAATAAGGCTGTAACATAACAAAATGTGGAAAAACTCAAGGGGTCTGTATACTTTCCGAATGCACTGTATAGGTAACCAGATCATGGCCACAACAATGTTACTCAACAGTGTTAAGTGTTTGACCACACTGTGTTATATTGGTGTGTAAAAACTCCTGCTTCCTACCCTTCAACCCAGGGGTTCCCAAACATTATTGGCCCACGACCCCATTTTGATATCAACCATTTTTTGTGACCCCACCATGTACATTTTTTTTTATAATCAATGGCCAATGTTTAGTTTTTACATTTGGGCTATGACAGCCTATTACAAATCAGTATTTTTTACAGTAATTAAGTCTGAAGACAGTATGGTGTGAAGTGACTGAAATGCATCAGAAAGGTACTGCGAAGTTCAGAAGATCATCAGCCATTATTGATGACGATCTTTTTCCTCCAGTGTCACGAATCCTGCCGAAGATGGTGCCTCTTCCTGTTCGGGCGGCGCTCGGCGGTCGTCGTCACCAGCCTACTAGCTGCCATCGATTCTCTTCTTTTTGTTTCTGTTAGTTTGGGCTGATTGGGTGCACCTGTTTTGAGTTTAGTTTTGTGGGTAGACTATTTAAGGGTAGTAGGCCCGCTGGCTTTTGTGCGGGCTTGTTCTCTGTTATTCGGTGTTGGATTTTTATTGTGGATTCTATATTTTCCGGACAGTTTAGTCCTGTGTGTTTGGACTGGTATTTTCATGCGCCCGTGTGTTTGGGCATGATCGTTTTCCCTGTCTACAGGAAATAAATCCACGTTCTTGAATACCTGCTCTCTGCACTTGACTCCTCCACCCAGTACTCCTAGCAGCTCTGACATCCAGTCTGATTTACATACGTGTTCCTGAGAGTCTGATCTTCCAGTGATGGGGCTCACAATATTTTGTTGCTTAAACCATTCAAAAGATATAGCATTTATTGGAAGAAAACATAAACCTCTCTGTTGATTACAAACACACCTAGTTGCTACCGGAGGTTACTGATGTATCCGCGGTTCAATGAACCAGGCACAAATTTTCTCTCGCAACCCCATTTTCAAATCCCCCTAGATTGGGAAACCCTGCTTAAACCTTTTTTTTAAACTGACTATGACGGTTTAAAAAAACTAAAACTGACTATTTTCATAATTCAAATGAGCGGCGTTGTGGCACTAACTGATGGTTGTATGGGGGAGTTCTTTATGGCTATCACTTTCTACATGCCGAAGAAAATGAAACAAAATAAATGAAAGCATAAACAAAACAAAATATAGTTATTGGCAAAATAACTTGGCAAAATGACCCTATCATGGCATTGTCTAATGTCATATCTAGGGCTGTTCTAATTTGCGGGTGTTGGTTAAGGTACTATCCTAAGTTGATAACTATATGATACGTCTACCGCTGTAAGGCACTAGTTTTGGGCAGTCTACAGGGATGACCTATGGACTTCTGAGAAGAAAACTGGTGAGTTCTGTAGCTGTAGAGTTAAAGGCCTCAAAATAAATGTTCAACTTTACTAAGGCTGGTATTTTGCTCGGACCCTTAAGTGATCCTAGCATAAATCCTAATTGGATGTTCCGTTATACATGTGCATTTATGCTTAAACAAGCCCACATGCCAAGGGAAGGAAAACAAGTATCCTGGCAGATTACAACTTGTTCAGAATGAGTCTGACGTAGTCAGGTAATTTTCAGGTCAATGCCTGGAGGTCAGTCAGAATTGGTGTCGAGGGAGTCTGTAGTGGTTTTACTACCAGTCACTGTCTTCCACTATTGTAGTGGCAGTAGGTATGAAGAAATATACTTCATAGCTATGTTATCCACGGAGGAGCTAACCTCATGACGGAAGTACCGTAGGTGTTAGACCAGTCGTACGTGGTGTGATCGTGGTTCCTGACTTCTAATAACTTTTCTCCTGAACGGAGGGTTCTATTTATTAGTGGCGTGTGTAACCATTGGAAGAGTGCAATGGAGATTCCCTTCCCCGCGCTGCACTCTGAGTGACTCCTATGTTGCTATTATCAATAGCCATTTAACTTGTGAGGTTACTAATCCTCCTACTGAGTGTTGCTGGACTGACTGTGGTATTGGTACTGGTACTCAAGGGGTCCAGTTGTCCTATCGATTTATTCTGAAATGTTATCCTACAGGAATACATGATTAGAGCATTTGACTAGTTGTCTTGTAGTGACTACTACACAAGGCAAGGAATGATTATTGTTGCCATTTGTTTTGGAGGTGGACAAGTCCACTGGACTTGTCTTTACGACCAGTGTGGTACACCTCAGTACTATCTTAGATGTGTTCTAAGAGGCCCCTAGACAGGGATTATGTCTGCTCCTCACTGTTCTCAAATGGGAGTTTACAACTAGATTTGATTTATGCTCTGGCGGCCTCGTACGTTGTTGTCCGTAGTCTCGACCCCCCCACCGGCCTCGATAAGGCTCATCATGGGTCCGGGCTACTATTCCCCCCCTTTGCGTCTCGGGACCCCCCCACCAGCATGTGGTGTTGGTATCCGAGGCGCAAACGAAAGGTTCGGACCCTATGTACGAGTTGTCAGTGGCCGCGTTATGAGAATGGCTGCAACCTTTCAACCAAATCTCCTGGTGTTTGTGCTTCAACACCCTCAGTGGCTGTCGAGGTCTGTCAGTCATCACCGCGTCCGCGCGTGGCAACCTCCTCAGTACCTGCGAACTGAGACGAGGATATCGGTCTGTGATATCGCAAAGTGTTTCACCAGTGGGAATCATCGGGTCAGTTGCTGGACTGACGCCATTAGTGTCATTGTAAGGGTTGACAGTCCCCCACAAAGCGGAAGGTGTATCATCGGAAGCAGAGTATACTCTGCGCATCAATGTTTTTCTTGCTGAGACAGCCGCAGTGCTTGCGGAAGTGTCCGAAGGGCAAGAGAAGTTCATCTCAACTACCGTATTGCACGACTGCACGGAGGAGGGAAGTAGCTCATTCACAGAGACAGCTGGCTCGAAATCATGAAAAGAATTGTCAATCAGATTGGCTGATGGAATGTTTTGAGATATCGTAATATCTCCTTGGATCGGATTCTGCCCCAAGAGGGTTTTAAACGTCTTTTTCCCAAGGGGTGCTTTTGACAGATATCCCTCGTGACTGACTGTGTTGCAGCTAGCGTTAGGGGAAGACAGTGTGGTCAGTGGAGAAGGCACTGTGGCCTGTGACCATACCTGGTTGGTTTTCCAATCCATCAATGGGAGTAACCGATTCATCAAGTCTGCTCCAAGTAGCAGGGGTACAGTTTCGAGGCTAGTAACATACACAGGGTGGACGAGCGATAAGTCCTTGAAGTGTAGTTTCAGCATGACTCTCAATGTGAGAGGCGAGGTAGTCTGAGTGACCCCTCGAAGTGTAATGTCGCATCGTTCCACATTTTTATTTTTATTTTTTTTATCCCATTTCCCCCCAATTTTCGTGGTATCCAATCGCTAGTAATTACTACCTTGTCTCATCGCTACAACTCCCGTACGGGCTCAGGAGAGACGAAGGTCGAAAGCCATGCGTCCTCTGAAGCACAACCCAACCAGCCGTACTGCTTCTTAACACAGCGCGCCTCCAACCCGGAAGCCAGCCGCACCAATGTGTCGGAGGAAACACTGTGTACCTGGCCCCCTTGGTTGGCGCGCACTGCGCCCGGCCCGCCACAGGAGTCGCTGGAGCGCGATGAGACAAGGATATCCCTACCGGACAAACCCTCCCTACCCCGGAAGACGCTATGCCAATTGTGCGTCGCCCCACGGACCTCCCGGTCGCGGCCGGCTGCGACAGAGCCTGGGCGCGAACCCAGAGACTCTGGTGGCGCAGTTAGCACTGCGATGCAGTGCCCTAGACCACTGCGCCACCCGGGAGGCCTCATCGTTCCACTTTTAACCAACATTTAGTTGGCTTCAAAGCCCTTTTTAGAACATGAAACAATGTTTGAGAGATGAGTGATATTGTCGCACCCGAATCAATTAGCGCATGACAAGGTAAGCAGTCCTCCAGGACTGTTTCCAGGTATGGTCGTTTCGATTCGTGGTTAGTGGACATGTTCCCCACAAAGTGGAGTGGTCTTTCGCAACAACGTGATGTGTCAATTCTGTTCAAGGTGGAAGCAGATTGACTTTTACGATTTTGAGTGGGCTTGGCTTTAACGAAGCGTTTGACCTTTTTCTTCGCAACCTTTGTATCAGAGTTTATAGACGAAGCCCGTGGGCCTGTTTCTTGGTCAATCGGGCCCTGGATAGGGTCTCGAGTGAAAGCAGGAGAGATTTGAATTTTAACGTCCTTGCTATGGGTGTTAATTCCTGCGGACCTGGAGTCCGGTAATTCCCTGTCTAGTCCTTGTGACTTATCTTTTACCCTTTTCTCAAATGTTTCTCGCTTTAGTTCTTCACCTAGTGGAACTTCTGGAGAACATTGGTCTACGTTTTGATCATCCTTCAACCCTTTGTTACCCTTGTGCTCTGACACATTGTGTGGGTTGGGTGCAGGAACGTAGTGAACAGGTCGATTGTAGCGGTAGTCGTTTTGATGGCGACGTGCTTTACGGTTATTTCGACCGCGGAGGTTATTGGAATCATGGTTTCGTGGTAGAAACTGTTGTTGTGCGTCATCTCTTAACGCTCCAATACCTGATAATGCACCCTCTGACTGGAGTGAGTGCTCCTGGTCAAACTTCAAAACCGAGTGGTCAGGGCTCTTGGCGTTGCGAGCTTTTGATGCCTCAAAAGCTGTGCTTGCAAGCTCTCTGAGTTGTAAGATAGGCAAGCCAATGTGGGCTGCAGTGCCCAAGTAGGTAATGAAGGTGGGATACATGTTCGACAGGAACATTTGTTTAAATGGTAACAAGTCTTCCATGCCTGTTTCAGTGAGTAGGCCAAAGTAAGCTGAACGAAGCCTATGATAGTAAGCTTGTGGGTGTTCATTCCGAGCTTGTTTGACCGTGTTAGCCAGTGAGCTATCGTGTTTGCGAGTTGCAGAACCACTGAATTCTAATTTCAAAGCTGTGGCAAGTTTAGCGTAGTCATTTAGCACGTGTTGCTGTTGTACGCGAATGAACCTTGTCACGTGTCTATTCGACGTTCGCTTCAACAGGTAAACCCTGTCAGAACCCGTAGCGTTCGGGTAGCCATCCAACGCGTCCTCTATGTCAGCTAGGAACGTCTCAGTATCGTTTGGCTGACCTGGAACGGGGTCAAAGGTGGGGAAATACTTGACGAGTTTGTCAAGGTATTCCGAATCAAGCGGGCGGAGAGGGTGGGCTTTATCCTGTGGGGAAAGTGGGGCCAAAAGGCCAAGAGGAGAAGCCAAGCTTTGGCTTTGTTGGCCAAGAGGCGCCATATTACTCAGTGCCGAATGGCCAAGCGGAGAAGACTGGGGGACACCTGATGGAGGCAATGTCTGAAACCTATCGTCTTCACTCCTTTGATTACCGGGCTCCGGTTGCTTGGATGGATAGTCACGCTGTAGAGCGTGACCCTTCTGGACTTCCTCCAGATGGTACCTAAGGGTGGTATTCTGCTGCATTGCAGAGTCCACTTGAGCGCTTAGAGTACTGATTTTGGACACGAGTGTCGCACTTGCTCCTTTCGGTCTCAAACTTATCTGTCATGGTTTGCAAATAGAGGTCTTGAGTACGGAGCGAGAGATTCAGTGATGAGATTTCTTCCGCTTGCTTAGAAATCAAGATTTCCATCTTCATCACCCGAGTTCTCTCATCATTCATTTGGTCAGCGACTTCAATGAGTTCTGCTGATTTGTCATCCAACTTCGTCATTGTGTTCATCAACTGATCGTCTTTGGTCTGCAGAATTTTGAGTAGAACCGTGTTACTCTGAGTAACGTTCAACAAAACTGCCTGCATGTTATCAAATTGCGCGCTCCTATTTGTAGATAACTCAACAGATTTATCTAGTTTGGAGTGGACTACCTCGTATTTAGTTTTGGCTAAATTGAGTTGTTCCTGGAGACAACGATTTTGTTGAAGAGTTTGTGCTCGTTCATCGTCATAAGTATTTGCAATTACTTTCAATTGTTCAGATTTCAAACGCAGTTCCTCGGCTAGCAGAATGTTTTCATTTCCTGCTTTTGTCAATAGTGGCTCAGTTCTCTCCGCCTGTACCCCAATGCTAGCCATGACTGGCACGTGCTTCAGCTGTGCACGGTGGTATTGAACCGATGCCACATTCTTATGGCGATACATCAGTGCAAAAGTGGGGAGAAGCGTCACAAAGCCTGTGTTTGATGGTTGATTTTGGAGAGCGTTCGCCATTTCGGCTGTTTTTTCACTAATGGCATAATTAGGGTTGGTATCGCTGCTGAGGTCAGAGATCGATCCTTTTATGGGTGGAGGTTCACTACTTAGCAGAGGAGTGGTGACCCCCTCCTTTGGTAGCTTGCACATTATTAGAAAAGTTTAGAGGAAAAATTTTCCCTAAATTTATTCAAAGTTTGGGTTTGGAATGAATTGGAAGCTGAAAAGACAAGTTTAATCTATTTATAGATGTTGACGAACTACCAGTAATGTACCAGTAATGTGGAAGTTGGACGTGAATGAATTTGCAAAAGCAAATTGAATTAATTAATCAATGCCAATGATTAATCCTACCTGTGTAGGCTATCTGGGTATTAAACTTTAATTAACATGAGATGTGGCTTCATCTAGGTTAATATGATAAGTTTAAAAGTGTCTCATTTGATTGGAAGAACATTAAATTATGTTCAACAATTTAACTTATTGAATGAGACGATAATCCATAAAATCTCTGTTGATTGGATATCATAAGTGTGAAACAGTAGACCAAATGTTGGGCACATTCAACACTGTGGCACTTCTCCCTAAGGCCGAAACCACATGGGATTCCCGCTGGGGCGGGGCTTCTGTCAATACTGGATTACTGAATGGGTTTTAAAAAACCCCAATTTTACTGATTGATCAATTTAATGATAAATCAAACCTGTATAGGCAATTTGTGAATTAAACTTTAATTAACCTGAGAAGTGCTTAATCTAGGTTAGTTTGGAAAAAGTTTGCAATGTCTTATTTAGAGAACTAAACAATTTGGATATTATTTAAATAACTATTTCAGAATGTAAATGGCCAGATTTACACTTATTAGTTCATTTGGATAAGACATTGATATTCGTCTGGATATCATAAGTGATGACTTGAGTGTGACCTGAATAATTCTTAATGAACTAATATACTGGCACACGTCAGCGGTCACTGACTTCACACGCTGAAATAAAACGGAATTACCCGGTGCGGGACTTCTGTTCCGCTAGGCGGAGGAATTTCAGCGTGGCACCAAGAAGAAATAAAAATGCTTTTTTTTTCTTGTTAGCTTTAGCACCTCGTGCCAGCTAACCCTCCTTTGTGCCTGAAAATATAGCACGTAGGATTCCCTTGGCAGGGAAAAGGTTTTACTAATAACGTATTATGTTCAAACCCTTTTCGGTGTTTTTTGACGATGTTTTAACCGGAACACGCGGCAAACATGAAACGCACTGTGTTCTCTTCGCGTTGAATCGCGCGAGAGAGAGATAATTATCGCTGGTCACGCTATATCTCCTGAATTTCAATCGGCTGGCTCTTTGTCCTCGCTTGAGAAATTAATAATGACCTGCCCTACCAGCGTATGAAACGCGCCAGGCAGAAATAGCCCTGCGTTTGGCTAAACGCACTATTTCTCAGATTTCTATAATTAGCTTTCTCAGCCTCATACAAGAAATGTATTCGCTTACGTTATCCACTGACTACGTCAGAGAACAGCGCGGGGAACCTCCGCGCACACACAACAATGCCTGTCTATCACTCCAAAAATGTGTATAATAAACTTGGTATATTATGTAATCTGCTTTTCAATTTTATACAGGCCGAATCAAAATGAAAACCTCATTCTATCTTAGATTCCTCACACGTGGCACCATTATGTCGTGTCTTTGACTATGCCAGATTGATTGCTATGACATGCTATTCTATAAAATAATTTCTCTGTAATTAATATTACCTGATTGAACTAATCATGTAAATATTAATTAACTAGAGAGGGACACCACGAAAGAATATTTATAGAGCTGTTATCTTTCGAATAAACTCTTAAAGATTTAGTAATATTTTACTAAATAGCAGTCACATTAATCGTCATTATATTCAGTCTCATCTGAAAGTTGTAAGTCCTTGATTATCTGCAAGAATCCTGGCTAACAAGTTGAATCAGCAATACAAAATTGGGTTTAATTATTTATTTACTAAATACCTAACTAATCACACAGAATCACACATATACAATTAAATCATAACTTGATCACAAATTACGTCATACAGAAAACGTCCCTAGCGGGCGGAGTAGATATGGCAGCTTGTTACACAAAGAAAAGGGGCTGAGTCTTAGTGAAAGAGCGGGAGACTCGGAACAGGGCAAAAGCTGTGCTCTCGTAAATATAGTATCTTATGCATTCTAAATTACCGCCCATTTGAAGAAGAAAATGCAATACATATTTACTCTGAGCTGCGCTTCAGTAGGTTGGTGGTAGATGGAAGGCCGTATCGCCAACCCGAGTCCTCTGTCCTTTGGAGATGGTCTCTGGTAGTCACGGGAACACGTAGTGTGTATTAGACAGGATACTTGGACTGTCCTTCCGAACCTGCGTTTAGCTGTTGCTAACTCCAAGGCTAGGAGATATCACTTCTGTAGTGAATACAAGTTCAAAGTTCATACTATTCACAATCAAAGTCCATGCTGATGTTGGCTTCATCTATAGTGATTATCTGAACCATTCTGACCCTGGATCGTCATCCTAGAGTACCCGGAACAGGAAGTTATATTCTTGTCTATGGCTTTATATAGTGGAAGGAGAGGGGTGTGTCTGAAAAGTCTATTACCCAGGTCTCTTCACAGGGGCGGGCCCCTGGTTGAGCAGAAGCCAAATTTATGAAAACACAGATCTCTCATTTGGAAGGTAAAATTACATTTCACCTCTTCACAAACAATGTCATATTCAAACATTTGAATTAAACAACAATTCCATGTGAATCCGATACCTCTGACGTTTAGACTTTTCACAGTAGCGTTTATGTCATTCTATCATTGATGAGAATGTGTCAGAGGGCAACCGAACTGACATAATATACCTTAAGTACCACCGCATATGTACAGTTGGTTGGATTACCAGAATATAGTTCATTTCCCCCAACTTCTGATGTTACCCAGAATCTCTATGTTAACCCATGCGTTTCCTTATGTCACATCAGTTATAGTGGGGAGAGAGAAAAAGGGGGAAAGAGGTATTTATGACTGTCGTAAACCTACCCCCAACCCAACGTCATGACACGTGTTTGTTTGGTCTTCGTCCTCGTGCCTTTACATGGCACGCTGTAATTTGGGTAAATAAAAAACCCTATTAGGCATTCATGCGCCTGTCTCCCGATCCCTTTATACCACCGTGGCAGGTTCTTGCATTGGAATTATATTTGATTCTGCTTATATTACGCTATCTACAACAAAGTTCAAATTCCGAGCTCATTCAGTGCTTTTGAAGTGACAGGTTGGTGCGAAATCTGTATCCTATCTCCGCTGCACTGTATCAGCAAAATGGACAGCGCCAACCACAATAAAGCAATGCCGTTTTGGTAATGAATATAGGCTACAAGATAGATCGGTGAATTACCCTATTACAAACAGCTGCGCTCCATCAGCACCATGGACAGCGCTAGATTGTTTACCTTTTCAGAACAGTTGCAGCATACTTGATGCTCTATCGAACATCCTGAGTAAGCAATCATTCCATTCTCCCCGAAATATTCTTGTAAGATCCCCCTCAAATGCCATTTGAATTAGTTGAACTTTCCTCTGGTGTCAAATCAATTTGTATTTGTCACATGCGTCGAATGCTTATAGCATTTCACTGTAAGGTCTACAACAATGCAGTTAACCAAAATACCACAAATACTTAAAAACTAGCAGTAAAATAACAATAGCGAGGCTAACATTGGACCCAACACAGAACATTCGACATGGGAAACAAAAGGTAGCATCTACAGTCACCGAGTATTCCAGCCACTCTCTTCCTATGATCCAGTTGCTATTAAATGAACATTTTTGGACATAAAACCTGCAGCTACGGTAGGATTCTAAGCTAACCTGGGATGGCTCCTCTCTTCCAAAATCGTCAGGAACAGTCGAGAGGAGGAGGGAGCTGTGGAGCCATTATCCTGGCAGCGCTTGTGGAAGAGGGGGAAGGCTCTGCAGGCTGAGCTATCTGGTGCTCGGCAGCATCATTGCTGCTGGGCTTGGTGAAGGCCTCACTGGTTTGATGTTGCTGCTGCTCATCGCTCTCCTTTGGCTTTGTTTGGGTACTTTGGCTAAGCCAATTTCTGATATCCAGCATGGCAGTGGCAGATTAGCTGGTTCGAGCTAGCTAAATAGGCTAATGCTAAAAACACTAACACTTTTTACAGCTAGCTAACTAAACTAAGTCAACTCTGTAGTGGTGTGGGGTGTGAGGCAGAGTTGAGCGAAGCAGCTTTAACAGTAAACTTGACCCCGCCCTTATATATCAAAATCAAATATTACAGCCGGAGGCATATCATGTTATTCACTTAGCCTACCTCAAATAAGAAGCGTTTTTTCCCGCTTTTTATGGAAAACCAAAGGAGTCATAGCTAACTGCTCCAGTGGCTTTCCATAGCCCCCCTACACATACCACGTGACACTCTGTCCATTATGTTGATACAGGGCAGCAGAGACAGATTTTGCGCCAACCTGTCACTCAATCGTTTTTTACTTTTTTTGCTATTTTTATATAGGGACATCAGAAAGTATTCATGCCCCTTGACTTATTCCACATTTTGTTGTGTTACAGTCTGAATTCAAAATTGATTACTTTTTTTATCTCACCAATCTACACACAATACCCCATAACGTCAAAGTGGAAACATGTTTTTGGAAATGTTTGAATATTTTTTGAAAACTAAATTCAGAAATATTGCATTTGCATAAGTATTCACACACCTGAGTCAATACATGTTAGAATAATGTCTGTAAGTTTCTAAGAGCTTTGCGCACCTGGATTGTACAATATTGGTTGGTTGTTGATCATTGTTAGACAGCCATTTTCAAGTCTTGCCATAGATTTTCAAGCTGATTCAAATCAAAACTGTAACTTGGCCAGTCAGGAACATTCAATGACGTCTTGGTAAGCAACTCCAGTGTATATTTGGCCTTGTGTTTTAGGTTATTGTCCTGCTGAAAGGGGAATTTGTGTCCCAGTGTCTGTTGGAAAGCAGACTGAACCAGGTTTTCCTCTAAGATTTTGCCTGTGCTTAAGCTCTATTCCATTTCCTTTTATCCTAAGAGTCTCCCTAGTTCTTGTCATTAACAAGCAAACCCATAACATGATGCAGCCACCACCATGCTTGAAAATAAGAAGAGTGGTGCTCAGTGATGTGTTTTGTTGGATTTGCCCCAAACAGGAAAAAGTTAATTTCTTAATTTCAATTTCAATTTTGTTTGCAGTTTCATTTTATAGCCTTATTGCAAATAGGATGCATGTTTTACAATATTTGTATTATGTACAAGCTTCCTTCTTTCCACTCATTTAGGTTAGTATTGTGGAGTAACTACAATGTTGTTAATACATCCTCAATTTTCTCCCATCACAGCCATTAAACTCTGTAACTGTTTTAAAGTAACCATTGGCCTCATGGTGAAATCCCTGAGCGGTTTCCTTCCTCTCCAGCAACAGAGTTACGAAGGACAAACTGTATCTTTGTAGTGACTGGGTGTATTGATACACCATCGAAAGTGTAATTAATACCTCAATGTCTGCTTTTTCTATTTTTACCCATCTACCAACAGGTGCCCTTCTTTGCGAGGCATTGGAAAACCTCCCTGTTCTTTCTGGTTGAATCTGTGTTTGAAATTCACTGATCGACTGAGGGACCTTATAGATAATTCTATTAACCCCTCTTCTGTCACGCTCTTTCAAAATCGAACCCAGAAGCAGACCAGGACAAGGAGCGTAGGAAGAAGGTGAGTATTTATTTACAAGTAAATGTGAAAGGGTAGATATATCCAGATGGCGTAGCGGGCAGCGGTGGTGAATTGATGGGAGGAAATAGGTGAATCCAATGGAGTAGCAGAATCCTCCGTCAACCAGGCGGGAATGGGGTGAATGATCCGGGTGAGTAACTGAAGGCAAAACAAACGGAGGTAAGTTCAATGCAAGCAATCCGTAAACAAAAACAACAAAACAAATACTATCCAACTTGAGTCTGATACTATGGCACAACATACTGCTCATGGCTAACGATCCAGCAGGGAATGGATGTCAGGTCAGAGCTTTTGAAGGGGAGAGGTGATGATCAGGACAGGTGTGCAGATTACTGATGGGATACAGGTGCGGGTGAACATCAATCTCCCAACAAGCTAATTCGCCCGGTAACCAGACAGGGTGCGTTCCAGGACATCGGAAACACACTCCAGGACAGAAACACAGACTCAGAAAAGCAGCTAACAAGTGCTCAGCATATGTGGGAACTCCTTCAAGACCGTTGGAAAAGCATTCGAGTTGAAGCTGGTTGAGAGAATGCCAAGAGTGCACAATTATTATTAGTACAAAAGAGTGCGCAAAGCTGTCATCAAGGCAAAGGGTGGCTATTTGAAGAATCTCAAATATATTTTGATTTGTTTAACACTTATTATTTTATTCGTTTTTTCATAGTTTTGATGTCTTCATTATTAATCTACAATGTAGAAAATAGTAAAAATGAAGAAAAACCCTTGAAAGAGTAGGCGTTCTAAACTTTTGACCGGTAGTGTACATGCATTTTTCATATACATTTGACATACATGGTACTTTTATATAAAGCAGTCACTCCTCATTAAAAAGGCACATGACAGCCTGCTTGGAGTTTGCCAAAGGGCACCTAAAGAACTCAGACCATGAGAAACAAGATTCTCTGTTCTGATGAAACCAAGATTGAACCCTTTGGCCTGAATGCCAAACGTCACGTCTGGAAGAAACCTGGCACCATCCCTACGGTGAAGCATGGTAGTGGCAGCATCATGCTGTGGGAATGTTTTTCAGCAGCAGGGACTGGGAGACTAGTCAGCATCGAGGCAACTCCACACGCAGGGGTTCAAGACATTTAAGATTTCTATTTTTAATTAATTGTTAAAAATGTAATAATTCCACTTTTACATTATGGGTGGGGTATTGTCTGTAGGCCAGCGAAACAAAATCTCAATATAATCAATTTGAAATTCAGGCTGTAACACAACAAAAAGTGGAAAAAGTCAAGGGGTGTTAATACTTTCTGAAGGCACTATTAAACTAAAACTGAAGGGACACAAGTTTCAACTGAGAGGGCTAAGCCTTGTGGAATCGGGTATGGGCATACTTACAGTATATGCACTGTACAGCTTTACCTATGTGTTGTGCACCCATCCTGTCAACAAACAAAGAGTGGGTAATTTACCTGAAAGAGATGCCAAAATTTTAACAAGTAAACAGAAAGTAGAGTCTAGGGTCACGGTCACACTGGATTGAAAAGAATTACCCAGTTCCAAAACATAAACCTATTCCCATCTCCTAGTACAGTGTTTGTAGAACCGAGGCTAAGCATACACATTGCATATACTACCCAAACAAGGGCACTGCGTTCATCCACCTCTGGCCTGCTCGCCTCCCTACCTCTGAGGAAGTACAGTTCCCGCTCAGCCCAGTCAAAACTGTTCGCTGCTCTGGCACCCCAATGGTGGAACAAACTCCCTCACGACGCCAGGTCAGCGGAGTCAATCACCACCTTCCGGAGACACCTGAAACCCCACCTCTTTAAGGAATACCTAGGATAGGATAAAGTAATCCTTCTAACCCCCCCCCCCCCCCCTAAAAGATTTAGATGCACTATTGTAAAGTGGTTGTTCCACTGGATATCATAAGGTGAATGCACCAATTTGTAAGTCGCTCTGGATAAGAGCGTCTGCTAAATGACTTAAATGTAAATGTAATGTAATGCATATAACATACATTTCAAAATGAATCCTAAGCAAACTGAACATTGATACCAAACTATCATCTTATTCAAGTGGATTGTCAGCAGTAGCACCAGCAATCCTCACTGTGAAGGAACTCTATGATGGCGTTTGTATCAACTTCTGTGTTTTATTAATCTAGATCATTTTTTATAAGTGGAAATAGTATTTATTTTATTTTATTTTGTGTAATCCACGATTATTTAAAATGCATTGTGTCCACATGTGTGGTTGTATTGTGTTTTTAAATTGTCATATACATTTAAAAAAAAATACTAATCTTAATTTGTGTTAATGTTTTTTCATCAGTCTACTCAGTGACACCCACAGATCAGAACTATGTAGAGTTTACACAAATATTTGCATCTTAATTCTTACTGGATGACTTTGAAACCACTGTGAAATGAGTTACAGTGGGTGTCACTGAGTAGGCTGATACCCCATTCCACGGGTGCACAGTCCATAGGTTAGGCTGTACAGTGCAATTTGAATATTCAATAGGCTGACTGTGAAGGTGATTTCCCACAGTCAAAGTCCTGCAATAAGAGCTAAAATGCTAATATTTGTGTAAAGTCCTGAGAATTGTTTTCTGTGGGTGTCACTGTCTAAGCTGATTCCTTGTTTCAGGGTGCACAATTCATAGCTAAGGCTGTATAGTGCAGTACAGTGTAATTTAAGCAGTGTTTTCTGTTTATTGTCAAACTCATTCATTATTGTATTTAATCTTAAATTATGTAACATTCTCTAGCATTATCTAGTCTAGCCCAATATTGGACGAAAGGAGCCTAACGTTACTCCTTAGTCCAAGGACCTTACTTGTTCTGTATAAAGGGAAAATTGGCTCTGGAAGCCAAAACAGTGAGTCGATTCTCAATTGCAATACGGTTCTAGAAACCTAAATCCCTGTAGTTTAATATCACATCAAAATAATTTCACAAATGCAAAATACACACTTACTGTACAAAATACACACTTACATAACCGGTTTTAAAACCTGTTTGGGCTGCAAGCCCGAATTCGGTACGACAATGACAACAGCTGCAGGGCGCGAAATTCAAAATCTATTTTTTTTAAATATTTAACTTTTACACATTAACAAGTCCAATACAGCATTTGAAAGATAAACATCTTGTCAATCCAGCCAACATGTCCGATTTTTTAAATGTTTTACAGAGAAAACACCACATATATTTATGTTAGCTCACCACCAAATACAAAAGTGGACAGACACGTATGGATATGATTATGAAGTATGAATTATCATTGAAGTAGCATGCACAAGCCAACCGAAATAAACTAAAACCAACCTAAAGAGCCCAGAAAAAACTACTTCAGATGACAGTCATATAACATGTTACACAATAAATCTATGTTTTGTTCATAAAAAGTGCATATTTTAGCTATAAATCAGTTTTACATTGATGCTACCCAAAAATGCTAACACATAGCTAGAGTCTGAATCCAGACGGGAGTAGCCAGAGAAAATACATACACCAACGTCGGCTACTAATTACACCTCATAAAACATTTCAGAAAAACATATGGTGGATAACTAATGAAAGACAGATATCGTGTGAATAAAGCCAACATTTCCGATTTTTGAAGTGTTTTACAGCGAAAACACAATATATCGTTATATTAGCTAACAACATAAGCTAGCATAAGGCAGCATTGATTCTAGTCAAGCGCTAGCCTAGCACAGTTAGCACAGTTAGCATACAACAGTTCGACAGATATATGAAAAAGCATCCCAAATTGAGTCTTATCTTTCTTGGTATTCCATCAGAATGTTGTAACGGGGTCCAATGTCCAGTACAGTCTTTAGTTGGGTTCCAGAACGAAATATTTCCCTCTTTGGTTAGCAAGCACCACGGCTATGCGGCGCTAAACTTTCTGTCTTCAAAACATTCTTCCAAAACATCACGTCTAAAGTCCAGAATAAATTGCAATAATATAATTAAAGTATATTGAAAAAACATACTTTAGGATGATTTTGTGACATGTATCAAATAATATCGTAGCCAGACATCATATTCACCTTTATCTACCTTGTTCCAGAAGCCGAGACCAAATTATCCTTCACGCCCGGAATTTTTTTTTAACTGCGCAGGTCTCACAAGAAGGTGTGTTATTCAGTCCATGGACGAGATATTCGACTCCTTTCAATTCTCACTTCCGCATTACAGCCTGAGGAAGGCGTGTGAAGTGTCCCTATGGTCCTAAGTCAAAGGGCCTTTTATAGAGAAGGTCTTAAAGAGACACATCGCATTTTGTAAATCTCAATTCGGCTGGGAAAATGGCTGTAAAAATATTTCTGTTCGACTTAGAGAAACAATTCAAACCTTTTTAGAAACTACAGACTGTTATCTATCCAACAGTAGTAAATATATGCATATTGGAAAATAAAAAGTTTCTTAGGAGGCCGTTTGAAAATGTGCACACATTTTCCAGTTTTTTCAATATTCAGCTTGCAGCCCAAACTTAACAGTTGCAGCCGACCATATTTTTCAGTGACAACACGTTTGTGGCGCCCGTCTTCCGTTTACACACAGGTGTTCGAAGATGCAGATAGCTAATTAGCACAGGTAATCCACTCTGTCTTCCGTTAACAAGTGCTGTAACAAGGAAATATGGCCATGCAAGAACCGTAAGGGTGGGTATAATTAAACTTTTAAAAATTGGTATTATTTCTGCTTTCAAAACCGTACTGCAAGCGATGCGTGTTAATGTTCAGACCGAGCGTTGTGGCTGTAAACAAAACTCCCACCTACAGAAGACGCCTTCGTCCAATGACTCGTATGTGTAATGTAATGGAACTTAGAGTCATGATCAAGGGCTATATCTAGTACAAATATGGAATGATTCCACTATTCGCTACACTCGCATTAACATCTGCTAACCATGTGTATGTGACTAATAAAATTTGATTTGATTTGATTAGATTTATTTGTATCTTTCAAATTTTTATCTGTTTGCATCACTTTCAAACGAAGGACATTTATTTTGAAGGGGAACCTCAAATAATTGTGGCTAGCTTCACATAGGTAGGGAGAAGGTCAGGGCCGCGTTCAGCAGGAGGACGGACACAACGTTGTCCAACGTTCAAATAGACATGTATTATGTTGAACAAACATGCAGTGATGTAAAGTACTTAAGTAAAAATACTTTTAAGTACTACTTAAGTAGTTTTTTTGGGGTATCTGTACTTTACTTTACTAATAATATTTTTAACTACTTTTACTTCACTAAATTTCTTAAGAAAATAATGTACTTTTTACTCCAAACATTTTCCTTGACACCCCAAAGTACTCGTTACATTTTGAATGCTTAGCAGGACAGGAAAATGGTCAAATTCATGCACTATCAACCGAACATCATCCCTTCTGCCTCTGATCTGGCGGACTCACTAAACACACATGCTTCGTTTGTAAATTATGTCTGAGTGTTGGTGTGTGACCCTGGCTATCCATAAATAAAATAGAAACAAGAAAATTGTGCCGTCTGGTTTGCATAATATAAGGAATTTTAAATGATTTATACTTTTACTTTTGATACTTAAGTATATTTTAGCAATTACATTTACTTTCGATACTTAAGTATATTTAAAACTAACTACTTTTAGACTATTACTCAATTAACATATTACTAGGTGACTTTTACTTGAGTCATTTTCTATGAAGGTACCTTTACTTTTACTCAGGTATGACAATTTGGTACGTTTTTCACCACTGCAAACATGCCTCTCTGATTCTAAGGAATCATGTCAGTTCTATGCATGGCATTTCTAACTGCAACGTTGAAAAATGTTTTTGTACTGACATGCACAGACGAACCCACTGAAAGAGGGGTTCGTGCTGATTATACGAAGATTGTGACAGCCGGTTAAATGGCGTCCCTTGACAAGGCAAGAACAAAATCAAATCAAATAAAACTTTATTTATCACATGCGCCGAGTACAGTTAGAGTAGAAGTGCTTACTTACAAGCCCTTAACCAACAGTGCAGTTCAAGAAGACTTGGTAGGTGTGGCGAAGTTCTCGGAAACCGAGGCTTGCTCAGAGGGTCAGGATAAAGATGAGTCTGTGGATGGTAGGAGTGAAGTTTTTGGAAAAAGTGGACCCTTGCCTTTTGGCTGATTCATTTGAGATTTCAGCAGGGATGAAAACAGAGTTGGGTGCTGTGGAATCATTGAGGGTAACCAGAGGTTGTATTGTGATAATTGAATGTGTTTCTGCTGTTCAGAGGGAGCAGGCGCCTCTGACCAGGACAAGAGATGTGAATTGTTTTGCTCTCAAGAAAAGGGCGCCATTGAAAGGAGCGATTACTTTGGTAGCGGTAAATGTGAAAGCTGACCAACTGAAGGGGAAGATTCCCCGTGTTTGTGATGCTCGTCGTTTGGTGCGACGCATACAGAAACAGAAACACAGAAACAAAAGAGTCATTGTTTGTTCTTTTGAATTTTGATGTTGAGTCTTTTCCCGGCAAAGTGATGTTAGGATATATAAGTTATCCTATACAAGCTTTTATGTTGACTATGTTACGTTGCTACAGGTGTTAAGCTTATGGGACAGCAGCATACCACCCTGCATCCCACTGCTGGCTTGCTTCTGAAGTCAAGCAGGGTTGGTCCTGGTTGGTCCCTAGATGGGAGACCAGATGCTGCTGGAAGTGGTGTTGGAGGGTCAGTAGGAGGCATTCTTTCCTCAGGTGTCAAATTTTTTATCCCATTGCTCCAGGGCAGTGAATCAGTGAAACTGCCCTGTGTAGGGTGGTGTCTTTCGGATGGGACGTTAAATGGGTGTCCTGACTCTCTGTGGTCATTATTAAAGATCCCATGGCACTTATCGTAAGAGTAGGGGTGATAACCCTGGTGTCCTGGCTAAATTCCCAAGCTGTCCCTCATACTGTCACCTAATCATCCCCAGCTTAAAATTGGCTCATTCATCCCCCTCCTGTCCCCTGTAACTATTCCTCAGGTTGTTGCTGTAAATGAGAATGTGTTCTCAGTCAACTTACCTGGTAAAATAAAAATGGGCATGTGGCAGCAGTGTAAAGGAGGGAGGTTCCTAGGTGAGCAGAAGGGCAGTTAAGTGGTGGTGTCCCATCCTTTCATGCTGTTGGCCTGAAGTATGACTAAATAGATTTAACCCTCCTGTTGTGTTCATTTCATGTAAATTAATTCTGTGTTCCCAGTCCAAAATGGCCACCTCATTATAGCTGATTATAAATCCATAATAATACATCTATTATCACCTAATGTTGTGTTAGATCTTTTTATCAACTTAAGTTCTTGTGAACATTACAAGTTTTGAACTTCTATTTTCTATTTATGGCCTGTTGGCCTCATTGACCTGAGCTCATACAACTAGTTTTTGAGTTTTAAAAAAGCATAATGTATAGATTATTTTGACTATAACAAATACTCAGATGAAACATCTTGTGCTATTTATCACAGACTACTTTGTGTCAAAGTTTAACAAGGACTGATCTGGGGTGGGCATTCTATGTTTTTGTTTTCTATGATTTTGTATTTCTATGTTTTGGCCGGGTATGGTTCTCAATCAGGGACAGTTGTCTATCGTTGTCTCTGATTGGGAACCATATTTAGGTAGCCCTTTTCCCTCCTTTCAGTGTGGGAAGTTGTCTTTGTTTGGGGTACTATAGCCCTCTTAAGCTTCACGGTCGTTTTATATTGTTTATTGTTTTTTGTCGGCTTCATTCTTAATTAAGGAATATGTACGCTCACCATGCTGCGCTTTGGTCTACTTCATTCAACGGCCGTGACAGAACTTCCCACCACAAAAGGACCGAGCAGCGTGGCCAGGAGTATGAGACAACCTGGGAGGAAGTAGAGAGGTGGTCGGTCAACCCAGGGAGAGTGCCAGAGCCCGCCTGGGATTCAATTGAGCAGTGCGAGGAGGGATACCGGAGAATGGAGTCGGCGAGACGTACACGGTTAGCGAGGAAGCCCGAGAGGCAGCCCCCCCCTCCCCCCAAAAGAAATTGGGGGGCACACGGGGAGTTTGGCTGAGTCAGGTTGGAGACCTGAGCCAACTCCCCGTGCTTACCGTGGGGAGCGTCGTACTGGTCAGGCACCGTGTTATGCGGTGGAGCGCACAATGTCTCCAGTGCGCGTTCACAGCCCGGTGCGCTACATCCCAGCTCCCCGCATCTGCCGGGCTAGGGTCAGCATCCAGCCAAAACGGGTTGTGCCAGCTCTAAACTCGAGACCTCCAGTGCGCCTCCACGGCCCAGTGTATCCGGTGCCTCTGCCAAGGACAAAGCCTCCTGTATGTCTCTCCAGCCTGGTGAGTCCTGTGCCTGCGCCCAGAACTAAGCATCCTGTATGTCTCCCCAGCCTGGTGAGTCGTGTGCCTGCTGCCAGAACCAGGCCTCCTGTATGTCTCCCAAGCCTGGTGAATCCTGCGGCAGCTACACGTACCAGACTGCCCATACGTCTCCTCACTCCAGTGATGATCCATGGCACGAAGCCTCCAGTGATGATCCATGGCAAGAAGCCTCCAGTGATGATCCATGGCACGAAGCCTCCAGTGATGATCCATGGCAAGAAGTCTCCTGTGATGATCCATGGCACGAAGCCTCCAGTGGGGAGTCACGGCACGAAGCCTCCCATGACGGCCTACAGTCCTTAGTCTCCAGCGACGGTCCCCAGTCCGGTGCCCCCAGCGACGGTCCCCAGTCCGGGGCCCGCAACGAGGGTCCCCAGTCCGGAGCCTCCAGCGACGGCCTCCAGTCCAGGGCCCGCAGCGAGGATGCCCAGTCCGGGGCCCGCAGCGAGGGTGCCCAGTCCGGGGCCCGCAACGAGGGTCCCTAGTCCAGGGTCGGCGACGAGGGTCCACGCACCAGAGGTGCCTCCAAAGTGGGGTGAGACAGTGGTGGAGCGGGGTCTGCATCCCGCACCTGAGCCGCCACCGCGTGTGGGGGTCTGGGAGATGAAGTGTGTTCATCTGATGAATGAGCATGTGCCTGAACTCAATTTTATACACTAATCGTAATCTCACCCATTAATTTCTATTGACTGGTCATTTTTGACCGGGAACACCACAGGTGTACAAAAGTTAAATAAAACACCCAAAATCATCAACATTTATTTTGTGTGTTCAGATGCCCTTTGTGGACAAAGTCATGGAACCTTATGACAATCAGATTAAATGAAAAATAGTAAATTGGTCCAATTCGACCGGATCACAGCAGGAGGGTTAAATAGGGGAGTATGGTTATTATTATTATTTGTGAGTGTAGTGTTAGATGGTAGCGTATTTGTTGTATTTTCTTTTTTTGTTGATTTAAAAATACAATAGTAAAGGGAGTTATACTCCAGTATTGTAGGTAGCGGTAATGCAACATTTATTGGATGCCAACCACCGTTAAACCTCATCGAATAAGAACCCACTGAGCGAACGAACCCAGCTTTGCCCATCGCTTGTCTGTCTGGAAAGCCTCCGCAAATGAAAACTTGTGGTGGTGGGGAACGACCCCGCCCACAGCCGACCCGTTCCGTGTGCCCCCGCAAGGGTTTTCTCTCCACAGGTCTGGCTTTGTTCTGCTGTCATTTAATGTAACTAGCAAACAGTCTGAATAATATGGCCATCCACGGTCTTTTCTTGGCTGGGAAATGTCTCAACTGCGTCGGCAGATTACAACTATTTTTGTCGAATGATCACAGGTGAGGTTTGTCAACATATCCCTCTAGCTATTCAAAAAAATGCAGTGTAAAATAAAGACACAACTTTCAACGCTGCGGGAACAAGCTTGCGGTACAAAAGCTAGCTAGCTAACGTTGCTTTTAGCTAAATTAGTTTGTTTAATAGCGTTAACGGTTAGCTCACTTTTGACAGTTTTAGATTAAGTCAGTGGTCGCTAGCTAGCTAATTTATGCTTCATAACGAGTTAACTAGCTATTTGTAGGGAAGTCGAAGGAATGGGCTGCTGCCATAAAATAGCGTTCCAACCCAATTGGCGACAGATTTTCATGCGAATATTCTAAAATCCGCATAAAAATAATGTGCATTTTCCCACCATAAATGTTTCCATCAAATTGACTCGTCTTTGCGTGATGATTTAAACGTAAACATAGTAATTTAAAATGGAGTTAAATTACTATGTACCGAATAACAAATACAAGTTAAATGGGTTTCTATCGCATTTAACTCTACTGGCAATTTTGTCACAAAGAAAATGTGCGTTATATAGCGAATGTGCTCACTGATGTTGGCAAATGCACTCTAGCCAACATCTTGCATATACAGTGCGGGTGTAGGGTATAGCCTATATGATGAGATTAGTATGGACAAAAGAGTGAAATTATTTTTTATTTGTCAAACAGCAGCCAAGCATCGATCGTCTGAATAAAGCCCCTCGATATTTATGAAAAGGGGCATCAAGCCCATCACCTTGCACGTTCACCACCCTGTGAAGTTAATAACTTATTTTATCTGTAGTATAATAAACTGCATACTTTACCGAGTTGTAGTGGAAGGACCACACATGTCATCACGTGACTCTAAATTTACTTCGATATGATGGTTATTATATCAATATGTGCGCATAAAAGCGTTTCCACCGCCATTTCTCACATAATTAATTTTACCGACACATAAAGATCCCACATTGTCTAGCAAATTTTGTTTTGTTGACATTTGGAAAGTTTACGACATCTGTAGTTCCACCAAGTCTGTGATTACATTGTTTATTTATTTTTTTTTTTTTTTTTTTTATTTAACCTTTATTTAACCAGGTAGGCAAATTGAGAACACGTTCTCATTTACAATTGCGACCTGGCCAAGATAAAGCAAAGCAGTTCGACACATACAACAACACATAGTTACACATGGAGTAAAAACAAACATATAGTCAATAATACAGTGAAAAAAAATAAGTCTACAGTATATACAATGTGAGCAAGTGAGGTGAGATAAGGGGGGTGAAGGCAAACAGATATATGTATAAATAAATAAAAATATAAAAAGGCCATGGAGGCGAAGTGAGTACAACACAGCAAGTAAAATAAAAACTAAAAAAAACACTGGAATGGTTGGTTTGCATTGGAAGAAAGTGCAAAGTAGAGACAGAAATAATGGGGTGCAAAGGAGCAAAATAAATTAATAAATAAATACAGTAGGTAAAGAGGTAGTTGTTTGGGCTAAATTGTAGATGGGTTATGTACAGGTGCAGTAATCTATGAGCTGCTCTGACAGCTGGTGCTTAAAGCTAGTGAGGGAGATAGGTGTTTCCAGTTTCAGAGATTTTTGTAGTTCGTTCCAGTCATTGGCAGCAGAGAACTGGAAGGAGAGGCGTCCAAAGGAAGAATTGGTTTTGGGGGTGACTAGAGAGATATACCTGCTGGAGCGCGTGCTACGGGTAGGTGCTGCTATGGTGACCAGCGAGCTGAGATAAGGGGGGACTTTACCTAGCAGGGTCTTGTAGATGACCTGGAACCAATGGGTTTGGCGACGAGTATGAAGCGAGGGCCAGCCAACGAGAGTGTACAGGTCGCAGTGGTGGGTAGTATATGGGGCTTTGGTGACAAAACGGATGGCACTGTGATAGACTGCATCCAATTTATTGAGTAGGGTTTTGGAGGCTATTTTGTAAATGACATCACCGAAGTCGAGGATTGGTAGGATGGTCAGTTTTACAAGGGTATGTTTGGCAGCATGAGTAAAGGATGCTTTGTTGCGGAATAGGAAGCCAATTCTAGATTTGACTTTGGATTGGAGATGTTTGATGTGGGTCTGGAAGGAGAGTTTACAGTCTAACCAGACACCTAGGTATTTGTAGTTGTCCACATATTCTAAGTCAGAGCCGTCCAAAGTAGTGATGTTGGACAGGCGGGCCGGAGCAGGCAGCGATCGGTTGAAGAGCATGCATTTGGTTTTACTTGTATTTAAGAGCAGTTGGAGGCCACGGAAGGAGAGTTGTATGGCATTGAAGCTCGCCTGGAGGGTTGTTAACACAGTGTCAAAAGAAGGGCCAGAAGTATACAGAATAGTGTCGTCTGCGTAGAGGTGGATCAGAGAATCACCAGCAGCAAGAGCGACATCATTGATGTAAACAGAGAAGAGAGTCGGTCCAAGAATTGAACCCTGTGGCACCCCCATAGAGACTGCCAGAGGCCCGGACAACAGACCCTCCGATTTGACACACTGAACTCTATCAGAGAAGTAGTTGGTGAACCAGGCGAGGCAATCATTAGAGAAACCAAGGCTGTCGAGTCTGCCAATGAGGATGTGGTGATTGACAGAGTCAAAAGCCTTGGCCAGGTCAATGAATACGGCTGCACAGTATTGTTTCCTATCGATGGCGGTTACGATATCGTTTATGACCTTGAGCGTGGCTGAGGTGCACCCATGACCAGCTCTGAAACCAGATTGCATAGCGGAGAAGGTGTGGTGTGATTCGAAATGGTCGGTAATCTGTTTGTTGACTTGGCTTTCGAAGACCTTAGAAAGGCAGGGTAGGATAGATATAGGTCTGTAGCAGTTAGGGTCAAGGGTGTCCCCCCCTTTGAAGAGGGGGATAACCGCAGCTGCTTTCCAATCTTTGGGTATCTCAGACGACACGAAAGAGAGGTTGAAGAGGCTAGTAATAGGGGTGGCAACAATTTCAGCAGATAGTTTTAGAAAGAAAGGGTCCAGATTATCTAGCCCGGCTGATTTGTAAGGGTCCAGATTTTGCAGCTCATTAAGAACATCAGCTGACTGTATTTGGGAGAAAGAGAAATGGGGAAGGCTTGGGCGAGTAGCAGAGGGGAGGGCAGTGCTGTTGTCCCGGGTAGGGGTAGCCAGGTGGAAAGCATGGCCAGCCGTAGAAAAATGCTTATTGAAATTCTCAATTATAGTGGATTTGTCGGTGGTGACAGTGTTTCCTATCTTCAGGGCGGTTGGAAGCTGGGAGGAGGTGTTCTTATTCTCCATGGACTTTACGGTGTCCCAGAACTTTTTTGAATTTGTGTTGCAGGAAGCAAATTTCTGCTTGAAAAAGCTAGCCTTGGCTGTTCTAACTGCCTGTGTATATTGGTTTCTGGCTTCCCTGAAAAGTTGCATATCACGGGGGCTGTTCGATGCTAATGCAGAACGCCATAGGATGTTTTTCTGTTGGTTAAGGGCAGTCAGGTCAGGAGAGAACCAAGGGCTATATCTGTTCCTGGTTCTAAATTTCTTGAATGGGGCATGCTTATTCAAGATGGTGAGGAAGGCATTTTTAAAAAATGACCAGGCATCCTCTACTGACGGGATGAGATCAATATCCTTCCAGGATACCCCGGCCAGGTCAATTAGGAAGGCCTGCTCGCTGAAGTGTTTCAGGGAGCGTTTGACAGTGATGAGTGGAGGTCGTTTGACCGCTGACCCATTACGGATGCAGGCAATGAGGCAGTGATCGCTGAGATCTTGGTTAAAAACAGCAGAGGTGTATTTGGAGGGCAAGTTTGTTAGGATGATATCTATGAGGGTACCCGTGTTTACGGAATTAGGGTGGTACCTGGTAGGTTCATTAATAATTTGTGTGAGATTGAGGGCATCAAGCTTAGATTGTAGGGTGGCTGGGGTGTTGAGCATGTTCAAATTTAGGTCACCTAGCAGCACGAGCTCTGAAGATAGATGGGGGGCAATCAGTTCACATATAGTGTCCAGAGCACAGCTGGGGGCAGAGGGTGGTCTATAGCAGGCGGCAACGGTGAGAGACTTGTTTTTAGAGAGGTGGATTTTTAAAAGTAGAAGTTCAAATTGTTTGGGAACAGACCTGGATAGTATAACAGAACTCTGCAGGCAGTCTTTGCAGTAGATTGCAACACCGCCCCCTTTGGCCGTTCTATCTTGTCTGAAAATATTGTAATTGGGGATAAAAATGTCTGAATTTTTGGTGGTCTTTCTAAGCCAGGATTCAGACACGGCTAAAACATCCGGGTTGGTAGAGTGTGCTAAAGCAGTGAACAGAACAAACTTAGGGAGGAGGCTCCTAATGTTAACATGCATGAAGCCAAGGCTATTACGGTTACAGAAGTCATCAAAAGAGAGCGCCTGGGGAATAGGAGTGGAGCCAGGTACTGCAGGGCCTGGATTCACCTCTACATCACCAGAGGAACAGAGGAGAAGTAGGATAATGGTACGGCTAAAAGCTATGAGAATTGGTCGCCTAGAGCTACCAGAGCAGAGAGTAAAAGGAAGTTTCTGGGGGCGATAAAATAGTTTAAAGGAATAATGTACAGACAAAGGTATGGTAGGATGTGAATACAGTGGAGGTAAACCTAGGTATTGAGTGATGATGAGAGAGATCTTGTCTCTAGAAACATCATTGAAACCAGGTGATGTCATCGCATATGTGGGTGGTGGAACTGCAGGGTTGGATATGGTATAGAGAGCAGGGCTAGAATCTCTACAGTGAAATAAGCCAATAAACACTAACCAGAACAGCAATGGACAATGCATATTTACATTAAGGAGAGGCAAGCTTAATCAAGTGATAAATAAGGGTCCAGTGAGTAGAGGTTGGTTGGGGTCGTGGCGATCCAGACAGCTGGCCGGGTATATGGCTATCGGTAGCAGCATAGGATGGAGGTCTGTTTGTAGATACCTCGTGCGTTTCCGTCGGTAGGTTCCGTGTAGTGGGGTTTTGTTCAGATAGCAGCCGATAAGACAGCTAACGATTAGCGGGCCTCAGATGAGCGTTCAGGTAACGCCGGGACGGAGGTGCCGGTTGGATAAATCCCTCGGGCAGATAACGTCGGCAGTCAGTCGTGAAGGCCCGGTGGGGTTCCGTATCTGCAGCAGCAACAAAGAAGCGGGTCCGGATGGTGATGGAACTCCTCAGCTGGCTAGCTCCAGCATGATTTGAGTTAGCTCCGGGGTCGACGTAAGCCAATAGTCACACGGTATGCAGCTAGCTAGCTGCGAAATCAAGGTGCACGTGTCCAGAGGCTGCGGTTGGAATCCGGGGAAACTGAGAGAAAAAAAGTCCCGGAATGCTCCGGTCCGAGTCGCGTTGCACAAAAGTGCCGGTAGATTATCGAGCTAGAGGAATAGCTGATGACCGCAAAAACGTGGGCAGCTGAAACACCAACGCTAGCCAGCAAACCGGCTAATTTCGGGGCAGCTACAGATTAGCTTCTGGCTAGCTATCGGAGTAGCTTCTGGATTAGCTTTCAGGCTAGCTTCTGAATTAGCCCCTGGCTATCTTCCACGATGGATTTTCAGATTGAGGTAAATAGTACTTATTGTAATTGGTGAAGCGGGTTGCAGGAAAGCTTTTGCAGGAAAGCTTTTGTAGTTGAGTTCTTGGATAATAAAATAAATAAAAGATATGTGAAGAAAAGGTGTAAATATATATATATACAGGACACGACACGACAACACGGAAAAATACGTCTGAACTGCTAAGCCACCTTGGTGCCTACATGTACTTTACTCTAAAAAGGTTGTATGGAAACCTGGTTACTGACATTAGAACCAGGAGCTGCTGCACATTCAATATGGGAGCTATTTCTAGACTAGAGCGCCCAGTTAAATTGTGCATTTTTAAAATCATTAGCTAAATGGTTAAACTAGTGAGAAATGTGATTATAGAAGAAAAATCTTCAGTTTGCATCATT
This sequence comes from Salvelinus fontinalis, assembly GCF_029448725.1. NCBI lineage: Eukaryota > Metazoa > Chordata > Actinopteri > Salmoniformes > Salmonidae > Salvelinus > Salvelinus fontinalis. Next base: position 56,549,583 of record NC_074666.1, read on the forward strand.
TACTACCATCTTAAATTAAGATATAGCAAAATAATTGAATAGGTAATTCATTTATATTACGCTCTTTTCCATGATGTGGACAGTATGTTGTTACATTACATAAACAGACGTTTTGACCACATCAAATTGGGGGGAATTACCTTTCTTTATACCTCAGTGGGAATTACACATCCCTTTTGACCAAAAATGGGGGATGTTAGTATAAAGGTTTTTGTTCAACAAGATCATTTGCTTAAAACAGATCAATATCTTTTGTTTTGTACTGTTGATTTTGTCATATGTGCTGGGGGTCGCAGGACTTACAACGCAGCTGTCATTTTCGTTGTCAAATGGCACAAATAATTCAGGGGTGTTTCTCTATGAAAGTTGCCGGCCACACACCAATACACAGATTTGACAGACAAACTATCAGTTAAATAGCAGCCAACTGTTGTCACAGATTATGTTTACATACACACTAATAATTCTATATTAAACTGATTATGGCAGTTATGGAAGTAGTCTTGTAAACACCATACTCTGCTTATCTTGTTTGGCTTAAGGTCAAAATCGAAGTAAGCATACACCAATTAAAACACCTGCTTTTCTGAGCAATCTTTCAAACTATTAGAACATGTAATTGGGCGTTGCAGTGGCAAATTTGATCTGCACATGTGCAGCACCGGTAGCACAAGTCACCGGTAGCACAAGGAAGTGAGTTTGGAAAAACTGAAAGTATGCATCTTAGAAATAGTTTTCACATACAAATAAAAAATATTCACAAAAATAACATGGTCAATGTGGTAGAAAGTTTGTTTTGATTGGTGATTTTCTGCATTTATCAAAGTCTAGACTGATTTCAGAGGTGTCCATGTAAACAGGATTATTAGGGAAATCGTTATTCTTGCAAAGGATGTAAACGTTTTAAACAAATTATTATATTAATCTGACTATTCACAATAATCACATTATTGTATGCATGTAACTGTGTTCACTGTTGATATCCTATGGCAAGTCTAGCCAGCAGATCTGACCAGCTTGCTTACAGCCTGCACTAGGGTCGGACAGCATTTCTATGTATATTAAGACATTGTGGAGCCGGTGCGAGATATGGCTTGGAAAACATACCTCAATCCAGGGATGAGAAATTACGTTGTACTCCGAATTGCCCTTTATCTCAACTGTTACACAGAGAAGATTAAACGACTGATCATTTTTAAAGTCCTTCAATCTTCTGTGTAACAGTTGGGATAGTGGAACATTTTGGAGTGCCATGCATTTCTCATCCCTGGATTGAGGTACGTTTTCCGAGCCAAATGTTACCCGTATTGATGCTGACGTCTAGCAGCTTTGGGTTGACTCTCTCAGGCAGGATGAAAACGACTACATCGACCATGATCCTTTGCTAGTTATGGCCGCTTTTATTTGTGCCATTCAGCAAAATGGCACGCTTCAAATTCATACTTCCGGCTTCATGTGCCATTGGGAGTTTTCCATAGGAATAAGTGGATGACGTCAGCACTATCTACTGGTTTTAATGTGTATGCTTTGAACTTCAGAGAGTTGGCTTAACGTGTGACCAGATCTAATGTTAGCTAGCTAGCTAACAAGCTTCTGGGTGCAGAGCAGCACTAGAATTAAAAACACTTCTTACCTTTTTTTAAGTTAATAAATGCAATGTGAAATGTGATAACTATAGTATCCTCAATTCACCTTTTCAATGCTAGTTATTTCTTCTCTAATTAAAAATCTCCCTAATTACAGAATCATGCTTCGGAGGGGCAGGTAATCTACACACACACAGGCAAAGATTTCCCCAAAAACTTGCATAAACACAGTGAATATAATGTAGGCCTACCTGCTAGGGTAACTTGGGGTAAATCGCCACCTGGGGTAACAAGCCCCCTGCCTGTACTTCACATAGAAATCACTTCATGTCACAATCTTTTCACCCAACACTTTCCCTGGTTGCCACTACTCTTGCACTCTAAATATGTAATCTGTCTCATCACAGTTTAAGTCACGCCCAAAAAATGTTGAGGTAAGGTTGCGTGTTATCCAAAGTTACTCTACAATTGACCAGTGTTACATTTTGCCCCACTCCTCTATACACTCACTGTGAATTGCCAAGGGGTAATGTGCTTAACCATGCTGCTAAAAAAGTATTTGTTTAAAATGGTGCAGTAAGCGCATATTTAGAATTTCAGAAAAAAAGTAGGGATAGAAAGCTGGGATCCCCCTCTTCAAATCAAATTGTATTTGTCGCATGCGTCAAATACGACAGGTGTAGACTGTACCGTGAAATGCTTTCTTATAAGCCCGTAACTAACAATGCAGTTTTTAATAAAAATATTTACTAAATTAACAAAAGTAAAAAATTAAAGAGCAACAATAACGAGGCTGATACTGATTCAATGTGTGGGGTGTACAGGTTAGTTGAGGCAATTAAGGTAATATGTAGGTAGGGGTAAAGTGACTGCATAGATAATAAACAGTGAGTAGCAGCAGTGTAAAAAAAAAACACAACAAATAGTCCGGGTAGCCATTTGATTAGGGGTAGAAGCTGATAAGAAGCCTTTTGGACCTAGACTTGGTGCTCTGGTACCGCTTGCCATGTGGTAGCAGAGAGAACAGTCTATTACAAAGGTGGCTAGTCTTTGGCCATTTTTAGGGCCTTCCGCTGACACCGCCTGGTATAGAGGTTCTGGATGGCAGGAAGCTTGGCCCCAATGATGTGCTGGGCTGTACGCACTACCCTCTGTAGCGCCGGAGGCTGAGCTGCTCGGTCGGAGGCCGAGCAGTTGCTATGCCAGGTGGGGATGCAACCAGTCAGGCTGCTCTCGATGGTGCAGCTGTAGGACTTTTTGAGGATCTGAGTACCCATGATCCAAATCTTTTCAGTCTCTTGGGGGGAAATAGGTGTTGTTGTGCCCTCTTCACGACTGTCTTGGTGTGTTTGGACCATGATAGTTTGTTGGTGATGTGGACACCAAGGATCATGAAGCTCTCAACCTGCTACACTACAGCCCTGTGGATTTAAAATGGGGGCGTGCTCGGCCCTCCTTTTCCCGTAGTCCACGATCATCTCCTTTGTCTTGATCACGTTGAGGGAGAGGTTGTTGTCCTGGCACCACATCCCTATAGGCTGTCTCATCGTTGTCGGTAATCAGGCCTACCACCGTTGTGTCATCAGCAAACTTTATTATGGTGTTGGAGGCGTGCTTGGCCACGCAGTCATGGGTGAACCGGGAGAACAGGAGGGGACTGAGCACACACCCCTGAGGGGCCTCCGTGTTGAGGATCAGCGTGGCAGATGTTGTTGCCTACCCTTATCACCTGGGGGGGGGGGAGGGGGCCGTCAGGAAGTCCAGGATCCAGTTGCAGAGGGAGGCATTTAGTCCCAAGGTCCTTAGCTTAGTGATGCGGTTTGAATGCGCTAGGGTGTTTAACGCTGAGCTGTAGTCAATGAACAGCATTCTCACGTAGGTGTTCCTTTTGTCCAGGTGGGAAAGGGCAGGGTTGAGTACAATAGAGATTGTATCATCTGTGGATCTACTCCAGGCTTTGCTACA